>NC_083430.1:10049408-10371908 GCF_020745735.1 Hemiscyllium ocellatum | reverse complement strand
TGCGTGTGTGGTTGTGAGAGTGTACGTGTTGTTGTGGGAGTGTGCGTGCGTGGCTATGGGAGTGTGCGTGTGTAGCTGTGAGAGTGTGCGTGTGTGGCTGCGAGAGTGTGCGTGTGTAGCTGTGAGAGTGTACGTGTGTGGTTGTGGGAGTGAGCGTGTGTGGCTGTGGGAGTGAGCGTGTGTGGCAGTGAGAGTGTGCGCGTGTGACTGTGAGTGTGTGCATGTGTAGCTGTGAGAGTGTGCGTGTGTGGCTGTGGGAGTGAGCGTGTGTGGCTGTGAGAGTGTGCTTGTGTAGCTGTGAGAGTGTGCATGTGTGGCAGTGAAAGTGTGTATGTGTGGTTGTGAGAGTGTGCGTGTCTGAGTGTGGGAGTGAGCGTGTGTCGTTGTGAGAGTGTGCGTGAGTGGCTGTGAGCGAGAACGTGTGTAGCTGTGAATGTTTGTGTGTGTGTGTGGCTGTGGGAGTGAGCGTGTGTGGCAGTGAGAGTGAGCGTGTGTGGTTGTGGGAGTGAGCGTGTGTGGCAGTGAGAGTGTGCGCGTGTGACTGTGAGTGTGTGCATGTGTAGCTGAGAGTGTGTGCGTGTGTGGCTGTGAGTGTGTGCGTGTGTAGCTGTGAGAGTGTGCATGTGTGGCAGTGAGAGTGTGCGTGTGTGGCTGTGAGAGTGTGCTTGTGTAGCTGTGAGAGTGTGCATGTGTGGCAGTGAAAGTGTGTATGTGTGGTTGTGAGAGTGTGCGTGTCTGAGTGTGGGAGTGAGCGTGTGTCGTTGTGAGAGTGTGCGTGAGTGGCTGTGAGAGAGAACGTGTGTAGCTGTGAATGTTTGTGTGTGTGTGTGGCTGTGGGAGTGTGCATGTATGACTGTGAGAGTGTGCGTGTGTAGCTGTCAGTGTGTGCATGTGTAGCTGCGAGAGTGTGCGTGTGTGGCTGTGAGAGTGTGCATGTGTGGCAGTGAGAGTGAGCGTGTGTGGCTGTGAGAGTGTGCGTGTGTGGCTGTGAAATAGTGTCTGTAGCTGTGAGTGTGTATGTGTGTAGTTGTGAGAGTGTGCATGTGTGGCTGTGGGAGCGAGCGTGGGTAGGTGTGAGCGTGTGCGTGTGTGGCAGTGAGAGTGTGCGTGTATGACTGTGAGAGTGTGCATGTGTGGCTGTGAGAGTGTGCGTGTGTGGCTGTGGGAGTGAGCATGTGTGGCTGTGAGAGTGTGCTTGTGTAGCTGTGAGAGTGTGCGCGCGTGACTGTGAGTGTGTGCGTGTATAGCTGTGAGAGTGTGCATGTGTGGCAATGAGAGTGAGCGTGTGTGGCTGTGAGAGTGAGCATGTGTAGCTGTGAGAGTGAGCGTGTGTGGCTGTGGGAGTGAGCGTGTGCGGCTGTGGGAGTGAGCGTGTGTGGCTGTGAGAGTGTGCTTGTGTAGCTGTGAGAGTGTGCGTGTGTGGCTGTGAGTGTGTGCGTGTGTGGCTGTGGGAGTGAGCGTGTGTAGCTGTGAGAGTGTGCGTGTGTAGCTGTGAGAGTGTGCGTGTGTGGTTGTGAGAGTGTGCATGTGTGGGTGTGGGAGTGTGCGTGTGTCGTTGTGAGAGTGTGCGTGAGTGGCTGTGAGAGAGAGCGTGTGTAGCTGTGAGTGTTTGTGTGTGTGTGTGGCTGTGGGAGTGAGCGTGTGTGGCTGTGGGAGTGAGCGTGTGTGGCTGTGAGAGTGTGCGTGTGTAGCTGTGAGAGTGAGCGTATGTGGCAGTGAGAGTGAGCGTGTGTAGCTGTGAGAGTGTGCGTGTATGACTGTGAGAGTGTGCTTGTGTAGCTGTGAGTGTGTACGTGTGTAGATGTGAGAGTGTGCATGTGTGGCTGTGGGAGCAAGCGTGGGTAGGTGTGAGAGTCTGCCTGTGTGGCAGTGAGAGTGTGCGTGTGTAGCTGTGAGAGTGTGCGTGTGTAGCTGTGAGAGTGTGCATGTGTAGCTGTGAGAGTGAGCGTGTGTGGCTGTGAGAATGAGCGTGTATGGCTGTGAGAGTGTTCGTGTTTGGCAGTGAGAGTGTGCATGTGTAGTTGTGAGAGTGTGCGTGTATGACTGTGAGAGTGTGCGTGTGTAGCTGTGATAGTGTGCGTGTGTAGCTGTGAGAGTGTGCATGTGTAGTTGTGAGAGTGTGCGTGTATGACTGTGAGAGTGTGCGTGTGTAGCTGTGATAGTGTGCGTGTGTAGCTGTGAGATTGAGCGTGTATGACTGTGAGAGTGTGCGTGTGTAGCTGTGAGAATGAGCGTGTATGACTGTGAGAGTGTACTCGTGTAGCTGTGAGAGTGTGCGTGTGCGGCTGTGAGAGTGAGTGTGTATGGCTGTGAGAGTGTGCGTGTGTGGCTGTGAGAGTGTGTATGTATGACTGTGAGAGTGTGCGTGTGTAGCTGAGAGTGTGTGCGTGTGTAGCTGTGAGAGTGAGCATGTGTGGCTGTGGGAGTGAGCGTGTGTAGCTGTGAGAGTGTGCGTGTGTGGCTGTGAGTGTGTGCGTGTGTGGCTGTGAGATGGTGTGTGTGGCTTTGAGAGTGTGCGTGTGTAGCTGTGAGAGTGTGCGTGTGTGGCTGTGAATGTGTGTCTGTGTAGCTGTGAGAGTGTGCATGTGCGGCTGTGAGAGTGAGTGTGTATGGCTGTGAGAGTCTGCGTGTGTAGCTATGAGTGTGTGCGTGTGTGGCTGTGGGAGTGAGCGTGTGTAGCTGTGAGAGTGTATGTGTGGTTGTGGGAGTGTGCGTGTGTGGCTAAGGGAGTGAGCGTGTGTGGCTGTGAGAGTGTGTGTGAGTGGCTCTGAGAGTGTGCACTTGTGTAGCTGTGAGAATGTGCGTGTGTAGCTGTGAGAGTGTACGTGTGTGGTTGTGAGAGTGTGCATGTATGACTGTGAGAGTGTGCATGTGTAGCTGTGAGAGTGTGCGTGTGTGGCAGTGAGAGTGTGCATGTATGACTGTGAGAGTGAGCGTGTGTAGCTGAGAGTGTGTGCGTGTGTAGCTGTGAGAGTGTGCATGTGCGGCTGTGAGAGTGAGTGTGTATGGCTGTGAGAGTGTGCGTGTGTGGCTGTGAGAGAGTAAGTGTGTGGCTGTGAGAGTGAGCATGTGTAGCTGTGAGAGTGTGCGTGTGTGGCTGTGAGAGTCTGCGTGTGTAGCTGTGAGTGTGTGCGTGTGTGGCTGTGGGAGTGAGCGTATGTGGCAGTGAGAGTGAGCGTGTGTAGCTGTGAGAGTGTACGTGTGGTTGTGAGAGTGTGCGTGTGTGGCTATGGGAGTGAGCGTGTGTGGCTGTGAGAGTGTGCATGTATGACTGTGAGAGTGTGCGTGTGTAGCTGTGAGAGTGTGCATGTATGACTGTGAGAGTGTGCATGTGTAGCTGAGAGTTTGTGCGTGTGTAGCTGTGAGAATGTGCGTGTGTAGCTGTGAGAGTGTACGTGTGTGGTTGTGAGAGTGTGCATGTATGACTGTGAGAGTGTGCGTGTGTAGCTGTGAGTGTGTGCATGTATGACTGTGAGAGTGTGCGTGTGTAGCTGAGAGTGTGTGCGTGTGTAGCTGTGAGAGTGAGCGTGTGTGGCTGTGGGAGTGAGCGTGTGTAGCTGTGAGAGTGTGCGTGTGTGGCTGTGAGTGTGTGCGTGTGTGGCTGTGGGAGTGAGCGTGTGTGGCTGTGTGATAGTGTGCGTGGCTTTGAGAGTGTGCGTGTGTGGCTGTGAGTGTGTGCGTGTGTGGCTGTGGGAGTGAGCGTGTGTAGCTGTGAGAGTGTGCATGTGTGGCTGTGGGAGTGAGCGTGTGTAGCTGTCAGAGTGTGCGTGTGTGGCTGTGAGTGTGTGCGTGTGTAGCTGTGAGAGTGTGCATGTGTGGCAGTGAGAGTGAGCGTGTGTGGCTGTGGGAGTGAGTGTGTGTGGCTGTGAGATAGTGTGCGTGGCTGTGAGAGTGTGCGTGTGTGGCAGTGAGAGTGTATGTGTGTGGTTGTGGGAGTGTGCATATGTGGAAGTGAGAGTGAGCGTGTGTAGCAGTGATAGTGTACGTGTGTGGTTGTGAGCGTGTGCATGTGTGGCTGTGAGAGTGTGCATGTGTGGCAGTGAGAGTGTGCGCGTGTGGCTGTGAGAGTGCGCGTGTGGCTGTGAGATAGTGTGTGTGGCTGTGAGTGTGCGTGTGCGGCTGTGAAATAGTGTCGGTAGCTGTGAGTGTGTACATGTGTAGTTGTGAGAGTGTGCATGTGTGGCTGTGGGAGCGAGCGTGGGTAGGTGTGAGAGTCTGCGTGTGTGGCAGTGAGAGTGTGCGTGTGTAGCTGTGAGAGTGTGCATGTGTAGCTGTGAGAATGAGGGTGTATGGCTGTGAGAGTGTTCGTGTGTGGCAGTGAGAGTGTGCGTGTATGACTGTGAGAGTGTGCTCGTGTAGCTGTGAAAGTGTGCGTGTGCGGCTGTGAGAGTGTAAGTGTGTGGCTGTGAGAGTGAGCATGTGTAGCTGTGAGAGTGTGCGTGTGTAGCTGTGAGTGTGTGCGTGTGTGGCTGTGGGAGTGAGCATATGTGGCAGTGAGAGTGAGCGTGTGTAGCTGTGAGAGTGTGCGTGTGTGGCTGTGAGAGTGTGCGTGTGTGGTTGTGGGAGTGTGCGTGTGTGGTTGTGGGAGTGTGCGTGTGTGGCTATGGGAGTGAGCGTGTGTGGCTGTGAGAGTGTGCGTGAGTGGCTCTGAGAGTGTACGTGTGTGGTTGTGGGAGTGTGCATATGTGACAGTGAGAGTGAGCGTGTGTAGCTGTGAGAGTGTGCGTGTGTGGCTGTGGGAGTGAGCGTGTGTGGCTGTGAGATAGTGTGCGTGGCTGTGAGAGTGTGCATGTGTGGCAGTGAGAGTGTGCGTGTGTGGCTATGAGAGTGTGCGTGTGTGGCTGTGAGTGTGCGTGTGCGGCTGTGAAATAGTGTCTGTAGCTGTGAGTGTGTACGTGTGTAGTTGTGAGAGTGTACATGTGTAGCTGTGGGAGCGAGCGTGGGTAGGTGTCAGAGTGTGCGTGTGTGGCAGTGAGAGTGTGCGTGTATGACTGTGAGAGTGTGCGTGTGTGGCTGTGAGAGTGTGCGCGTGTGACTGTGAGTGTGTGCCTGTGTAGCTGAGAGTGTGTGCGTGTGTAGCTGTGAGAGTGTGCATGTGTGGCTGTGGGAGTGAGCGTGTGTAGCTGTGAGAGTGTGCGTGTGTGGCTGTGAGTGTGTGCGTGTGTAGCTGTGAGAGTGTGCATGTATGGCAGTGAGAGTGAGCGTGTGTGGCTGTGGGAGTGAGCGTGTGTGGCTGTGAGATAGTGTGTGTGGTTGTGGGAGTGTGCATATGTGGCAGTGAGAGTGAGCGTGTGTAGCAGTGATAGTGTACGTGTGTGGTTGTGAGCGTGTGCGTGTGTAGCTGTGAGAGTGTGCATGTGTGGCAGGGAGAGTGAGCGTGTGTGGCTATGGGAGTGTGTGTGTGTGTCTGTGAGAGTGCGCGCATGTGGCTGTGAGAGTGCGCGTGTGGCTGTGAGATAGTGTGTGTGGCTGTGAGATAGTGTGTGTGGCTGTGAGTGTGCGTGTGCGGCTGTGAAATAGTGTCTGTAGCTGTGAGTGTGTACGTGTGTGGTTGTGAGCGTGTGCGTGTGTAGCTGTGAGAGTGTGCATGTGTGGCAGGGAGAGTGAGCGTGTGTGGCTATGGGAGTGTGCGTGTGTGTCTGTGAGAGTGCGCGCATGTGGCTGTGAGAGTGCGCGTGTGGCTGTGAGATAGTGTGTGTGGCTGTGAGTGTGCGTGTGCGGCTGTGAAATAGTGTCTGTAGCTGTGAGTGTGTACGTGTGTAGTTGTGAGAGTGTGCGTGTATGACTGTGAGAGTGTACTCGTGTAGCTGTGAGAGTGTGCGTGTGCGGCTGTGAGAGTGAGTGTGTATGGCTGTGAGAGTGTGCGTGTGTGGCTGTGAGAGTGTAAGTGTGTGGCTGTGAGAGTGAGCATGTGTAGCTGTGAGAGTGTGCGTGTGTGGCTGTGAGAGTGTGCGTGTGTGGATGTGAGTGTGTGCGTGTGTGGCTGTGAGATGGTGTATGTGGCTTTGAGAGTGTGCGTGTGTAGCTGTGAAATAGTGTCTGTAGCTGTGAGTGTGTACGTGTGTAGTTGTGAGAGTGTCCGTGTATGACTGTGAGAGTGTACTCGTGTAGCTGTGAGAGTGTTAGTGTGTAGCTATGAGAGTGTGCGTGTGTAGCTGTGAGTGTGTGCGTGTGTGGCTGTGAGTGTGTGTATGTGTGGCTGTGGGAGTGAGCGTGGGTGGCTGTGGGAGTGAGCGTGCGTAGCTGTGAGAGTGTGCATGTGTGGCTGTGAGAGTGAGCATGTGTAGCTGCGAGAGTGTGCGTGTGTGGCTGGGAGTGTGTGTATGTGTGGCTATGGGTGTGAACGTCTGTAGCTGTGAGAGTGTGCGTGTGTGGCTGTGAGAGTGAGAGTGTGTGGCTATGGGAGTGTGCGTGTGTGGCTGTGAGAGTGCGCGCGTGTGACTGTGAGAGTGTGCGTGTGCGGCTGTGAAATAGTGTCTGTAGCTGTGAGTGTGTGCGTGCGTGGCTGTGAGAGTGTGCGTGTGTGGCTGCGAGAGTGAGCATGTGTGGCTGCGAGAGTGAGCATGTGTGGCTGTGAGTGTGTGCGTGTGTGGCTGTGAGTGTGTGCGTGTTTGGCTGTGAGAGCGTGCGTGTGTGGCTGTGAGATAGTGTGTCTGGCTGTGAGTGTGTGCGTGCGTGGCTGTGAGAGTGTGCGTGTGTGGCTGCGAGAGTGAGCATGTGTGGCTGCGTGAGTGAGCATGTGTGGCTGTGAGAGTGTGCGCGTGTGACTGTGAGTGTGTGCGTGTGTGGCTGTGAGAGCGTGCGTGTGTGGCTGTGAGATAGTGTGCCTGGCTGTGAGAGTGTGCGTGTGTAGCTGTGAGAGTGTGCATGTGTGGCAGTGAGAGTGAGCGTGTGTGGCTATGGGAGTGTGCGTGTGTGGCAGTGAGAGTGAGCGTGTGTGGCTATGGGAGTGAGCGCGTGTGGCTGTGAGATAGTGTGTGTGTAGCTGTGAGAATGAGCGTGTATGGCTGTGAGAATGTTCGTGTGTGGCAGTGAGAGTGTGTGTGTATGACTGTGAGAGTGTGCTCGTGTAGCTGTGAGAGTGTGCGTGTATGACTGTGAGAGTGTGCGTGTGTAGCTGTGAGAGTGTGCTCGTGTAGCCGTGAGAGTGTGCGTGTATGACTGTGAGAGTGTGCGTGTGTGGCTGTGAGAGTGTGCGTGTGCGGCTGTGAGAGTGAGTGTGTATGGCTGTGAGAGTGTGCGTGTGTGGCTGTGAGAGTGTAAGTGTGTGGCTGTGAGAGTGTGCGTGTGTAGCTGTGAGAGTGTGCGTGTATGGCTGCGAGAATGTTCGTGTGTGGCAGTGAGAGTGCGTGTATGACTGTGAGAGTGTGCTCATGTAGCTGTGAGAGTGTGCGTGTGTGGCTGTGAGAGTGTGCGTGTGTAGATGTGAGTGTGTGCGTGTGTGGCTGTGAGATGGTGTGTGTGGCTTTGAGAGTGTGCGTGTGTAGCTGTGAGAGTGTGCGTGTGTGGCTGTGAGAGTGAGCGAGTGTGGCTGTGAGAGTGTGCACGTGTGTAGCTGTGAGAATGAGCGTGTGTAGCTGTGAGTGTGTACGTGTGTGGTTGTGAGAGTGTGCGTGTGTGGCTATGGGAGTGAGCGCGTGTGGCTGTGAGATAGTGTGTGTGTAGCTGTGAGAATGAGCGTGTATGGCTGTGAGAATGTTCGTGTGTGGCAGTGAGAGTGTGTGTGTATGACTGTGAGAGTGTGCTCGTGTAGCTGTGAGAGTGTGCGTGTATGACTGTGAGAGTGTACTCGTGTAGCTGTGAGAGTGTGCGTGTGCGGCTGTGAGAGTGAGTGTGTATGGCTGTGAGAGTGTGCGTGTGTGGCTGTGAGAGTGTAAGTGTGTGGCTGTGAGAGTGAGCATGTGTAGCTGTGAGAGTGTGCGTGTGTGGCTGTGAGAGTGTGCGTGTGTGGATGTGAGTGTGTGCGTGTGTGGCTGTGAGATGGTGTATGTGGCTTTGAGAGTGTGCGTGTGTAGCTGTGAGAGTGTGCACGTGTGTAGCTGTGAGAATGAGCGTGTGTAGCTGTGAGTGTGTACGTGTGTCGTTGTGAGAGTGTGCGTGTGTGGCTATGGGAGTGAGCGCGTGTGGCTGTGAGATAGTGTGTGTGTAGCTGTGAGAATGAGCGTGTATGGCTGTGAGAATGTTCGTGTGTGGCAGTGAGAGTGTGTGTGTATGACTGTGAGAGTGTGCTCGTGTAGCTGTGAGAGTGTGCGTGTGCGGCTGTGAGAGTGATGTGTGTATGGCTGTGAGAGTGTGCGTGTGTGGCTGTGAGAGTGTGCGTGTGTGGTTGTGGGAGTGTGCGTGTGTGGTTGTGGGAGTGTGCGTGTGTGGCTATGGGAGTGAGCGTGTGTGGCTGTGAGAGTGTGCGTGAGTGGCTCTGAGAGTGTACGTGTGTGGTTGTGGGAGTGTGCATATGTGACAGTGAGAGTGAGCGTGTGTAGCTGTGAGAGTGTGCGTGTGTGGCAGTGAGAGTGTGCATGTATGACTGTGAGAGTGTGCGTGTGTAGCTGAGAGTGTGTGCGTGTGTAGCTGTGAGAGTGTGCGTGTGTGGCTGTGGGAGTGAGCGTGTGTGGCTGTGAGATAGTGTGCGTGGCTGTGAGAGTGTGCATGTGTGGCAGTGAGAGTGTGCGTGTGTGGCTATGAGAGTGTGCGTGTGTGGCTGTGAGTGTGCGTGTGCGGCTGTGAAATAGTGTCTGTAGCTGTGAGTGTGTACGTGTGTAGTTGTGAGAGTGTGCATGTGTGGCTGTGGGAGCGAGCGTGGGTAGGTGTCAGAGTGTGCGTGTGTGGCAGTGAGAGTGTGTGTGTATGACTGTGAGAGTGTGCGTGTGTGGCTGTGAGAGTGTGCGCGTGTGACTGTGAGTGTGTGCCTGTGTAGCTGAGAGTGTGTGCGTGTGTAGCTGTGAGAGTGTGCATGTGTGGCTGTGGGAGTGAGCGTGTGTAGCTGTCAGAGTGTGCGTGTGTGGCTGTGAGTGTGTGCGTGTGTAGCTGTGAGAGTGTGCATGTATGTCAGTGAGAGTGAGCGTGTGTGGCTGTGGGAGTGAGCGTGTGTGGCTGTGAGATAGTGTGTGTGGTTGTGGGAGTGTGCATATGTGGCAGTGAGAGTGAGCGTGTGTAGCAGTGATAGTGTACGTGTATGGTTGTGAGCGTGTGCGTGTGTAGCTGTGAGAGTGTGCATGTGTGGCAGGGAGAGTGAGCGTGTGTGGCTATGGGAGTGTGCGTGTGTGTCTGTGAGAGTGCGCGCATGTGGCTGTGAGAGTGCGCGTGTGGCTGTGAGATAGTGTGTGTGGCTGTGAGTGTGCGTGTGCGGCTGTGAAATAGTGTCTGTAGCTGTGAGTGTGTACGTGTGTGGTTGTGAGCGTGTGCGTGTGTAGCTGTGAGAGTGTGCATGTGTGGCAGGGAGAGTGAGCGTGTGTGGCTATGGGAGTGTGCGTGTGTGTCTGTGAGAGTGCGCGCATGTGGCTGTGAGAGTGCGCGTGTGGCTGTGAGATAGTGTGTGTGGCTGTGAGTGTGCGTGTGCGGCTGTGAAATAGTGTCTGTAGCTGTGAGTGTGTACGTGTGTAGTTGTGAGAGTGTGCGTGTATGACTGTGAGAGTGTACTCGTGTAGCTGTGAGAGTGTGCGTGTGCGGCTGTGAGAGTGAGTGTGTATGGCTGTGAGAGTGTGCGTGTGTGGCTGTGAGAGTGTAAGTGTGTGGCTGTGAGAGTGAGCATGTGTAGCTGTGAGAGTGTGCGTGTGTGGCTGTGAGAGTGTGCGTGTGTGGATGTGAGTGTGTGCGTGTGTGGCTGTGAGATGGTGTGTGTGGCTTTGAGAGTGTGCGTGTGTAGCTGTGAGAGTGTGCGTGTGTGGCCGTGAGTGTGTGTTTGTGTAGCTGTGAGAGTGTGCATGTATGGCTGTGAGAGTGTTAGTGTGTAGCTATGAGAGTGTGCGTGTGTAGCTGTGAGTGTGTGCTTGTGTGGCTGTGAGTGTGTGTATGTGTGGCTGTGGGAGTGAGCGTGGGTGGCTGTGGGAGTGAGTGTGCGTAGCTGTGAGAGTGTGCGTGTGTGGCTGTGAGAGTGAGCATGTGTGGCTGTGAGTGTGTGTATGTGTGGCTGTGGGAGTGAGCGTGTGTAGCTGTGAGAGTGTGCGTGTGTGGCTGTGAGTGTGTGCCTGTGTAGCTGTGAGAGTGTGCGTGTGTGGCTGTGGGAGTGAGCGTGTGTGGCTGTGAGATAGTGTGTGTGGTTGTGGGAGTGTGCATATGTGGCAGTGAGAGTGAGCGTGTGTAGCAGTGATAGTGTACGTGTGTGGTTGTGAGCGTGTGCGTGTGTAGCTGTGAGAGTGTGCATGTGTGGCAGGGAGAGTGAGCGTGTGTGGCTATGGGAGTGCGCGTGTGTGTCTGTGAGAGTGCGCGCGTGTGGTTGTGAGAGTGCGCGTGTGGCTGTGAGATAGTGTGTGTGGCTGTGAGTGTGCGTGTGCGGCTGTGAAATAGTGTCTGTAGCTGTGAGTGTGTACGTGTGTAGTTGTGAGAGTGTGCATGTGTGGCTGTGGGAGCGAGCGTGGGTCGGTGTGAGAGTGTGTGTGTATGGCAGTGAGAGTGTGCGCGTATGACTGTGATAGTGTGCGTGTGTAGCTGTGAGAATGAGCGTGTATGGCTGCGAGAATGTTCGTGTGTGGCAGTGAGAGTGCGTGTATGACTGTGAGAGTGTGCTCGTGTAGCTGTGAGAGTGTGCGTGTGCGGCTGTGAGAGTGTAAGTGTGTGGCAGTGAGAGTGAGCATGTGTAGCTGTGAGAGTGTGTGTGTGTGGCTGTGAGAGTGTGCGTGTGTAGATGTGAGTGTGTGCGTGTGTGGCTGTGAGTGTGTGTATGTGTGGCTGTGGGAGTGTGCGTGTGTGGCAGTGAGAGTGTGCGTGTATGACTGTGAGAGGTGCGTGTGTGGCTGTGAGAGTGTGCGCGTGTGACTGTGAGTGTGTGCCTGTGTAGCTGAGAGTGTGTGCGTGTGTAGCTGTGAGAGTGTGCATGTATGGCAGTGAGAGTGAACGTGTGTGGCTGTGGGAGTGAGCGTGTGTGGCTGTGAGATAGTGTGTGTGGTTGTGGGAGTGTGCATATGTGGCAGTGAGAGTGAGCGTGTGTAGCAGTGATAGTGTACGTGTATGGTTGTGAGCGTGTGCGTGTGTAGCTGTGAGAGTGTGCATGTGTGGCAGGGAGAGTGAGCGTGTGTGGCTATGGGAGTGTGCGTGTGTGTCTGTGAGAGTGCGCGCATGTGGCTGTGAGAGTGCGCGTGTGGCTGTGAGATAGTGTGTGTGGCTGTGAGTGTGCGTGTGCGGCTGTGAAATAGTGTCTGTAGCTGTGAGTGTGTACGTGTGTAGTTGTGAGAGTGTGCGTGTATGACTGTGAGAGTGTACTCGTGTAGCTGTGAGAGTGTGCGTGTGCGGCTGTGAGAGTGAGTGTGTATGGCTGTGAGAGTGTGCGTGTGTGGCTGTGAGAGTGTAAGTGTGTGGCTGTGAGAGTGAGCATGTGTAGCTGTGAGAGTGTGCGTGTGTGGCTGTGAGAGTGTGCGTGTGTGGATGTGAGTGTGTGCGTGTGTGGCTGTGAGATGGTGTGTGTGGCTTTGAGAGTGTGCGTGTGTAGCTGTGAGAGTGTGCGTGTGTGGCCGTGAGTGTGTGTTTGTGTAGCTGTGAGAGTGTGCGTGTGTGGCTGTGAGAATGAGCGTGTGTGGCTGTGAGAGTGTGCATGTATGGCTGTGAGAGTGTTAGTGTGTAGCTATGAGAGTGTGCGTGTGTAGCTGTGAGTGTGTGCGTGTGTGGCTGTGAGTGTGTGTATGTGTGGCTGTGGGAGTGAGCGTGGGTGGCTGTGGGAGTGAGCGTGCGTAGCTGTGAGAGTGTGCGTGTGTGGCTGTGAGAGTGAGCATGTGTGGCTGTGAGTGTGTGTATGTGTGGCTGTGGGAGTGAGCGTGTGTAGCTGTGAGAGTGTGCGTGTGTGGCTGTGAGTGTGTGCCTGTGTAGCTGTGAGAGTGTGCGTGTGTGGCTGTGGGAGTGAGCGTGTGTGGCTGTGAGATAGTGTGTGTGGTTGTGGGAGTGTGCATATGTGGCAGTGAGAGTGAGCGTGTGTAGCAGTGATAGTGTACGTGTGTGGTTGTGAGCGTGTGCGTGTGTAGCTGTGAGAGTGTGCATGTGTGGCAGGGAGAGTGAGCGTGTGTGGCTATGGGAGTGTGCGTGTGTGTCTGTGAGAGTGCGCGCGTGTGGCTGTGAGAGTGCGCGTGTGGCTGTGAGATAGTGTGTGTGGCTGTGAGTGTGCGTGTGCGGCTGTGAAATAGTGTCTGTAGCTGTGAGTGTGTACGTGTGTAGTTGTGAGAGTGTGCATGTGTGGCTGTGGGAGCGAGCGTGGGTCGGTGTGAGAGTGTGTGTGTATGGCAGTGAGAGTGTGCGCGTATGACTGTGATAGTGTGCGTGTGTAGCTGTGAGAATGAGCGTGTATGGCTGCGAGAATGTTCGTGTGTGGCAGTGAGAGTGCGTGTATGACTGTGAGAGTGTGCTCGTGTAGCTGTGAGAGTGTGCGTGTGCGGCTGTGAGAGTGTAAGTGTGTGGCAGTGAGAGTGAGCATGTGTAGCTGTGAGAGTGTGTGTGTGTGGCTGTGAGAGTGTGCGTGTGTAGATGTGAGTGTGTGCGTGTGTGGCTGTGAGTGTGTGTATGTGTGGCTGTGGGAGTGTGCGTGTGTGGCTGTGAGAGTGTGCGTGTATGACTGTGAGAGGTGCGTGTGTGGCTGTGAGAGTGTGCGCGTGTGACTGTGAGTGTGTGCCTGTGTAGCTGAGAGTGTGTGCGTGTGTAGCTGTGAGAGTGTGCATGTATGGCAGTGAGAGTGAACGTGTGTGGCTGTGGGAGTGAGCGTGTGTGGCTGTGAGATAGTGTGTGTGGTTGTGGGAGTGTGCATATGTGGCAGTGAGAGTGAGCGTGTGTAGCAGTGATAGTGTACGTGTATGGTTGTGAGAGTGTGCGTGTGTAGCTGTGAGAGTGTGCATGTGTGGCAGGGAGAGTGAGCGTGTGTGGCTATGGGAGTGTGCGTGTGTGTCTGTGAGAGTGCGCGCATGTGGCTGTGAGAGTGCGCGTGTGGCTGTGAGATAGTGTGTGTGGCTGTGAGTGTGCGTGTGCGGCTGTGAAATAGTGTCTGTAGCTGTGAGTGTGTACGTGTGTGGTTGTGAGCGTGTGCGTGTGTAGCTGTGAGAGTGTGCATGTGTGGCAGGGAGAGTGAGCGTGTGTGGCTATGGGAGTGTGCGTGTGTGTCTGTGAGAGTGCGCACATGTGGCTGTGAGAGTGCGCGTGTGGCTGTGAGATAGTGTGTGTGGCTGTGAGTGTGCGTGTGCGGCTGTGAAATAGTGTCTGTAGCTGTGAGTGTGTACGTGTGTAGTTGTGAGAGTGTGCGTGTATGACTGTGAGAGTGTACTCGTGTAGCTGTGAGAGTGTGCGTGTGCGGCTGTGAGAGTGAGTGTGTATGGCTGTGAGAGTGTGCGTGTGTGGCTGTGAGAGTGTGAGTGTGTGGCTGTGAGAGTGAGCGTGTGTAGCTGTGAGAGTGTGCGTGTGTGGCTGTGAGAGTGTGCGTGTGTGGATGTGAGTGTGTGCGTGTGTGGCTGTGAGAGTGTGCGTGTGTAGCTGTGAGAGTGTGCGTGTGTGGCCGTGAGTGTGTGTTTGTGTAGCTGTGAGAGTGTGCGTGTGTGGCTGTGAGAATGACCGTGTGTGGCTGTGAGAGTGTGCATGTATGGCTGTGAGAGTGTTAGTGTGTAGCTATGAGAGTGTGCGTGTGTAGCTGTGAGTGTGTGCGTGTGTGGCTGTGAGTGTGTGTATGTGTGGCTGTGGGAGTGAGCGTGCGTAGCTGTGAGAGTGTGCGTGTGTGGCTGTGAGAGTGAGCGTGTGTGGCTGTGAGTGTGTGTATGTGTGGCTGTGGGAGTGAGCGTGTGTAGCTGTGAGAGTGTGCGTGTGTGGCTGTGAGAGTGAGCGTGTGTGGCTGTGAGATAGTGTGTGTGGTTGTGGGAGTGTGCATATGTGGCAGTGAGAGTGAGCGTGTGTAGCAGTGATAGTGTACGTGTGTGGTTGTGAGCGTGTGCGTGTGTAGCTGTGAGAGTGTGCATGTGTGGCAGGGAGAGTGAGCGTGTGTGGCTATGGGAGTGTGCGTGTGTGTCTGTGAGAGTGCGCGCGTGTGGTTGTGAGAGTGCGCGTGTGGCTGTGAGATAGTGTGTGTGGCTGTGAGTGTGCGTGTGCGGCTGTGAAATAGTGTCTGTAGCTGTGAGTGTGTACGTGTGTAGTTGTGAGAGTGTGCATGTGTGGCTGTGGGAGCGAGCGTGGGTCGGTGTGAGAGTGTGTGTGTATGGCAGTGAGAGTGTGCGCGTATGACTGTGATAGTGTGCGTGTGTAGCTGTGAGAATGAGCGTGTATGGCTGCGAGAATGTTCGTGTGTGGCAGTGAGAGTGCGTGTATGACTGTGAGAGTGTGCTCGTGTAGCTGTGAGAGTGTGCGTGTGCGGCTGTGAGAGTGTAAGTGTGTGGCAGTGAGAGTGAGCATGTGTAGCTGTGAGAGTGTGTGTGTGTGGCTGTGAGAGTGTGTGTGTGTAGATGTGAGTGTGTGCGTGTGTGGCTGTGAGTGTGTGTATGTGTGGCTGTGGGAGTGTGCGTGTGTGGCAGTGAGAGTGTGCGTGTATGACTGTGAGAGGTGCGTGTGTGGCTGTGAGAGTGTGCGCGTGTGACTGTGAGTGTGTGCCTGTGTAGCTGAGAGTGTGTGCGTGTGTAGCTGTGAGAGTGTGCATGTATGGCAGTGAGAGTGAACGTGTGTGGCTGTGGGAGTGAGCGTGTGTGGCTGTGAGATAGTGTGTGTGGTTGTGGGAGTGTGCATATGTGGCAGTGAGAGTGAGCGTGTGTAGCAGTGATAGTGTACGTGTGTGGTTGTGAGCGTGTGCGTGTGTAGCTGTGAGAGTGTGCATGTGTGGCAGGGAGAGTGAGCGTGTGTGGCTATGGGAGTGTGCGTGTGTGTCTGTGAGAGTGCGCGCGTGTGGCTGTGAGAGTGCGCGTGTGGCTGTGAGATAGTGTGTGTGGCTGTGAGTGTGCGTGTGCGGCTGTGAAATAGTGTCTGTAGCTGTGAGTGTGTACGTGTGTAGTTGTGAGAGTGTGCATGTGTGGCTGTGGGAGCGAGCGTGGGTCGGTGTGAGAGTGTGTGTGTGTGGCAGTGAGAGTGTGCGCGTATGACTGTGATAGTGTGCGTGTGTAGCTGTGAGAATGAGCGTGTATGGCTGCGAGAATGTTCGTGTGTGGCAGTGAGAGTGCGTGTATGACTGTGAGAGTGTGCTCGTGTAGCTGTGAGAGTGTGCGTGTGTGGCTGTGAGAGTGTGCGTGTGTAGATGTGAGTGTGTGCGTGTGTGGCTGTGAGATGGTGTGTGTGGCTTTGAGAGTGTGCGTGTGTAGCTGTGAGAGTGTGCGTGTGTGGCTGTGAGAGTGAGCGAGTGTGGCTGTGAGAGTGTGCACGTGTGTAGATGTGAGTGTGTGCGTGTGTGGCTGTGAGTGTGTGTATGTGTGGCTGTGGGAGTGTGCGTGTGTGGCAGTGAGAGTGTGCGTGTATGACTGTGAGAGGTGCGTGTGTGGCTGTGAGAGTGTGCGCGTGTGACTGTGAGTGTGTGCCTGTGTAGCTGAGAGTGTGTGCGTGTGTAGCTGTGAGAGTGTGCATGTATGGCAGTGAGAGTGAACGTGTGTGGCTGTGGGAGTGAGCGTGTGTGGCTGTGAGATAGTGTGTGTGGTTGTGGGAGTGTGCATATGTGGCAGTGAGAGTGAGCGTGTGTAGCAGTGATAGTGTACGTGTATGGTTGTGAGCGTGTGCGTGTGTAGCTGTGAGAGTGTGCATGTGTGGCAGGGAGAGTGAGCGTGTGTGGCTATGGGAGTGTGCGTGTGTGTCTGTGAGAGTGCGCGCATGTGGCTGTGAGAGTGCGCGTGTGGCTGTGAGATAGTGTGTGTGGCTGTGAGTGTGCATGTGCGGCTGTGAAATAGTGTCTGTAGCTGTGAGTGTGTACGTGTGTGGTTGTGAGCGTGTGCGTGTGTAGCTGTGAGAGTGTGCATGTGTGGCAGGGAGAGTGAGCGTGTGTGGCTATGGGAGTGTGCGTGTGTGTCTGTGAGAGTGCGCACATGTGGCTGTGAGAGTGCGCGTGTGGCTGTGAGATAGTGTGTGTGGCTGTGAGTGTGCGTGTGCGGCTGTGAAATAGTGTCTGTAGCTGTGAGTGTGTACGTGTGTAGTTGTGAGAGTGTGCGTGTATGACTGTGAGAGTGTACTCGTGTAGCTGTGAGAGTGTGCGTGTGCGGCTGTGAGAGTGAGTGTGTATGGCTGTGAGAGTGTGCGTGTGTGGCTGTGAGAGTGTAAGTGTGTGGCTGTGAGAGTGAGCATGTGTAGCTGTGAGAGTGTGCGTGTGTGGCTGTGAGAGTGTGCGTGTGTGGCTGTGAGTGTGTGCGTGTGTGGCTGTGAGATGGTGTGTGTGGCTTTGAGAGTGTGCGTGTGTAGCTGTGAGAGTGTGCGTGTGTGGCCGTGAGTGTGTGTTTGTGTAGCTGTGAGAGTGTGCGTGTGTGGCTGTGAGAATGAGCGTGTGTGGCTGTGAGAGTGTGCATGTATGGCTGTGAGAGTGTTAGTGTGTAGCTATGAGAGTGTGCGTGTGTAGCTGTGAGTGTGTGCGTGTGTGGCTGTGAGTGTGTGTATGTGTGGCTGTGGGAGTGAGCGTGGGTGGCTGTGGGAGTGAGCGTGCGTAGCTGTGAGAGTGTGCGTGTGTGGCTGTGAGAGTGAGCATGTGTGGCTGTGAGTGTGTGTATGTGTGGCTGTGAGAGTGTGCGTGTGTAGCTGTGAGAGTGTGCGTGTGTGGCTGTGAGTGTGTTAGTGTGTAGCTATGAGAGTGTGCGTGTGTAGCTGTGAGAGTGTGCGTGTGTGGCTGTGAGTGTGTGCCTGTGTAGCTGTGAGAGTGTGCGTGTGTGGCTGTGGGAGTGAGCGTGTGTGGCTGTGAGATAGTGTGTGTGGTTGTGGGAGTGTGCATATGTGGCAGTGAGAGTGAGCGTGTGTAGCAGTGATAGTGTACGTGTGTGGTTGTGAGCGTGTGCGTGTGTAGCTGTGAGAGTGTGCATGTGTGGCAGGGAGAGTGAGCGTGTGTGGCTATGGGAGTGTGCGTGTGTGTCTGTGAGAGTGCGCGCGTGTGGTTGTGAGAGTGCGCGTGTGGCTGTGAGATAGTGTGTGTGGCTGTGAGTGTGCGTGTGCGGCTGTGAAATAGTGTCTGTAGCTGTGAGTGTGTACGTGTGTAGTTGTGAGAGTGTGCATGTGTGGCTGTGGGAGCGAGCGTGGGTCGGTGTGAGAGTGTGTGTGTATGGCAGTGAGAGTGTGCGCGTATGACTGTGATAGTGTGCGTGTGTAGCTGTGAGAATGAGCGTGTATGGCTGCGAGAATGTTCGTGTGTGGCAGTGAGAGTGCGTGTATGACTGTGAGAGTGTGCTCGTGTAGCTGTGAGAGTGTGCGTGTGCGGCTGTGAGAGTGTAAGTGTGTGGCAGTGAGAGTGAGCATGTGTAGCTGTGAGAGTGTGTGTGTGTGGCTGTGAGAGTGTGCGTGTGTAGATGTGAGTGTGTGCGTGTGTGGCTGTGAGTGTGTGTATGTGTGGCTGTGGGAGTGTGCGTGTGTGGCAGTGAGAGTGTGCGTGTATGACTGTGAGAGGTGCGTGTGTGGCTGTGAGAGTGTGCGCGTGTGACTGTGAGTGTGTGCCTGTGTAGCTGAGAGTGTGTGCGTGTGTAGCTGTGAGAGTGTGCATGTATGGCAGTGAGAGTGAGCGTGTGTGGCTGTGGGAGTGAGCGTGTGTGGCTGTGAGATAGTGTGTGTGGTTGTGGGAGTGTGCATATGTGGCAGTGAGAGTGAGCGTGTGTAGCAGTGATAGTGTACGTGTATGGTTGTGAGCGTGTGCGTGTGTAGCTGTGAGAGTGTGCATGTGTGGCAGGGAGAGTGAGCGTGTGTGGCTATGGGAGTGTGCGTGTGTGTCTGTGAGAGTGCGCGCATGTGGCTGTGAGAGTGCGCGTGTGGCTGTGAGATAGTGTGTGTGGCTGTGAGTGTGCGTGTGCGGCTGTGAAATAGTGTCTGTAGCTGTGAGTGTGTACGTGTGTGGTTGTGAGCGTGTGCGTGTGTAGCTGTGAGAGTGTGCATGTGTGGCAGGGAGAGTGAGCGTGTGTGGCTATGGGAGTGTGCGTGTGTGTCTGTGAGAGTGCGCGCATGTGGCTGTGAGAGTGCGCGTGTGGCTGTGAGATAGTGTGTGTGGCTGTGAGTGTGCGTGTGCGGCTGTGAAATAGTGTCTGTAGCTGTGAGTGTGTACGTGTGTAGTTGTGAGAGTGTGCGTGTATGACTGTGAGAGTGTACTCGTGTAGCTGTGAGAGTGTGCGTGTGCGGCTGTGAGAGTGAGTGTGTATGGCTGTGAGAGTGTGCGTGTGTGGCTGTGAGAGTGTAAGTGTGTGGCTGTGAGAGTGAGCATGTGTAGCTGTGAGAGTGTGCGTGTGTGGCTGTGAGAGTGTGCGTGTGTGGATGTGAGTGTGTGCGTGTGTGGCTGTGAGAGTGTGCGTGTGTAGCTGTGAGAGTGTGCGTGTGTGGCCGTGAGTGTGTGTTTGTGTAGCTGTGAGAGTGTGCGTGTGTGGCTGTGAGAATGAGCGTGTGTGGCTGTGAGAGTGTGCATGTATGGCTGTGAGAGTGTTAGTGTGTAGCTATGAGAGTGTGCGTGTGTAGCTGTGAGTGTGTGCGTGTGTGGCTGTGAGTGTGTGTATGTGTGGCTGTGGGAGTGAGCGTGGGTGGCTGTGGGAGTGAGCGTGCGTAGCTGTGAGAGTGTGCGTGTGTGGCTGTGAGAGTGAGCATGTGTGGCTGTGAGTGTGTGTATGTGTGGCTGTGGGAGTGAGCGTGTGTAGCTGTGAGAGTGTGCGTGTGTGGCTGTGAGTGTGTGCCTGTGTAGCTGTGAGAGTGTGCGTGTGTGGCTGTGAGAGTGAGCGTGTGTGGCTGTGAGATAGTGTGTGTGGTTGTGGGAGTGTGCATATGTGGCAGTGAGAGTGAGCGTGTGTAGCAGTGATAGTGTACGTGTGTGGTTGTGAGCGTGTGCGTGTGTAGCTGTGAGAGTGTGCATGTGTGGCAGGGAGAGTGAGCGTGTGTGGCTATGGGAGTGTGCGTGTGTGTCTGTGAGAGTGCGCGCATGTGGTTGTGAGAGTGCGCGTGTGGCTGTGAGATAGTGTGTGTGGCTGTGAGTGTGCGTGTGCGGCTGTGAAATAGTGTCTGTAGCTGTGAGTGTGTACGTGTGTAGTTGTGAGAGTGTGCATGTGTGGCTGTGGGAGCGAGCGTGGGTCGGTGTGAGAGTGTGTGTGTATGGCAGTGAGAGTGTGCGCGTATGACTGTGATAGTGTGCGTGTGTAGCTGTGAGAATGAGCGTGTATGGCTGCGAGAATGTTCGTGTGTGGCAGTGAGAGTGCGTGTATGACTGTGAGAGTGTGCTCGTGTAGCTGTGAGAGTGTGCGTGTGCGGCTGTGAGAGTGTAAGTGTGTGGCAGTGAGAGTGAGCATGTGTAGCTGTGGGAGTGAGCGTGTGTAGATGTGAGTGTGTGCGTGTGTGGCTGTGAGTGTGTGCCTGTGTAGCTGTGAGAGTGTGCGTGTGTGGCTGTGGGAGTGAGCGTGTGTGGCTGTGAGATAGTGTGTGTGGTTGTGGGAGTGTGCATATGTGGCAGTGAGAGTGAGCGTGTGTAGCAGTGATAGTGTACGTGTGTGGTTGTGAGCGTGTGCGTGTGTAGCTGTGAGAGTGTGCATGTGTGGCAGGGAGAGTGAGCGTGTGTGGCTATGGGAGTGTGCGTGTGTGTCTGTGAGAGTGCGCGCGTGTGGCTGTGAGAGTGCGCGTGTGGCTGTGAGATAGTGTGTGTGGCTGTGAGTGTGCGTGTGCGGCTGTGAAATAGTGTCTGTAGCTGTGAGTGTGTACGTGTGTAGTTGTGAGAGTGTGCATGTGTGGCTGTGGGAGCGAGCGTGGGTCGGTGTGAGAGTGTGTGTGTGTGGCAGTGAGAGTGTGCGCGTATGACTGTGATAGTGTGCGTGTGTAGCTGTGAGAATGAGCGTGTATGGCTGCGAGAATGTTCGTGTGTGGCAGTGAGAGTGCGTGTATGACTGTGAGAGTGTGCTCGTGTAGCTGTGAGAGTGTGCGTGTGTGGCTGTGAGAGTGTGCGTGTGTAGATGTGAGTGTGTGCGTGTGTGGCTGTGAGATGGTGTGTGTGGCTTTGAGAGTGTGCGTGTGTAGCTGTGAGAGTGTGCGTGTGTGGCTGTGAGAGTGAGCGAGTGTGGCTGTGAGAGTGTGCACGTGTGTAGCTGTGAGAATGAGCGTGTGTAGCTGTGAGTGTGTACGTGTGTGGTTGTGAGAGTGTGCGTGTGTGGCTATGGGAGTGAGCGCGTGTGGCTGTGAGATAGTGTGTGTGTAGCTGTGAGAATGAGCGTGTATGGCTGTGAGAATGTTCGTGTGTGGCAGTGAGAGTGTGTGTGTATGACTGTGAGAGTGTGCTCGTGTAGCTGTGAGAGTGTGCGTGTATGACTGTGAGAGTGTACTCGTGTAGCTGTGAGAGTGTGCGTGTGCGGCTGTGAGAGTGAGTGTGTATGGCTGTGAGAGTGTGCGTGTGTGGCTGTGAGAGTGTAAGTGTGTGGCTGTGAGAGTGAGCATGTGTAGCTGTGAGAGTGTGCGTGTGTGGCTGTGAGAGTGTGCGTGTGTGGATGTGAGTGTGTGCGTGTGTGGATGTGAGTGTGTACGTGTGTAGTTGTGAGAGTGTGCATGTGTGGCTGTGGGAGCGAGCGTGGGTCGGTGTGAGAGTGTGTGTGTGTGGCAGTGAGAGTGTGCGCGTATGACTGTGATAGTGTGCGTGTGTAGCTGTGAGAATGAGCGTGTATGGCTGCGAGAATGTTCGTGTGTGGCAGTGAGAGTGCGTGTATGACTGTGAGAGTGTGCTCGTGTAGCTGTGAGAGTGTGCGTGTGCGGCTGTGAGAGTGTAAGTGTGTGGCAGTGAGAGTGAGCATGTGTAGCTGTGAAAGTGTGCGTGTGTGGCTGTGAGAGTGTGCGTGTGTAGATGTGAGTGTGTGCGTGTGTGGCTGTGAGATGGTGTGTGTGGCTTTGAGAGTGTGCGTGTGTAGCTGTGAGAGTGTGCGTGTGTGGCTGTGAGAGTGAGCGAGTGTGGCTGTGAGAGTGTGCACGTGTGTAGCTGTGAGAATGAGCATGTGTAGCTGTGAGTGTGTACGTGTGTGGTTGTGAGAGTGTGCGTGTGTGGCTATGGGAGTGAGCGCGTGTGGCTGTGAGATAGTGTGTGTGTAGCTGTGAGAATGAGCGTGTATGGCTGTGAGAATGTTCGTGTGTGGCAGTGAGAGTGTGTGTGTATGACTGTGAGAGTGTGCTCGTGTAGCTGTGAGAGTGTGCGTGTATGACTGTGAGAGTGTGCTCGTGTAGCTGTGAGAGTGTGCGTGTGCGGCTGTGAGAGTGATGTGTGTATGGCTGTGAGAGTGTGCGTGTGTGGCTGTGAGAGTGTGCGTGTGTGGTTGTGGGAGTGTGCGTGTGTGGTTGTGGGAGTGTGCGTGTGTGGCTATGGGAGTGAGCGTGTGTGGCTGTGAGAGTGTGCGTGAGTGGCTCTGAGAGTGTACGTGTGTGGTTGTGGGAGTGTGCATATGTGACAGTGAGAGTGAGCGTGTGTAGCTGTGAGAGTGTGCGTGTGTGGCAGTGAGAGTGTGCATGTATGACTGTGAGAGTGTGCGTGTGTAGCTGAGAGTGTGTGCGTGTGTAGCTGTGAGAGTGTGCGTGTGTGGCTGTGGGAGTGAGCGTGTGTGGCTGTGAGATAGTGTGCGTGGCTGTGAGAGTGTGCATGTGTGGCAGGGAGAGTGAGCGTGTGTGGCTATGGGAGTGTGCGTGTGTGTCTGTGAGAGTGCGCGCGTGTGGCTGTGAGAGTGCGCGTGTGGCTGTGAGATAGTGTGTGTGGTTGTGGGAGTGTGCATATGTGGCAGTGAGAGTGAGCGTGTGTAGCAGTGATAGTGTACGTGTATGGTTGTGAGCGTGTGCGTGTGTAGCTGTGAGAGTGTGCATGTGTGGCAGGGAGAGTGAGCGTGTGTGGCTATGGGAGTGTGCGTGTGTGTCTGTGAGAGTGCGCGCATGTGGCTGTGAGAGTGCGCGTGTGGCTGTGAGATAGTGTGTGTGGCTGTGAGTGTGCGTGTGCGGCTGTGAAATAGTGTCTGTAGCTGTGAGTGTGTACGTGTGTGGTTGTGAGCGTGTGCGTGTGTAGCTGTGAGAGTGTGCATGTGTGGCAGGGAGAGTGAGCGTGTGTGGCTATGGGAGTGTGCGTGTGTGTCTGTGAGAGTGCGCGCATGTGGCTGTGAGAGTGCGCGTGTGGCTGTGAGATAGTGTGTGTGGCTGTGAGTGTGCGTGTGCGGCTGTGAAATAGTGTCTGTAGCTGTGAGTGTGTACGTGTGTAGTTGTGAGAGTGTGCGTGTATGACTGTGAGAGTGTACTCGTGTAGCTGTGAGAGTGTGCGTGTGCGGCTGTGAGAGTGAGTGTGTATGGCTATGAGAGTGTGCGTGTGTGGCTGTGAGAGTGTAAGTGTGTGGCTGTGAGAGTGAGCATGTGTAGCTGTGAGAGTGTGCGTGTGTGGCTGTGAGAGTGTGCGTGTGTGGATGTGAGTGTGTGCGTGTGTGGCTGTGAGATGGTGTATGTGGCTTTGAGAGTGTGCATGTGTAGCTGTGAGAGTGTGCGTGTGTGGCCGTGAGTGTGTGTTTGTGTAGCTGTGAGAGTGTGCGTGTGTGGCTGTGAGAATGAGCGTGTGTGGCTGTGAGAGTGTGCATGTGTGGCTGTGAGAGTGTTAGTGTGTAGCTATGAGAGTGTGCGTGTGTAGCTGTGAGTGTGTGCGTGTGTGGCTGTGAGTGTGTGTATGCGTGTCTGTGGGAGTGAGCGTGGGTGGCTGTGGGAGTGAGCGTGTGTAGCTGTGAGAGTGTGCATGTGTGGCTGTGAGAGTGAGCATGTGTGGCTGTGGGAGTGAGTGTGTGTAGCTGTGAGAGTGTGCGTGTGTGGCTGTGAGTGTGTGTATGTGTGGCTGTGGGAGTGAGTGTGTGTAGCTGTGAGAGTGTGCGTGTGTGGCTGTGAGTGTGTGCCTGTGTAGCTGTGAGAGTGTGCGTGTGTGGCTGTGAGAGTGAGCGTGTGTAGCTGTGAGAGTGTGCACGTGTGGCAGTGAGAGTGAGCGTGTGTGGCTATGGGAGTGTGCGTGTGTGGCTGTGAGAGTGCGCGCGTGTGGCTGTGAGAGTGAGCGTGTGTAGCCGTGAGAGTGTGCATGTGTGGCAGTGAGAGTGAGCGTGTGTGGCTATGGGAGTGTGCGTGTGTGGCAGTGAGAGTGAGCATGTGTGGCTATGGGAGTGAGCGCGTGTGGCTGTGAGATAGTGTGTGTGTAGCTGTGAGAATGAGCGTGTATGGCTGTGAGAATGTTCGTGTGTGGCAGTGAGAGTGTGTGTGTATGACTGTGAGAGTGTGCTCGTGTAGCTGTGAGAGTGTGCGTGTATGACTGTGAGAGTGTGCGTGTGTAGCTGTGAGAGTGTGCTCGTGTAGCCGTGAGAGTGTGCGTGTATGACTGTGAGAGTGTGCGTGTGTATCTGTGAGAGTGTGCGTGTGCGGCTGTGAGAGTGAGTGTGTATGGCTGTGAGAGTGTGCGTGTGTGGCTGTGAGAGTGTAAGTGTGTGGCTGTGAGAGTGAGCATGTGTAGCTGTGAGAGTGTGCGTGTGTGGCTGTGAGAGTGTGCGTGTGTAGCTGTGAGAGTGTGCGTGTGTGGCCGTGAGTGTGTGTTTGTGTAGCTGTGAGAGTGTGCATGTGTGGCTGTGAGAATGAGCGTGTGTGGCTGTGAGAGTGTGCATGTATGGCTGTGAGAGTGTTAGTGTGTAGCTATGAGAGTGTGCGTGTGTAGCTGTGAGTGTGTGCGTGTGTGGCTGTGAGTGTGTGTATGTGTGGCTGTGGGAGTGAGCGTGGGTGGCTGTGAGAGTGTGAGTGTGTAGCTATGAGAGTGTGCATGTGTAGCTGTGAGTGTGTGCGTGTGTGGCTGTGAGAGTGTGCGTGTGTGGCTGTGAGAGTGTGCGCGTGTGACTGTGAGTGTGAGCATGTGTAGCTGCGAGAGTGTGCGTGTGTGGCTGTGAGTGTGTGTATGTGTGGCTATGGGAGTGAGCGTCTGTAGCTGTGAGAGTGTGCGTGTGTGGCTTTGAATGTGTTCCTGTGTAGCTGTGAGAGTGTGCGTGTGTGGCTGTGAGAGTGTGCGTGTGTGGCTGCGAGAGTGAGCATGTGTGGCTGCGAGAGTGAGCATGTGTGGCTGCGAGAGTGAGCATGTGTGGCTGTGAGAGTGTGCGCGTGTGACTGTGAGTGTGTGCGTGTGTAACTGAGAGTGTGTGCGTGTGTAGCTGTGAGAGTGTGCATGTGTGGCTGTGGGAGTGAGCGTGGGTCGGTGTCAGAGTGTGCGTGTGTGGCTGTGAGAGTGTGCGCGTGTGACTGTGAGTGTGTGCCTGTGTAACTGAGAGTGTGTGCGTGTGTAGCTGTGAGAGTGTGCATGTGTGGCTGTGGGAGTGAGCGTGTGTAGCTGTCAGAGTGTGCGTGTGTGGCTGTGAGTGTGTGCGTGTGTAGCTGTGAGAGTGTGCATGTATGGCAGTGAGAGTGAGCGTGTGTGGCTGTGGGAGTGTGCGTGTGTGGCTGTGAGTGTGTGTATGTGTGGCTATGGAAGTGAGCGTCTGTAGCTGTGAGACTGTGCGTGTGTGGCTTTGAATGTGTTCCTGTGTAGCTGTGAGAGTGTGCGTGTGTGGCTGTGAGAGTGAGAGTGTGTGGCTATGGGAGTGTGCGTGTGTGGCTGTGAGAGTGCGCGCGTGTGGCTGTGAGAGTGTGCGTGTGCGGCTGTGAAATAGTGTCTGTAGCTGTGAGTGTGTGCGTGCGTGGCTGTGAGAGTGTGCGTGTGTGGCTGCGAGAGTGAGCATGTGTGGCTGCGAGAGTGAGCATGTATGGCTGTGAGTGTGTGCGTGTGTGGCTGTGAGTGTGTGCGTGTTTGGCTGTGAGAGCGTGCGTGTGTGGATGTGAGATAGTGTGTCTGGCTGTGAGTGTGTGCGTGCGTGGCTGTGAGAGTGTGCGTGTGTGGCAGCGAGAGTGAGCATGTGTGGCTGCGAGAGTGAGCATGTGTGGCTGTGAGAGTGTGCGCGTGTGACTGTGAGTGTGTGCGTGTGTGGCTGTGAGAGCGTGCGTGTGTGGCTGTGAGATAGTGTGCCTGGCTGTGAGAGTGTGCGTGTGTGGCTACGAGAGTGTGCCTGTGTGGCTGTGAATGTGCGTGTGCGGCTGTGAGAGTGTGCGTGTGTGGCTACGAGAGTGTGCCTGTGTGGCTGTGAATGTGCGTGTGCGGCTGTGAAATAGTGTCTGTAGCTGTGAGTGTGTACGTGTGTAGTTGTGAGAGTGTGCGTGTGTGGCTATGGGAGTGAGCACGTGTGGCTGTGAGATAGTGTGTGTGTAGCTGTGAGAATGAGCGTGTATGGCTGTGAGAATGTTCGTGTGTGGCAGTGAGAGTGTGTGTGCATGACTGTGAGAGTGTGCTCGTGTAGCTGTGAGAGTGTGCGTGTATGACTGTGAGAGTGTGCGTGTGTAGCTGTGAGAGTGTGCGTGTGCGGCTGTGAGAGTGATGTGTGTATGGCTGTGAGAGTGTGCGTGTGTGGCTGTGAGAGTGTAAGTGTGTGGCTGTGAGAGTGAGCATGTGTAGCTGTGAGAGTGTGCGTGTGTGGCTGTGAGAGTGTGCGTGTGTAGATGTGAGTGTGTGCGTGTGTGGCTGTGAGATGGTGTGTGTGGCTTTGAGAGTGTGCGTGTGTGGCCGTGAGTGTGTGTTTGTGTAGCTGTGAGAGTGTGCATGTGTGGCTGTGGGAATGAGCGTGTGTGGCTGTGAGAGTGTGCATGTATGGCTGTGAGAGTGTTAGTGTGTAGCTATGAGAGTGTGCGTGTGTAGCTGTGAGTGTGTGCGTGTGTGGCTGTGAGTGTGTGTATGTGTGGCTGTGGGGGTGACCGTGGGTGGCTGTGGGAGTGAGCGTGTGTAGCTGTGAGAGTGTGCATGTGTGGCTGTGAGAGTGAGCATGTGTGGCTGTGAGTGTGTGCATGTGTGGCTGTGGGAGTGAGCGTGTGTAGCTGTGAGAGTGTGAGTGTGTAGCTATGAGAGTGTGCATGTGTAGCTGTGAGTGTGTGCGTGTGTGGCTGTGAGAGTGTGCGTGTGTGGCTGTGAGAGTGTGCGCGTGTGACTGTGAGTGTGAGCATGTGTAGCTGCGAGAGTGTGCGTGTGTGGCTGTGAGTGTGTGTTTGTGTGGCTATGGGAGTGAGCGTCTGTAGCTGTGAGAGTGTGCGTGTGTGGCTTTGAATGTGTTCCTGTGTAGCTGTGAGAGTGTGCGTGTGTGGCTGTGAGAGTGAGAGTGTGTGGCTATGGGAGTGTGCGTGTGTGGCTGTGAGAGTGTGCGTGTGCGGCTGTGAAATAGTGTCTGTAGCTGTGAGTGTGTGCGTGCGTGGCTGTGAGAGTGTGCGTGTGTGGCTGCGAGAGTGAGCATGTGTGGCTGCGAGAGTGAGCATGTGTGGCTGTGAGAGTGTGCGCGTGTGACTGTGAGTGTGTGCGTGTGTGGCTGTGAGAGCGTGTGTGTGTGGCTGTGAGATAGTGTGTCTGGCTGTGAGTGTGTGCGTGCGTGGCTGTGAGAATGTGCGTGTGTGGCCGCGAGAGTGAGCATGTGTGGCTGCGAGTGTGAGCATGTGTGGCTGTGAGAGTGTGCGCGTGTGACTGTGAGTGTGTGCGTGTGTGGCTGTGAGAGCGTGCGTGTGTGGCTGTGAGATAGTGTGCCTGGCTGTGAGAGTGTGCGTGTGTAGCTGAAAGAGTGTGCG
Source organism: Hemiscyllium ocellatum (assembly GCF_020745735.1). Lineage (NCBI taxonomy): Eukaryota > Metazoa > Chordata > Chondrichthyes > Orectolobiformes > Hemiscylliidae > Hemiscyllium > Hemiscyllium ocellatum. The sequence continues at coordinate 10,344,962 of NC_083430.1, read as the reverse complement.
TGGGTGGCTGTGAGAGTGAGCGTGTGTGGCTATGAGAGTGTGCGTGTGTGGCTGTGAATGTGCGTGTGCGGCTGTGAAATAGTGTCTGTAGCTGTGAGTGTGTACGTGTGTAGTTGTGAGAGTGTGCATGTGTGGCTGTGGGAGCGAGCGTGGGTCGGTGTGAGAGTGTGTGTGTGTGGCAGTGAGAGTGTGCGCGTATGACTGTGATAGTGTGCGTGTGTAGCTGTGAGAATGAGCGTGTATGGCTGCGAGAATGTTCGTGTGTGGCAGTGAGAGTGCGTGTATGACTGTGAGAGTGTGCTCGTGTAGCTGTGAGAGTGTGCGTGTGCGGCTGTGAGAGTGTAAGTGTGTAGCTGTGAGTGTGTACGTGTGTGGTTGTGAGGGTGTGCGTGTGTGGCTATGGGAGTGAGCGCGTGTGGCTGTGAGATAGTGTGTGTATGTGGCTGTGGGAGTGAGCGTGTGTAGCTGTGAGAGTGTGAGTGTGTAGCTATGAGAGTGTGCATGTGTAGCTGTGAGTGTGTGCGTGTGTGGCTGTGAGAGTGTGCGTGTGTGGCTGTGAGAGTGTGCGCGTGTGACTGTGAGTGTGAGCATGTGTAGCTGCGAGAGTGTGCGTGTGTGGCTGTGAGTGTGTGTATGTGTGGCTGTGGGAGTGAGCGTGTGTAGCTGTGAGAGTGTGAGTGTGTAGCTATGAGAGTGTGCATGTGTAGCTGTGAGTGTGTGCGTGTGTGGCTGTGAGAGTGTGCGTGTGTGGCTGTGAGAGTGTGCGCGTGTGACTGTGAGTGTGAGCATGTGTAGCTGCGAGAGTGTGCGTGTGTGGCTGTGAGTGTGTGTATGTGTGGCTATGGGAGTGAGCGTCTGTAGCTGTGAGAGTGTGCGTGTGTGGCTGCGAGAGTGAGCATGTGTGGCTGTGAGAGTGAGCATGTGTGGCTGTGAGTGTGTGCGTGTGTGGCTGTGAGTGTGTGCGTGTTTGGCTGTGAGAGCGTGCGTGTGTGGCTGTGGGATAGTGTGTCTGGCTGTGAGTGTGTGCGTGCGTGGCTGTGAGAGTGTGCGTGTGTGGCTGCGAGAGTGAGCATGTGTGGCTGCGAGAGTGAGCATGTGTGGCTGTGAGAGTGTGCTCGTGTGACTGTGAGTGTGTGCGTGTGTGGCTGTGAGAGCGTGCGTGTGTGGCTGTGAGATAGTGTGCCTGGCTGTGAGAGTGTGCGTGTGTAGCTGTGAGAGTGTGCGTGGGTGGCTGTGAGAGTGAGCGTGTGTGGCTACGAGAGTGTGCGTGTGTGGCTGTGAATGTGCGTGTGCGGCTGTGAAATAGTGTCTGTAGCTGTGAGTGTGTACGTGTGTAGTTGTGAGAGTGTGCATGTGTGGCTGTGGGAGTGAGCGTGGGTCGGTGTCAGAGTGTGCGTGTGTGGCAGTGAGAGTGTGCGTGTATGACTGTGAGAGTGTGCGCGTGTGACTGTGAGTGTGTGCCTGTGTAACTGAGAGTGTGTGCGTGTGTAGCTGTGAGAGTGTGCATGTGTGGCTGTGGGAGTGAGCGTGTGTAGCTGTCAGAGTGTGCGTGTGTGGCTGTGAGTGTGTGCGTGTGTAGCTGTGAGAGTGTGCATGTATGGCAGTGAGAGTGAGCGTGTGTGGCTGTGGGAGTGTGCGTGTGTAGCTGTGAGTGTGTGTTTGTGTGGCTATGGGAGTGAGCGTCTGTAGCTGTGAGAGTGTGCGTGTGTGGCTTTGAATGTGTTCCTGTGTAGCTGTGAGAGTGTGCGTGTGTGGCTGTGAGAGTGAGAGTGTGTGGCTATGGGAGTGTGCGTGTGTGGCTGTGAGAGTGCGCGCGTGTGGCTGTGAGAGTGTGCGTGTGCGGCTGTGAAATAGTGTCTGTAGCTGTGAGTGTGTGCGTGCGTGGCTGTGAGAGTGTGCGTGTGTGGCTGCGAGAGTGAGCATGTGTGGCTGCGAGAGTGAGCATGTGTGGCTGTGAGTGTGTGCGTGTGTGGCTGTGAGTGTGTGCGTGTTTGGCTGTGAGAGCGTGCGTGTGTGGCTGTGAGATAGTGTGTCTGGCTGTGAGTGTGTGCGTGCGTGGCTGTGAGAGTGTGCGTGTGTGGCAGCGAGAGTGAGCATGTGTGGCTGCGAGAGTGAGCATGTGTGGCTGTGAGAGTGTGCGCGTGTGACTGTGAGTGTGTGCGTGTGTGGCTGTGAGAGCGTGCGTGTGTGGCTGTGAGATAGTATGCCTGGCTGTGAGAGTGTGCGTGTGTAGCTGTGAGAGTGTGCGTGGGTGGCTGTGAGAGTGAGCGTGTGTGGCTACGAGAGTGTGCCTGTGTGGCTGTGAATGTGCGTGTGCGGCTGTGAAATAGTGTCTGTAGCTGTGAGTGTGTACGTGTGTAGTTGTGAGAGTGTGCGTGTGTGGCTATGGGAGTGAGCGCGTGTGGCTGTGAGATAGTGTGTGTGTAGCTGTGAGAATGAGCGTGTATGGCTGTGAGAATGTTCGTGTGTGGCAGTGAGAGTGTGTGTGCATGACTGTGAGAGTGTGCTCGTGTAGCTGTGAGAGTGTGCGTGTATGACTGTGAGAGTGTGCGTGTGTAGCTGTGAGAGTGTGCGTGTGCGGCTGTGAGAGTGATGTGTGTATGGCTGTGAGAGTGTGCGTGTGTGGCTGTGAGAGTGTAAGTGTGTGGCTGTGAGAGTGAGCATGTGTAGCTGTGAGAGTGTGCGTGTGTGGCTGTGAGAGTGTGCGTGTGTAGATGTGAGTGTGTGCGTGTGTGGCTGTGAGATGGTGTGTGTGGCTTTGAGAGTGTGCGTGTGTAGCTGTGAGAGTGTGCGTGTGTGGCCGTGAGTGTGTGTTTGTGTAGCTGTGAGAGTGTGCATGTGTGGCTGTGGGAATGAGCGTGTGTGGCTGTGAGAGTGTGCATGTATGGCTGTGAGAGTGTTAGTGTGTAGCTATGAGAGTGTGCGTGTGTAGCTGTGAGTGTGTGCGTGTGTGGCTGTGAGTGTGTGTATGTGTGGCTGTGGGGGTGACCGTGGGTGGCTGTGGGAGTGAGCGTGTGTAGCTGTGAGAGTGTGCATGTGTGGCTGTGAGAGTGAGCATGTGTGGCTGTGAGTGTGTGCATGTGTGGCTGTGGGAGTGAGCGTGTGTAGCTGTGAGAGTGTGAGTGTGTAGCTATGAGAGTGTGCATGTGTAGCTGTGAGTGTGTGCGTGTGTGGCTGTGAGAGTGTGCGTGTGTGGCTGTGAGAGTGTGCGCGTGTGACTGTGAGTGTGAGCATGTGTAGCTGCGAGAGTGTGCGTGTGTGGCTGTGAGTGTGTGTTTGTGTGGCTATGGGAGTGAGCGTCTGTAGCTGTGAGAGTGTGCGTGTGTGGCTTTGAATGTGTTCCTGTGTAGCTGTGAGAGTGTGCGTGTGTGGCTGTGAGAGTGAGAGTGTGTGGCTATGGGAGTGTGCGTGTGTGGCTGTGAGAGTGTGCGTGTGCGGCTGTGAAATAGTGTCTGTAGCTGTGAGTGTGTGCGTGCGTGGCTGTGAGAGTGTGCGTGTGTGGCTGCGAGAGTGAGCATGTGTGGCTGCGAGAGTGAGCATGTGTGGCTGTGAGAGTGTGCGCGTGTGACTGTGAGTGTGTGCGTGTGTGGCTGTGAGAGCGTGTGTGTGTGGCTGTGAGATAGTGTGTCTGGCTGTGAGTGTGTGCGTGCGTGGCTGTGAGAGTGTGCGTGTGTGGCCGCGAGAGTGAGCATGTGTGGCTGCGAGAGTGAGCATGTGTGGCTGTGAGAGTGTGCGCGTGTGACTGTGAGTGTGTGCGTGTGTGGCTGTGAGAGCGTGCGTGTGTGGCTGTGAGATAGTGTGCCTGGCTGTGAGAGTGTGCGTGTGTAGCTGTGAGAGTGTGCGTGGGTGGCTGTGAGAGTGAGCGTGTGTGGCTATGAGAGTGTGCGTGTGTGGCTGTGAATGTGCGTGTGCGGCTGTGAAATAGTGTCTGTAGCTGTGAGTGTGTACGTGTGTAGTTGTGAGAGTGTGCATGTGTGGCTGTGGGAGCGAGCGTGGGTCGGTGTGAGAGTGTGTGTGTGTGGCAGTGAGAGTGTGCGCGTATGACTGTGATAGTGTGCGTGTGTAGCTGTGAGAATGAGCGTGTATGGCTGCGAGAATGTTCGTGTGTGGCAGTGAGAGTGCGTGTATGACTGTGAGAGTGTGCTCGTGTAGCTGTGAGAGTGTGCGTGTGCGGCTGTGAGAGTGTAAGTGTGTAGCTGTGAGTGTGTACGTGTGTGGTTGTGAGGGTGTGCGTGTGTGGCTATGGGAGTGAGCGCGTGTGGCTGTGAGATAGTGTGTGTGTAGCTGTGAGAATGAGCGTGTATGGCTGTGAGAATGTTCGTGTGTGGCAGTGAGAGTGTGTGTGTATATGACTGTGAGAGTGTGCTCGTGTAGCTGTGAGAGTGTGCGTGTATGACTGTGAGAGTGTACACGTGTAGCTGTGAGAGTGTGCGTGTGCGGCTGTGAGAGTGAGTGTATATGGCTGTGAGAGTGTGCGTGTGTGGCTGTGAGAGTGTAAGTGTGTGGCTGTGAGAGTGAGCATGTGTAGCTGTGAGAGTGTGCGTGTGTGGCTGTGAGAGTGTGCGTGTGTAGATGTGAGTGTGTGCGTGTGTGGCTGTGAGATGGTGTGTGTGGCTTTGAGAGTGTGCGTGTGTAGCTGTGAGAGTGTGCGTGTGTGGCCGTGAGTGTGTGTTTGTGTAGCTGTGAGAGTGTGCGTGTGTGGCTGTGAGAATGAGCATGTGTGGCTGTGAGAGTGTGCATGTATGGCTGTGAGAGTTTTAGTGTGTAGCTATGAGAGTGTGCGTGTGTAGCTGTGAGTGTGTGCGTGTGTGGCTGTGAGAGTGTAAGTGTGTGGCAGTGAGAGTGAGCATGTGTAGCTGTGAGAGTGTGCGTGTGTGGCTGTGAGAGTGTGCGTGTGTAGATGTGAGTGTGTGCGTGTGTGGCTGTGAGATGGTGTGTGTGGCTTTGAGAGTGTGCGTGTGTAGCTGTGAGAGTGTGCGTGTGTGGCTGTGAGAGTGAGCGAGTGTGGCTGTGAGAGTGTGCACGTGTGTAGCAGTGAGAATGAGCGTGTGTAGCTGTGAGTGTGTACGTGTGTGGTTGTGAGGGTGTGCGTGTGTGGCTATGGGAATGAGCGCGTGTGGCTGTGAGATAGTGTGTGTGTAGCTGTGAGAATGAGCGTGTATGGCTGTGAGAATGTTCGTGTGCGGCTGTGAGAGTGAGTGTGTATGGCTGTGAGAGTGTGCGTGTGTGGCTGTGAGAGTGTAAGTGTGTGGCTGTGAGAGTGAGCATGTGTAGCTGTGAGAGTGTGCGTGTGTGGCTGTGAGAGTGTGCGTGTGTAGATGTGAGTGTGTGCGTGTGTGGCTGTGAGATGGTGTATGTGGCTTTGAGAGTGTGCGTGTGTAGCTGTGAGAGTGTGCGTGTGTGGCCGTGAGTGTGTGTTTGTGTAGCTGTGAGAGTGTGCGTGTGTGGCTGTGAGAATGAGCGTGTGTGGCTGTGAGAGTGTGCATGTATGGCTGTGAGAGTGTTAGTGTGTAGCTATGAGAGTGTGCGTGTGTAGCTGTGAGTGTGTGCGTGTGTGGCTGTGAGTGTGTGTATGTGTGGCTGTGGGAGTGAGCGTGGGTGGCTGTGGGAGTGAGCGTGCGTAGCTGTGAGAGTGTGCGTGTGTGGCTGTGAGAGTGAGCATGTGTGGCTGTGAGTGTGTGTATGTGTGGCTGTGGGAGTGAGCGTGTGTAGCTGTGAGAGTGTGCGTGTGTGGCTGTGAGTGTGTGCCTGTGTAGCTGTGAGAGTGTGCGTGTGTGGCTGTGAGAGTGAGCGTGTGTAGCTGTGAGAGTGTGCATGTGTGGCAGTGAGAGTGAGCGTGTGTGGCTATGGGAGTGTACGTGTGTGGCTGTGAGAGTGCGCGCGTGTGGCTGTGAGAGTGAGCGTGTGTAGCTGTGAGAGTGTGCATGTGTGGCAGTGAGAGTGAGCGTGTGTGGCTATGGGAGTGTGCGTGTGTGGCAGTGAGAGTGAGCGTGTGTGGCTATGGGAGTGAGCGCGTGTGGCTGTGAGATAGTGTGTGTGTGTAGCTGTGAGAATGCGCGTGTATGGCTGTGAGAATGTTCGTGTGTGGCAGTGAGTGTGTGTGTGTATGACTGTGAGAGTGTGCTCGTGTAGCTGTGAGAGTGTGCGTGTATGACTGTGAGAGTGTGCGTGTGTAGCTGTGAGAGTGTGCGTGTGCGGCTGTGAGAGTGAGTGTGTATGGCTGTGAGAGTGTGCGTGTGTGGCTGTGAGAGTGAGCATGTGTAGCTGTGAGAGTGTGCGTGTGTGGCTGTGAGTGTGTGTATGTGTGGCTATGGGAGTGAGCGTCTGTAGCTATGAGAGTGTGCGTGTGTGGCTTTGAATGAGTTCCTGTGTAGCTGTGAGAGTGTGCGTGTGTGGCTGTGAGAGTGGGTGTGTGGCTATGGGAGTGTGCGTGTGTGGCTGTGAGAGTGCGCGCGTGTGGCTGTGAGAGTGTGCGTGTGCGGCTGTGAAATTGTGTCTGTAGCTGTGAGTGTGTGCGTGCGTGGCTGTGAGAGTGTGCGTGTGTGGCTGCGAGAGTGAGCATGTGTGGCTGCAAGAGTGAGCATGTGTGGCTGTGAGAGTGTGCGCGTGTGACTGTGAGTGTGTGTGTGTGTGGCTGTGAGATAGTGTGTCTGGCTGTGAGTGTGTGCGTGCGTGGCTGTGAGTGTGTGCGTGTGTGGCCGCGAGAGTGAGCATGTGGGGCTGCGAGAGTGAGCATGTGTGGCTGTGAGAGTGTGCGCGTGTGACTGTGAGTGTGTGCGTGTGTGGCTGTGAGAGCGTGCGTGTGTGGCTGTGAGATAGTGTGCCTGGCTGTGAGAGTGTGCGTGTGTAGCTGTGAGAGTGTGCGTGGGTGGCTGTGAGAGTGAGCGTGTGTGGCTATGAGAGTGTGCGTGTGTGGCTGTGAGTGTGCGTGTGCGGCTGTGAAATAGTGTCTGTAGCTGTGAGTGTGTACGTGTGTAGTTGTGAGAGTGTGCATGTGTGGCTGTGGGAGCGAGCGTGGGTAGGTGTCAGAGTGTGCGTGTGTGGCAGTGAGAGTGTGCGTGTATGACTGTGAGAGTGTGCGTGTGTGGCTGTGAGAGTGTGCGCGTGTGACTGTGAGTGTGTGCCTGTGTAGCTGAGAGTGTGTGCGTGTGTAGCTGTGAGAGTGTGCGTGGGTGGCTGTGAGAGTGTGCGTGTGTGGCGGTGAATGTGCGTGTGCGGCTGTGACATAGTGTCTGTAGCTGTGAGTGTGTACGTGTGTCGTTGTGAGAGTGTGCATGTGTGGCTGTGGGAGTGAGCGTGTGTAGCTGTCAGAGTGTGCGTGTGTGGCTGTGAGTGAGTGCATTTGTAGCTGTGAGAGTGTGCATGTATGGCAGTGAGAGTGAGCATGTGTGGCTGTGAATGTGCGTGTGCGGCTGTGAAATAGTGTCTGTAGCTGTGAGTGTGTACGTGTGTCGTTGTGAGAGTGAGCGTGTGTGGCTGTGGGAGTGAGCGTGTGTGGCTGTGAGATAGTGTGTGTGGTTGTGGAAGTGCATATGTGGCAGTGAGAGTGAGCGTGTGTAGCAGTGATAGTGTACGTGTATGGTTGTGAGCGTGTGCGTGTGTAGCTGTGAGAGTGTGCATGTGTGGCAGGGAGAGTGAGCGTGTGTGGCTATGGGAGTGTGCGTGTGCGTCTGTGAGAGTGCGCGCGAGTGGCTGTGAGAGTGCGCGTGTGGCTGTGAGATAGTGTGTGTGGCTGTGAGTGTGCGTGTGCGGCTGTGAAATAGTGTCTGTAGCTGTGAGTGTGTACGTGTGTAGTTGTGAGAGTGTGCATGTGTGGCTGTGGGAGCGAGCGTGGGTCGGTGTGAGAGTGTGTGTGTGGCAGTGAGAGTGTGCGCGTATGACTGTGATAGTGTGCGTGTGTAGCTGTGAGAATGAGCGTGTATGGCTGCGAGAATGTTCGTGTGTGGCAGTGAGAGTGCGTGTATGACTGTGAGAGGGTGCTCGTGTAGCTGTGAGAGTGTGCGTGTGCGGCTGTGAGAGTGTAAGTGTGTGGCAGTGAGAGTGAGCATGTGTAGCTGTGAGAGTGTGCGTGTGTGGCTGTGAGAGTGTGCATGTGCAGATGTGAGTGTGTGCGTGTGTGGCTGTGAGTGTGTGTATGTGTGGCTGTGGGAGTGAGCGTGGGTGGCTGTGGGAGTGAGCGTGCGTAGCTGTGAGAGTGTGCGTGTGTGGCTGTGAGAGTGAGCATGTGTGGCTGTGAGTGTGTGTATGTGTGGCTGTGGGAGTGAGCGTGTGTAGCTGTGAGAGTGTGCGTGTGTGGCTGTGAGTGTGTGCCTGTGTAGCTGTGAGAGTGTGCGTGTGTGGCTGTGAGAGTGAGCGTGTGTAGCTGTGAGAGTGTGCATGTGTGGCAGTGAGAGTGAGCGTGTGTGGCTATGGGAGTGTGCGTGTGTGGCTGTGAGAGTGCGCGCGTGTGGCTGTGAGAGTGAGCGTGTGTAGCTGTGAGAGTGTGCATGTGTGGCAGTGAGAGTGAGCGTGTGTGGCTATGGGAGTGTGCGTGTGTGGCAGTGAGAGTGAGCGTGTGTGGCTATGGGAGTGAGCGCGTGTGGCTGTGAGATAGTGTGTGTGTGTAGCTGTGAGAATGCGCGTGTATGGCTGTGAGAATGTTCGTGTGTGGCAGTGAGAGTGTGTGTGTATGACTGTGAGAGTGTGCTCGTGTAGCTGTGAGAGTGTGCGTGTATGACTGTGAGAGTGTGCGTGTGTAGCTGTGAGAGTGTGCGTGTGCGGCTGTGAGAGTGAGTGTGTATGGCTGTGAGAGTGTGCGTGTGTGGCTGTGAGAGTGTAAGTGTGTGGCTGTGAGAGTGAGCATGTGTAGCTGTGAGAGTGTGCGTGTGTGGCTGTGAGTGTGTGTATGTGTGGCTATGGGAGTGAGCGTCTGTAGCTATGAGAGTGTGCGTGTGTGGCTTTGAATGAGTTCCTGTGTAGCTGTGAGAGTGTGCGTGTGTGGCTGTGAGAGTGAGAGTGTGTGGCTATGGGAGTGTGCGTGTGTGGCTGTGAGAGTGCGCGCGTGTGGCTGTGAGAGTGTGCGTGTGCGGCTGTGAAATTGTGTCTGTAGCTGTGAGTGTGTGCGTGCGTGGCTGTGAGAGTGTGCGTGTGTGGCTGCGAGTGTGAGCATGTGTGGCTGCGAGAGTGAGCATGTGTGGCTGTGAGAGTGTGCGCGTGTGACTGTGAGTGTGTGCGTGTGTGGCTGTGAGAGCGTGCGTGTGTGGCTGTGAGATAGTGTGCCTGGCTGTGAGAGTGTGCGTGTGTAGCTGTGAGAGTGTGCGTGGGTGGCTGTGAGAGTGAGCGTGTGTGGCTATGAGAGTGTGCGTGTGTGGCTGTGAGTGTGCGTGTGCGGCTGTGAAATAGTGTCTGTAGCTGTGAGTGTGTACGTGTGTAGTTGTGAGAGTGTGCATGTGTGGCTGTGGGAGCGAGCGTGGGTAGGTGTCAGAGTGTGCGTGTGTGGCAGTGAGAGTGTGCGTGTATGACTGTGAGAGTGTGCGTGTGTGGCTGTGAGAGTGTGCGCGTGTGACTGTGAGTGTGTGCCTGTGTAGCTGAGAGTGTGTGCGTGTGTAGCTGTGAGAGTGTGCGTGGGTGGCTGTGAGAGTGTGCGTGTGTGGCGGTGAATGTGCGTGTGCGGCTGTGACATAGTGTCTGTAGCTGTGAGTGTGTACGTGTGTCGTTGTGAGAGTGTGCATGTGTGGCTGTGGGAGTGAGCGTGTGTAGCTGTCAGAGTGTGCGTGTGTGGCTGTGAGTGAGTGCATTTGTAGCTGTGAGAGTGTGCATGTATGGCAGTGAGAGTGAGCATGTGTGGCTGTGAATGTGCGTGTGCGGCTGTGAAATAGTGTCTGTAGCTGTGAGTGTGTACGTGTGTCGTTGTGAGAGTGTGCATGTGTGGCTGTGGGAGTGAGCGTGTGTAGCTGTCAGAGTGTGCGTGTGTGGCTGTGAGTGTGTGCCTGTGTAGCTGTGAGAGTGTGCGTGTGTGGCTGTGGGAGTGAGCGTGTGTGGCTGTGAGATAGTGTGTGTGGTTGTGGGAGTGCATATGTGGCAGTGAGAGTGAGCGTGTGTAGCAGTGATAGTGTACGTGTGTGGTTGTGAGCGTGTGCGTGTGTAGCTGTGAGAGTGTGCATGTGTGGCAGGGAGAGTGAGCGTGTGTGGCTATGGGAGTGTGCGTGTGCGTCTGTGAGAGTGCGCGCGAGTGGCTGTGAGAGTGCGCGTGTGGCTGTGAGATAGTGTGTGTGGCTGTGAGTGTGCGTGTGCGGCTGTGAAATAGTGTCTGTAGCTGTGAGTGTGTACGTGTGTAGTTGTGAGAGTGTGCATGTGTGGCTGTGGGAGTGAGCGTGGGTCGGTGTGAGAGTGTGTGTGTGGCAGTGAGAGTGTGCGCGTATGACTGTGATAGTGTGCGTGTGTAGCTGTGAGAATGAGCGTGTATGGCTGCGAGAATGTTCGTGTGTGGCAGTGAGAGTGCGTGTATGACTGTGAGAGGGTGCTCGTGTAGCTGTGAGAGTGTGCGTGTGCGGCTGTGAGAGTGTAAGTGTGTGGCAGTGAGAGTGAGCATGTGTAGCTGTGAGAGTGTGCGTGTGTGGCTGTGAGAGTGTGCATGTGCAGATGTGAGTGTGTGCGTGTGTGGCTGTGAGATGCTGTATCTGGCTTTGAGAGTGTGCGTGTGTAGCTGTGAGAGTGTGCGTGTGTGGCTGTGAGAGTGAGCGTGTGTGGCTGTGAGAGTGAGCGAGTGTGGCTGTGAGGGTGTGCGTGTGTGGCTGTGATAGTGAGCGAGTGTGGCTGTGAGAGTGTGCACGTGTGTAGCTGTGAGAATGAGCGTGTGTAGCTGTGAGTGTGTACGTGTGTGGTTGTGAGAGTGTGCGTGTGTGGCTATGGGAGTGAGCGCGTGTGGCTGTGAGATAGTGTGTGTGTAGCTGTGAGAATGAGCGTGTATGGCTGTGAGAATGTTCGTGTGTGGCAGTGAGAGTGTGTGTGTATGACTGTGAGAGTGTGCTCGTGTAGCTGTGAGAGTGTGCGTGTATGACTGTGAGAGTGTACTCGTGTAGCTGTGAGAGTGTGCGTGTGCGGCTGTGAGAGTGAGTGTGTATGGCTGTGAGAGTGTGCGTGTGTGGCTGTGAGAGTGTAAGTGTGTGGCTGTGAGAGTGAGCATGTGTAGCTGTGAGAGTGTGCGTGTGTGGCTGTGAGAGTGTGCGTGTGTAGCTGTGAGTGTGTGCGTGTGTGGCTGTGAGTGCGTGTATGTGTGGCTGTGGGAGTTAGCGTGTGTAGCTGTGAGAGTGTGCGTGTGTGGCTGTGAGAGTGAGCGTGTGTGGCTGTGAGAGTGAGCATGTGTAGCTGTGAGAGTGTGCGTGTGTGGCTGTGAGAGTGTGCGTGTGTAGCTGTGAGTGTGTGCGTGTGTGGCTGTGAGTGTGTGTATGTGTGGCTGTGGGAGTGAGCGTGTGTAGCTGGGAGAGTGTGCGTGTGTGGCTGTGAGTGTGTGCCTGTGTAGCTGTGAGAGTGTGCGTGTGTGGCTGTGGGAGTGAGCGTGTGTGGCTGTGAGATAGTGTGTGTGGTTGTGGGAGTGTGCATATGTGGCAGTGAGAGTGAGCGTGTGTAGCAGTGATAGTGTACGTGTGTGGTTGTGAGCGTGTGCGTGTGTAGCTGTGAGAGTGTGCATGTGTGGCAGGGAGAGTGAGCGTGTGTGGCTATGGGAGTGTGCGTGTGTGTCTGTGAGAGTGCGCGCGTGTGGCTGTGAGAGTGCGCGTGTGGCTGTGAGATAGTGTGTGTGGCTGTGAGTGTGCGTGTGCGGCTGTGAAATAGTGTCTGTAGCTGTGAGTGTGTACGTGTGTAGTTGTGAGAGTGTGCATGTGTGGCTGTGGGAGCGAGCGTGGGTCGGTGTGAGAGTGTGTGTGTGTGGCAGTGAGAGTGTGCGCGTATGACTGTGAGAGTGTGCTCGTGTAGCTGTGAGAGTGTGCGTGTGCGGCTGTGAGAGTGTAAGTGTGTGGCAGTGAGAGTGAGCATGTGTAGCTGTGAGAGTGTGCGTGTGTGGCTGTGAGAGTGTGCGTGTGTAGATGTGAGTGTGTGCGTGTGTGGCTGTGAGATGGTGTGTGTGGCTTTGAGAGTGTGCGTGTGTAGCTGTGAGAGTGTGCGTGTGTGGCTGTGAGAGTGAGCGAGTGTGGCTGTGAGAGTGTGCACGTGTGTAGCTGTGAGAATGAGCGTGTGTAGCTGTGAGTGTGTACGTGTGTGGTTGTGAGGGTGTGCGTGTGTGGCTATGGGAGTGAGCGCGTGTGGCTGTGAGATAGTGTGTGTGTAGCTGTGAGAATGAGCGTGTATGGCTGTGAGAATGTTTGTGTGTGGCAGTGAGAGTGTGTGTGTATGACTGTGAGAGTGTGCTCGTGTAGCTGTGAGAGTGTGCGTGTATGACTGTGAGAGTGTACTCGTGTAGCTGTGAGAGTGTGCGTGTGCGGCTGTGAGAGTGAGTGTGTATGGCTGTGAGAGTGTGCGTGTGTGGCTGTGAGAGTGTAAGTGTGTGGCTGTGAGAGTGAGCATGTGTAGCTGTGAGTGTGTGCGTGTGTGGCTGTGAGATGGTGTGTGTGGCTTTGAGAGTGCGCGTGTGTAGCTGTGAGAGTGTGCGTGTGTGGCCGTGAGTGTGTGTTTGTGTACCTGTGAGAGTGTGCGTGTGTGGCTGTGAGAGTGAGCATGTGTGGCTGTGAGTGTGTGCATGTATGGCTGTGAGAGTGTTAGTGTGTAGCTATGAGAGTGTGCGTGTGTAGCTGTGAGTGTGTGCGTGTGTGGCTGTGAGAGTGTAAGTGTGTGGCAGTGAGAGTGAGCATGTGTAGCTGTGAGAGTGTGCGTGTGTGGCTGTGAGAGTGTGCGTGTGTAGATGTGAGTGTGTGCGTGTGTGGCTGTGAGATGGTGTGTGTGGCTTTGAGAGTGTGCGTGTGTAGCTGTGAGAGTGTGCGTGTGTGGCTGTGAGAGTGAGCGAGTGTGGCTGTGAGAGTGTGCACGTGTGTAGCTGTGAGAATGAGCGTGTGTAGCTGTGAGTGTGTACGTGTGTGGTTGTGAGAGTGTGCGTGTGTGGCTATGGGAGTGAGCGCGTGTGGCTGTGAGATAGTGTGTGTGTAGCTGTGAGAATGAGCGTGTATGGCTGTGAGAATGTTCGTGTGTGGCAGTGAGAGTGTGTGTGTATGACTGTGAGAGTGTGCTCGTGTAGCTGTGAGAGTGTGCGTGTATGACTGTGAGAGTGTACTCGTGTAGCTGTGAGAGTGTGCGTGTGCGACTGTGAGAGTGAGTGTGTATGGCTGTGAGAGTGTGCGTGTGTGGCTGTGAGAGTGTAAGTGTGTGGCTGTGAGAGTGAGCATGTGTAGCTGTGAGAGTGTGCGTGTGTGGCTGTGAGAGTGTGCGTGTGTGGATGTGAGTGTGTGCGTGTGTGGCTGTGAGATGGTGTATGTGGCTTTGAGAGTGTGCGTGTGTAGCTGTGAGAGTGTGCGTGTGTGGCCGTGAGTGTGTGTTTGTGTAGCTGTGAGAGTGTGCGTGTGTGGCTGTGAGAGTGTGCGTGTGTGGCTGTGAGAGTGAGCATGTGTGGCTGTGAGTGTGTGTATGTGTGGCTGTGGGAGTGAGCGTGTGTAGCTGTGAGAGTGTGCGTGTGTGGCTGTGAGTGTGTGCCTGTGTAGCTGTGAGAGTGTGCGTGTGTGGCTGTGAGAGTGAGCGTGTGTAGCTGTGAGAGTGTGCATGTGTGGCAGTGAGAGTGAGCGTGTGTGGCTATGGGAGTGTGCGTGTGTGGCTGTGAGAGTGCGCGCTTCTGGCTGTGAGAGTGAGCGTGTGTAGCTGTGAGAGTGTGCATGTGTGGCAGTGAGAGTGAGCGTGTGTGGCTATGGGAGTGTGCGTGTGTGGCTGTGAGATAGTGTGTGTGTAGCTGTGAGAATGAGCGTGTATGGCTGTGAGAATGTTCGTGTGTGGCAGTGAGAGTGTGTGTGTATGACTGAGAGTGTGCTCGTGTAGCTGTGAGAGTGTGCGTGTATGACTGTGAGAGTGTGCGTGTGTAGCTGTGAGAGTGTGCGTGTGCGGCTGTGAGAGTGAGTGTGTATGGCTGTGAGAGTGTGCGTGTGTGGCTGTGAGAGTGTAAGTGTGTGGCTGTGAGAGTGAGCATGTGTAGCTGTGAGAGTGTGCGTGTGTGGCTGTGAGTGTGTGTATGTGTGGCTATGGGAGTGAGCGTCTGTAGCTGTGAGACTGTGCGTGTGTGGCTTTGAATGAGTTCCTGTGTAGCTGTGAGAGTGTGCGTGTGTGGCTGTGAGAGTGAGAGTGTGTGGCTATGGGAGTGTGCGTGTGTGGATGTGAGAGTGCGCGCGTGTGGCTGTGAGAGTGTGCCTGTGCGGCTGTGAAATTGTGTCTGTAGCTGTGAGTGTGTGCGTGCGTGGCTGTGAGAGTGTGCGTGTGTGGCCGCGAGAGTGAGCATGTGTGGCTGCGAGAGTGAGCATGTGTGGCTGTGAGAGTGTGCGCGTGTGACTGTGAGTGTGTGCGTGTGTGGCTGTGAGAGCGTGCGTGTGTGGCTGAGAGATAGTGTGTCTGGCTGTGAGAGTGTGCGTGTGTAGCTGTGAGAGTGTGCGTGGGTGGCTGTGAGAGTGAGCGTGTGTGGCTATGAGAGTGTGCGTGTGTGGCTGTGAATGTGCGTGTGCGGCTGTGAAATAGTGTCTGTAGCTGTGAGTGTGTACGTGTGTAGTTGTGAGAGTGTGCATGTGTGGCTGTGGGAGCGAGCGTGGGTAGGTGTCAGAGTGTGCGTGTGTGGCAGTGAGAGTGTGCGTGTATGACTGTGAGAGTGTGCGTGTGTGGCTGTGAGAGTGTGCACGTGTGACTGTGAGTGTGCGCCTGTGTAGCTGAGAGTGTGTGCGTGTGTAGCTGTGAGAGTGTGCATGTGTGGCTGTGGGAGTGAGCGTGTGTAGCTGTCAGAGTGTGCGTGTGTGGCTGTGAGTGTGTGCGTGTGTAGCTGTGAGAGTGTGCATGTATGGCAGTGAGAGTGTGCGTGTGTGGCTGTGGGAGTGAGCGTGTGTGGCTGAGAGATAGTGTGTGTGGTTGTGGGAGTGTGCATATGTGGCAGTGAGAGTGAGCGTGTGTAGCAGTGATAGTGTACGTGTGTGGTTGTGAGCGTGTGCGTGTGTAGCTGTGAGAGTGTGCATGTGTGGCAGGGAGAGTGAGCATGTGTGGCTATGGGAGTGTGCGTGTGTGTCTGTGAGAGTGCGCGCGTGTGGCTGTGAGAGTGCGCGTGTGGCTGTGAGATAGTGTGTGTGGCTGTGAGTGTGCGTGTGCGGCTGTGAAATAGTGTCTGTAGCTGTGAGTGTGTACGTGTGTAGTTGTGAGAGTGTGCATGTGTGGCTGTGGGAGCGAGCGTGGGTCAGTGTGAGAGTGTGTGTGTGTGGCAGTGAGAGTGTGCGCGTATGACTGTGATAGTGTGCGTGTGTAGCTGTGAGAATGAGCGTGTATGGCTGCGAGAATGTTCGTGTGTGGCAGTGAGAGTGCGTGTATGACTGTGAGAGTGTGCTCGTGTAGCTGTGAGAGTGTGCGTGTGCAGCTGTGGGAGTGTACGTGTGTGGCTGTGAGAGTGAGCATGTGTAGCTGTGAGAGTGTGCGTGTGTGGCTGTGAGAGTGTGCATGTGTAGATGTGAGTGTGTGCGTGTGTGGCTGTGAGATGCTGTATGTGGCTTTGAGAGTGTGCGTGTGTAGCTGTGAGAGTGTGCGTATGTGGCTGTGAGAGTGAGCGAGTGTGGCTGTGAGAGTGTGCACGTGTGTAGCTGTGAGAATGAGCGTGTGTAGCTGTGAGTGTGTACGTGTGTGGTTGTGAGAGTGTGCTTGTGTGGCTATGGGAGTGAGCGCGTGTGGCTGTGAGATAGTGTGTGTGTAGCTGTGAGAATGAGCGTGTATGGCTGTGAGAATGTTCGTGTGTGGCAGTGAGAGTGTGTGTGTATGACTGTGAGAGTGTGCTCGTGTAGCTGTGAGAGTGTGCGTGTATGACTGTGAGAGTGTACTCGTGTAGCTGTGAGAGTGTGCGTGTGCGGCTGTGAGAGTGAGTGTGTATGGCTATGAGAGCGTGCTCGTGTAGCTGTGAGAGTGTGCGTGTGTGGCTGTGAGAGTGTGCTTGTGTAGCTGTGAGTGTGTGCGTGTGTGGCTGTGAGATGGTGTGTGTGGCTTTGAGAGTGTGCGTGTGTAGCTGTGAGAGTGTGCGTGTGTAGCTGTGAGAGTGTGCGTGTGTGGCCGTGAGTGTGTGTTTGAGTAGTTGTGAGAGTGTGCGTGTGTGGCTGTGAGAATGAGCGTGTGTGGCTGTGAGAGTGTGCATGTATGGCTGTGAGAGTGTTAGTGTGTAGCTATGAGAGTGTGCGTGTGTAGCTGTGAGTGTGTGCGTGTGTGGCTGTGAGTGTGTGTATGTGTGGCTGTGGGAGTGAGCGTGGGTGGCTGTGGGAGTGAGCGTGCGTAGCTGTGAGAGTGTGCGTGTATGGCTGTGGGAGTGAGCGTGTGTGGCTGTGAGATAGTGTGTGTGGTTGTGGGAGTGTGCATATGTGGCAGTGAGAGTGAGCGTGTGTAGCAGTGATAGTGTATGTGTGTGGTTGTGAGCGTGTGCGTGTGTAGCTGTGAGAGTGTGCATGTGTGGCAGGGAGAGTGAGCGTGTGTGGCTATGGGAGTGTGCGTGTGTGTCTGTGAGAGTGCGCGCGTGTGGCTGTGAGAGTGCGCGTGTGGCTGTGAGATAGTGTGTGTGGTTGTGGGAGTGTGCATATGTGGCAGCGAGAGTGAGCGTGTGTAGCAGTGATAGTGTACGTGTGTGGTTGTGAGCGTGTGCGTGTGTAGCTGTGAGAGTGTGCATGTGTGGCAGGGAGAGTGAGCGTGTGTGGCTATGGGAGTGTGCGTGTGTGTCTGTGAGAGTGCGCGCGTGTGGCTGTGAGAGTGCGCGTGTGGCTGTGAGATAGTGTGTGTGGCTGTGAGTGTGCGTGTGCGGCTGTGAAATAGTGTCTGTAGCTGTGAGTGTGTACGTGTGTAGTTGTGAGAGTGTGCATGTGTTGCTGTGGGAGCGAGCGTGGGTCGGTGTGAGAGTGTGTGTGTGTGGCAGTGAGAGTGTGCGCGTATGACTGTGATAGTGTGCGTGTGTAGCTGTGAGAATGAGCATGTATGGCTGCGAGAATGTTCGTGTGTGGCAGTGAGAGTGCGTGTATGACTGTGAGAGTGTGCTCGTGTAGCTGTGAGAGTGTGCGTGTGCGACTGTGAGAGTGTAAGTGTGTGGCAGTGAGAGTGAGCATGTGTAGCTGTGAGAGTGTGCGTGTGTGGCTGTGAGAGTGTGCGTGTGTAGATGTGAGTGTGTGCGTGTGTGGCTGTGAGATGGTGTGTGTGGCTTTGAGAGTGTGCGTGTGTAGCTGTGAGAGTGTGCGTGTGTGGCTGTGAGAGTGAGCGAGTGTGGCTGTGAGAGTGTGCACGTGTGTAGCTGTGAGAATGAGCGTGTGTAGCTGTGAGTGTGTACGTGTGTGGTTGTGAGGGTGTGCGTGTGTGGCTATGGGAGTGAGCGCGTGTGGCTGTGAGATAGTGTGTGTGGCTGTGAGTGTGCGTGTGCGGCTGTGAAATAGTGTCTGTAGCTGTGAGTGTGTACATGTGTAGTTGTGAGAGTGTGCATGTGTGGCTGTGGGAGCGAGCGTGGGTCAGTGTGAGAGTGTGTGTGTGTGGCAGTGAGAGTGTGCGCGTATGACTGTGATAGTGTGCGTGTGTAGCTGTGAGAATGAGCGTGTATGGCTGCGAGAATGTTCGTGTGTGGCAGTGAGAGTGCGTGTATGACTGTGAGAGTGTACTCGTGTAGCTGTGAGAGTGTGCGTGTGCGGCTGTGAGAGTGTAAGTGTGTGGCTGTGAGAGTGTGCGTGTGTGGCTGTGAGAGTGAGTGAGTGTGGCTGTGAGAGTGTGCACGTGTGTAGCTGTGAGAATGAGCGTGTGTAGCTGTGAGTGTGTACGTGTGTGGTTGTGAGAGTGTGCTTGTGTGGCTATGGGAGTGAGCGCGTGTGGCTGTGAGATAGTGTGTGTGTAGCTGTGAGAATGAGCGTGTATGGCTGTGAGAATGTTCGTGTGTGGCAGTGAGAGTGTGTGTGTATGACTGTGAGAGTGTGCTCGTGTAGCTGTGAGAGTGTGCGTGTATGACTGTGAGAGTGTACTCGTGTAGCTGTGAGAGTGTGCGTGTGCGGCTGTGAGAGTGAGCGTGTATGGCTATGAGAGTGTGCGTGTGTGGCTGTGAGAGTGTAAGTGTGTGGCTGTGAGAGTGAGCATGTGTAGCTGTGAGAGTGTGCGTGTGTGGCTGTGAGAGTGTGCTTGTGTAGCTGTGAGTGTGTGCGTGTGTGGCTGTGAGATGGTGTGTGTGGCTTTGAGAGTGTGCGTGTGTAGCTGTGAGAGTGTGCGTGTGTAGCTGTGAGAGTGTGCGTGTGTGGCCGTGAGTGTGTGTTTGAGTAGTTGTGAGAGTGTGCGTGTGTGTCTGTGAGAATGAGCGTGTGTGGCTGTGAGAGTGTGCATGTATGGCTGTGAGAGTGTTAGTGTGTAGCTATGAGAGTGTGCGTGTGTAGCTGTGAGTGTGTGCGTGTGTGGCTGTGAGTGTGTGTATGTGTGGCTGTGGGAGTGAGCGTGGGTGGCTGTGGGAGTGAGCGTGCGTAGCTGTGAGAGTGTGCGTGTATGGCTGTGGGAGTGAGCGTGTGTGGCTGTGAGATAGTGTGTGTGGTTGTAGGAGTGTGCATATGTGGCAGTGAGAGTGAGCGTGTGTAGCAGTGATAGTGTATGTGTGTGGTTGTGAGCGTGTGCGTGTGTAGCTGTGAGAGTGTGCATGTGTGGCAGGGAGAGTGAGCGTGTGTGGCTATGGGAGTGTGCGTGTGTGTCTGTGAGAGTGCGCGCGTGTGGCTGTGAGAGTGCGCGTGTGGCTGTGAGATAGTGTGTGTGGTTGTGGGAGTGTGCATATGTGGCAGTGAGAGTGAGCGTGTGTAGCAGTGATAGTGTACGTGTGTGGTTGTGAGCGTGTGCGTGTGTAGCTGTGAGAGTGTGCATGTGTGGCAGGGAGAGTGAGCGTGTGTGGCTATGGGAGTGTGCGTGTGTGTCTGTGAGAGTGCGCGCGTGTGGCTGTGAGAGTGCGCGTGTGGCTGTGAGATAGTGTGTGTGGCTGTGAGTGTGTACGTGTGTAGTTGTGAGAGTGTGCATGTGTGGCTGTGGGAGCGAGCGTGGGCCGGTGTGAGAGTGTGTGTGTGTGGCAGTGAGAGTGTGCGCGTATGACTGTGATAGTGTGCGTGTGTAGCTGTGAGAATGAGCGTGTATGGCTGCAAGAATGTTCGTGTGTGGCAGTGAGAGTGCGTGTATGACTGTGAGAGTGTGCTCGTGTAGCTGTGAGAGTGTGCGTGTGCGGCTGTGAGAGTGTAAGTGTGTGGCAGTGAGAGTGAGCATGTGTAGCTGTGAGAGTGTGCGTGTGTGGCTGTGAGAGTGTGCGTGTGTAGATGTGAGTGTGTGCGTGTGTGGCTGTGAGATGGTGTGTGTGGCTTTGAGAGTGTGCGTGTGTGGCTGTGAGAGTGAGCGAGTGTGGCTGTGAGAGTGTGCACGTGTGTAGCTGTGAGAATGAGCGTGTGTAGCTGTGAGTGTGTACGTGTGTGGTTGTGAGGGTGTGCGTGTGTGGCTATGGGAGTGAGCGCGTGTGGCTGTGAGATAGTGTGTGTGTAGCTGTGAGAATGAGCGTGTATGGCTGTGAGAATGTTCGTGTGTGGCAGTGAGAGTGTGTGTGTATGACTGTGAGAGTGTGCTCGTGTAGCTGTGAGAGTGTGCGTGTATGACTGTGAGAGTGTACTCGTGTAGCTGTGAGAGTGTGCGTGTGCGGCTGTGAGAGTGAGTGTGTATGGCTGTGAGAGTGTGCGTGTGTGGCTGTGAGAGTGTAAGTGTGTGGCTGTGAGAGTGTGCGTGTGTAGATGTGAGTGTGTGCGTGTGTGGCTGTGAGATGGTGTGTGTGGCTTTGAGAGTGTGCGTGTGTAGCTGTGAGAGTGTGCGTGTGTGGCCGTGAGTGTGTGTTTGTGTAGCTGTGAGAGTGTGCGTGTGTGGCTGTGAGAATGAGCGTGTGTGGCTGTGAGAGTGTGCATGTATGGCTGTGAGAGTGTTAGTGTGTAGCTATGAGAGTGTGCGTGCGTAGCTGTGAGAGTGTGCGTGTGTGGCTGTGAGAGTGAGCATGTGTGGCTGTGAGTGTGTGTATGTGTGGCTGTGGGAGTGAGCGTGTGTAGCTGTGAGAGTGTGCGTGTGTGGCTGTGAGTGTGTGCCTGTGTAGCTGTGAGAGTGTGCGTGTGTGGCTGTGAGAGTGAGCGTGTGTAGCTGTGAGAGTGTGCATGTGTGGCAGTGAGAGTGAGCGTGTGTGGCTATGGGAGTGTGCGTGTGTGGCTGTGAGAGTGCGCGTGTGTGGCTGTGAGAGTGAGCGTGTGTAGCTGTGAGAGTGTGCATGTGTGGCAGTGAGAGTGAGCGTGTGTGGCTATGGGAGTGTGCGTGTGTGGCAGTGAGAGTGAGCGTTTGTGGCTATGGGAGTGAGCGCGTGTGGCTGTGAGATAGTGTGTGTGTAGCTGTGAGAATGAGCGTGTATGGCTGTGAGAATGTTCGTGTGTGGCAGTGAGAGTGTGTGTGTATGACTGTGAGAGTGTGCTCGTGTAGCTGTGAGAGTGTGCGTGTATGACTGTGAGAGTGTACTCGTGTAGCTGTGAGAGTGTGCGTGTGCGGCTGTGAGAGTGAGCATGTGTGGCTGTGAGTGTGTGTATGTGTGGCTGTGGGAGTGAGCGTGTGTAGCTGTGAGAGTGTGCGTGTGTGGCTGTGAGTGTGTGCCTGTGTAGCTGTGAGAGTGTGCGTGTGTGGCTGTGAGAGTGAGCGTGTGTAGCTGTGAGAGTGTGCATGTGTGGCAGTGAGAATGTGCGCGTATGACTGTGATAGTGTGCGTGTGTAGCTGTGAGAATGAGCGTGTATGGCTGCAAGAATGTTCGTGTGTGGCAGTGAGAGTGCGTGTATGACTGTGAGAGTGTGCTCGTGTAGCTGTGAGAGTGTGCGTGTGCGGCTGTGAGAGTGTAAGTGTGTGGCAGTGAGAGTGAGCATGTGTAGCTGTGAGAGTGTGCGTGTGTGGCTGTGAGAGTGTGCGTGTGTAGATGTGAGTGTGTGCGTGTGTGGCTGTGAGATGGTGTGTGTGGCTTTGAGAGTGTGCGTGTGTAGCTGTGAGAGTGTGCGTGTGTGGCTGTGAGAGTGAGCGAGTGTGGCTGTGAGAGTGTGCACGTGTGTAGCTGTGAGAATGAGCGTGTGTAGCTGTGAGTGTGTACGTGTGTGGTTGTGAGGGTGTGCGTGTGTGGCTATGGGAGTGAGCGCGTGTGGCTGTGAGATAGTGTGTGTGTAGCAGTGAGAATGAGCGTGTATGGCTGTGAGAATGTTCGTGTGTGGCAGTGAGAGTGTGTGTGTATGACTGTGAGAGTGTGCTCGTGTAGCTGTGAGAGTGTGCGTGTATGACTGTGAGAGTGTACTCGTGTAGCTGTGAGAGTGTGCGTGTGCGGCTGTGAGAGTGAGTGTGTATGGCTGTGAGAGTGTGCGTGTGTGGCTGTGAGAGTGTAAGTGTGTGGCTGTGAGAGTGTGCGTGTGTAGATGTGAGTGTGTGCGTGTGTGGCTGTGAGATGGTGTGTGTGGCTTTGAGAGTGTGCGTGTGTAGCTGTGAGAGTGTGCGTGTGTGGCCGTGAGTGTGTGTTTGTGTAGCTGTGAGAGTGTGCGTGTGTGGCTGTGAGAATGAGCATGTGTGGCTGTGAGAGTGTGCATGTATGGCTGTGAGAGTGTTAGTGTGTAGCTATGAGAGTGTGCGTGTGTAGCTGTGAGTGTGTGCGTGTGTGGCTGTGAGTGTGTGTATGTGTGGCTGTGGGAGTGAGCGTGGGTGGCTGTGGGAGTGAGCGTGTGTAGCTGTGAGAGTGTGCGTGTGTGGCTGTGAGAGTGAGCATGTGTGGCTGTGAGTGTGTGTATGTGTGGCTGTGGGAGTGAGCGTGTGTAGCTGTGAGAGTGTGCGTGTGTGGCTGTGAGTGTGTGCCTGTGTAGCTGTGAGAGTGTGCGTGTGTGGCTGTGAGAGTGAGCGTGTGTAGCTGTGAGAGTGTGCATGTGTGGCAGTGAGAGTGAGCGTGTGTGGCTATGGGAGTGTGCGTGTGTGGCTGTGAGAGTGCGCGCGTGTGGCTGTGAGAGTGAGCGTGTGTAGCTGTGAGAGTGTGCATGTGTGGCAGTGAGAGTGAGCGTGTGTGGCTATGGGAGTGTGCGTGTGTGGCAGTGAGAGTGAGCGTGTGTGGCTATGGGAGTGTGCGTGTGTGGCAGTGAGAGTGAGCGTGTGTGGCTATGGGAGTGAGCGCGTGTGGCTGTGAGATAGTGTGTGTGTAGCTGTGAGAATGAGCGTGTATGGCTGTGAGAATGTTCGTGTGTGGCAGTGAGAGTGTGTGTGTATGACTGTGAGAGTGTGCTCGTGTAGCTGTGAGAGTGTGCGTGTATGACTGTGAGAGTGTACTCGTGTAGCTGTGAGAGTGTGCGTGTGTGGCTGTGAGAGTGTAAGTGTGTGGCTGTGAGAGTGAGCATGTGTAGCTGTGAGAGTGTGCGTGTGTGGCTGTGAGAGTGTGCGTGTGTAGCTGTGCGAGTGTGCGTGTGTGGCTGTGAGTGTGTGTTTGTGTAGCTGTGAGAGTGTGCATGTGTGGCTGTGAGAATGAGCGTGTGTGGCTGTGAGAGTGTGCATGTATGGCTGTGAGAGTGTTAGTGTGTAGCTGTGAGTGTGTGCGTGTGTGGCTGTGAGTGTGTGTATGTGTGGCTGTGGGAGTGAGCGTGGGTGGCTGTGGGAGTGAGCGTGTGTAGCTGTGAGAGTGTGCATGTGTGTCTGTGAGAGTGAGCATGTGTGGCTGTGAGTGTGTGTATGTGTGGCTGTGGGAGTGAGCGTGTGTAGCTGTGAGAGTGTGAGTGTGTAGCTATGAGAGTGTGCATGTGTAGCTGTGAGTGTGTGCGTGTGTGGCTGTGAGAGTGTGCGTGTGTGGCTGTGAGAGTGTGCGCGTGTGACTGTGAGTGTGAGCATGTGTAGCTGCGAGAGTGTGCGTGTGTGGCTTTGAGTGTGTGTATGTGTGGCTATGGGAGTGAGCGTCTGTAGCTTTGAGAGTGTGCGTGTGCGGCTTTGAATGTGTTCCTGTGTAGATGTGAGAGTGTGCGTGTGTGGCTGTGAGAGTGAGAGTGTGTGGCTATGGGAGTGTGCGTGTGTGGCTATGAGAGTGCGCGCGTGTGGCTGTGAGAGTGTGCGTGTGCGGCTGTGAAATTGTGTCAGTAGCTGTGAGTGTGTGCGTGCGTGGCTGTGAGAGTGTGCGTGTGTGGCTGCGAGAGTGAGCATGTGTGGCTGCGAGAGTGAGCATGTGTGGCTGTGAGAGTGTGCGCGTGTGACTGTGAGTGTGTGCGTGTGTGGCTGTGAGAGCGTGCGTGTGTGGCTGTGAGATAGTGTGTCTGGCTGTGAGTGTGTGCGTGCGTGGCTGTGAGAGTGTGCGTGTGTGGCTGCGAGAGTGAGCATGTGTGGCTGCGAGAGTGAGCATGTGTGGCTGTGAGAGTGTGCGCGTGTGACTGTGAGTGTGTGCGTGTGTGGCTGTGAGATAGTGTGCCTGGCTGTGAGAGTGTGCGTGTGTAGCTGTGAGAGTGTGCGTGGGTGGCTGTGAGAGTGAGCGTGTGTGGCTATGAGAGTGTGCGTGTGTGGCTGTGAATGTGCGTGTGCGGCTGTGAAATAGTGTCTGTAGCTGTGAGTGTGTACGTGTGTAGTTGTGAGAGTGTGCGTGTGTGGCAGTGAGAGTGTGCTTGTATGACTGTGAGAGTGTGCGTGTGTGGCTGTGAGAGTGTGCGCGTGTGACTGTGAGTGTGTGCCTGTGTAGCTGAGAGTGTGTGCGTGTGTAGCTGTGAGAGTGTGCATGTGTGGCTGTGGGAGTGAGCGTGTGTAGCTGTCAGAGTGTGCGTGTGTGGCTGTGAGTGTGTGCGTGTGTAGCTGTGAGAGTGTGCATGTATGGCAGTGAGAGTGAGCGTGTGTGGCTGTGGGATAGTGTGTGTGGTTGTGGGTGTGTGCATATGTGGCAGTGAGAGTGAGCGTGTGTAGCAGTGATAGTGTACGTGTGTGGTTGTGAGCGTGTGCGTGTGTAGCTGTGAGAGTGTGCATGTGTGGCAGGGAGAGTGAGCGTGTGTGGCTATGGGAGTGTGCGTGTGTGTCTGTGAGAGTGCGCGCGTGTGGCTGTGAGAGTGCGCGTGTGGCTGTGAGATAGTGTGTGGCTGTGAGTTTGCGTGTGCGGCTGTGAAATAGTGTCTGTAGCTGTGAGTGTGTACGTGTGTAGTTGTGAGAGTGTGCATGTGTGGCTGTGGGAGCGAGCGTGGGTCGGTGTGAGAGTGTGTGTGTGTGGCAGTGAGAGTGTGCGCGTATGACTGTGATAGTGTGCGTGTGTAGCTGTGAGAATGAGCGTGTATGGCTGCAAGAATGTTCGTGTGTGGCAGTGAGAGTGCGTGTATGACTGTGAGAGTGTGCTCGTGTAGCTGTGAGAGTGTGCGTGTGCGGCTGTGAGAGTGTAAGTGTGTGGCTGTGAGAGTGAGCATGTGTAGCTGTGAGAGTGTGCGTGTGTGGCTGTGAGAGTGTGCATGTGTAGATGTGAGTGTGTGCGTGTGTGGCTGTGAGATGCTGTATGTGGCTTTGAGAGTGTGCGTGTGTAGCTGTGAGAGTGTGCGTGTGTGGCTGTGAGAGTGAGCGAGTGTGACTGTGAGAGTGTGCACGTGTGTAGCTGTGAGAATGAGCGTGTGTAGCTGTGAGTGTGTACGTGTGTGGTTGTGAGAGTGTGCTTGTGTGGCTATGGGAGTGAGCGTGTGTGGCTGTGAGATAGTGTGTGTGTAGCTGTGAGAATGAGCGTGTATGGCTGTGAGAATGTTCGTGTGTGGCAGTGAGAGTGTGTGTGTATGACTGTGAGAGTGTGCTCGTGTAGCTGTGAGAGTGTGCGTGTATGACTGTGAGAGTGTACTCGTGTAGCTGTGAGAGTGTGCGTGTGCGGCTGTGAGAGTGAGCGTGTATGGCTATGAGAGTGTGCGTGTGTGGCTGTGAGAGTGTAAGTGTGTGGCTGTGAGAGTGAGCATGTGTAGCTGTGAGAGTGTGCGTGTGTGGCTGTGAGAGTGTGCTTGTGTGGCTGTGAGTGTGTGCGTGTGTGGCTGTGAGATGGCGTGTGTGGCTTTGAGAGTGTGCGTGTGTAGCTGTGAGAGTGTGCGTGTGTGGCCGTGAGTGTGTGTTTGAGTAGTTGTGAGAGTGTGCGTGTGTGGCTGTGAGAATGAGCGTGTGTGGCTGTGAGAGTGTGCATGTATGGCTGTGAGAGTGTTAGTGTGTAGCTATGAGAGTGTGCGTGTGTAGCTGTGAGTGTGTGCGTGTGTGGCTGTGAGTGTGTGTATGTGTGGCTGTGGGAGTGAGCGTGGGTGGCTGTGGGAGTGAGCGTGCGTAGCTGTGAGAGTGTGCGTGTGTGGCTGTGGGAGTGAGCGTGTGTGGCTGTGAGATAGTGTGTGTGGTTGTAGGAGTGTGCATATGTGGCAGTGAGAGTGAGCGTGTGTAGCAGTGATAGTGTACGTGTGTGGTTGTGAGCGTGTGCGTGTGTAGCTGTGAGAGTGTGCATGTGTGGCAGGGAGAGTGAGCGTGTGTGGCTATGGGAGTGTGCGTGTGTGTCTGTGAGAGTGCGCGCGTGTGGCTGTGAGAGTGCGCGTGTGGCTGTGAGATAGTGTGTGTGGCTGTGAGTGTGCGTGTGCGGCTGTGAAATAGTGTCTGTAGCTGTGAGTGTGTACGTGTGTAGTTGTGAGAGTGTGCATGTGTGGCTGTGGGAGCGAGCGTGGGTCGGTGTGAGAGTGTGTGTGTGTGGCAGTGAGAGTGTGCGTGTATGACTGTGATAGTGTGCGTGTGTAGCTGTGAGAATGAGCGTGTATGGCTGCAAGAATGTTCGTGTGTGGCAGTGAGAGTGCGTGTATGACTGTGAGAGTGTGCTCGTGTAGCTGTGAGAGTGTGCGTGTGCGGCTGTGAGAGTGTAAGTGTGTGGCAGTGAGAGTGAGCATGTGTAGCTGTGAGAGTGTGCGTGTGTGGCTGTGAGAGTGTGCGTGTGTAGATGTGAGTGTGTGCGTGTGTGGCTGTGAGATGGTGTGTGTGGCTTTGAGAGTGTGCGTGTGTGGCTGTGAGAGTGAGCGAGTGTGGCTGTGAGAGTGTGCACGTGTGTAGCTGTGAGAATGAGCGTGTGTAGCTGTGAGTGTGTACGTGTGTGGTTGTGAGGGTGTGCGTGTGTGGCTATGGGAGTGAGCGCGTGTGGCTGTGAGATAGTGTGTGTGTAGCTGTGAGAATGAGCGTGTATGGCTGTGAGAATGTTCGTGTGTGGCAGTGAGAGTGTGTGTGTATGACTGTGAGAGTGTGCTCGTGTAGCTGTGAGAGTGTGCGTGTATGACTGTGAGAGTGTACTCGTGTAGCTGTGAGAGTGTGCGTGTGCGGCTGTGAGAGTGAGTGTGTATGGCTGTGAGAGTGTGCGTGTGTGGCTGTGAGAGTGTAAGTGTGTGGCTGTGAGAGTGTGCGTGTGTAGATGTGAGTGTGTGCGTGTGTGGCTGTGAGATGGTGTGTGTGGCTTTGAGAGTGTGCGTGTGTAGCTGTGAGAGTGTGCGTGTGTGGCCGTGAGTGTGTGTTTGTGTAGCTGTGAGAGTGTGCGTGTGTGGCTGTGAGAATGAGCATGTGTGGCTGTGAGAGTGTGCATGTATGGCTGTGAGAGTGTTAGTGTGTAGCTATGAGAGTGTGCGTGTGTAGCTGTGAGTGTGTGCGTGTGTGGCTGTGAGTGTGTGTATGTGTGGCAGTGGGAGTGAGCGTGGGTGGCTGTGGGAGTGAGTGTGCGTAGCTGTGAGAGTGTGCGTGTGTGGCTGTGAGAGTGAGCATGTGTGGCTGTGAGTGTGTGTATGTGTGGCTGTGGGAGTGAGCGTGTGTAGCTGTGAGAGTGTGCGTGTGTGGCTGTGAGTGTGTGCCTGTGTAGCTGTGAGAGTGTGCGTGTGTGGCTGTGAGAGTGAGCGTGTGTAGCTGTGAGAGTGTGCATGTGTGGCAGTGAGAGTGAGCGTGTGTGGCTATGGGAGTGTGCGTGTGTGGCAGTGAGAGTGAGCGTGTGTGGCTATGGGAGTGAGCGCGTGTGGCTGTGAGATAGTGTGTGTGTAGCTGTGAGAATGAGCGTGTATGGCTGTGAGAATGTTCGTGTGTGGCAGTGAGAGTGTGTGTGTATGACTGTGAGAGTGTGCTCGTGTAGCTGTGAGAGTGTGCGTGTATGACTGTGAGAGTGTACTCGTGTAGCTGTGAGAGTGTGCGTGTGCGGCTGTGAGAGTGAGCATGTGTGGCTGTGAGTGTGTGTATGTGTGGCTGTGGGAGTGAGCGTGTGTAGCTGTGAGAGTGTGCGTGTGTGGCTGTGAGTGTGTGCCTGTGTAGCTGTGAGAGTGTGCGTGTGTGGCTGTGAGAGTGAGCGTGTGTAGCTGTGAGAGTGTGCATGTGTGGCAGTGAGAGGGAGCGTGTGTGGCTGTGGGAGTGTGCGTGTGTGGCTGTGAGAGTGAGCGTGTGTGGCTATGGGAGTGAGCGCGTGTGGCTGTGAGATAGTGTGTGTGTAGCTGTGAGAATGAGCGTGTATGGCTGTGAGAATGTTCGTGTGTGGCAGTGAGAGTGTGTGTGTATGACTGTGAGAGTGTGCTCGTGTAGCTGTGAGAGTGTGCGTGTATGACTGTGAGAGTGTACTCGTGTAGCTGTGAGAGTGTGCGTGTGCGGCTGTGAGAGTGAGTGTGTATGGCTGTGAGAGTGTGCGTGTGTGGCTGTGAGAGTGTAAGTGTGTGGCTGTGAGAGTGAGCATGTGTAGCTGTGAGAGTGTGCGTGTGTGGCTGTGAGATTGTGCGTGTGTAGATGTGAGTGTGTGCGTGTGTGGCTGTGAGATGGTGTGTGTGGCTTTGAGAGTGTGCGTGTGTAGCTGTGCGAGTGTGCGTGTGTGGGTGTGAGTGTGTGTTTGTGTAGCTGTGAGAGTGTGCATGTGTGGCTGTGAGAATGAGCGTGTGTGGCTGTGAGAGTGTGCATGTATGGCTGTGAGAGTGTTAGTGTGTGGCTATGAGAGTGAGCGTGTGTAGCTGTGAGTGTGTGCGTGTGTGGCTGTGAGTGTGTGTATGTGTGGCTGTGGGAGTGAGCGTGGGTGGCTGTGGGAGTGAGCGTGTGTAGCTGTGAGAGTGTGCATGTGTGTCTGTGAGAGTGAGCATGTGTGGCTGTGAGTGTGTGTATGTGTGGCTGTGGGAGTGAGCGTGTGTAGCTGTGAGAGTGTGAGTGTGTAGCTATGAGAGTGTGCATGTGTAGCTGTGAGTGTGTGCGTGTGTGGCTGTGAGAGTGTGCGTGTGTGGCTGTGAGAGTGTGCGCGTGTGACTGTGAGTGTGAGCATGTGTAGCTGCGAGAGTGTGCGTGTGTGGCTGTGAGTGTGTGTATGTGTGGCTATGGGAGTGAGCGTCTGTAGCTTTGAGAGTGTGCGTGTGCGGCTTTGAATGTGTTCCTGTGTAGCTGTGAGAGTGTGCGTGTGTGGCTGTGAGAGTGAGAGTGTGTGGCTATGGGAGTGTGCGTGTGTGGCTATGAGAGTGCGCGCGTGTGGCTGTGAGAGTGTGCGTGTGCGGCTGTGAAATTGTGTCAGTAGCTGTGAGTGTGTGCGTGCGTGGCTGTGAGAGTGTGTGTGTGTGGCTGCGAGAGTGAGCATGTGTGGCTGCGAGAGTGAGCATGTGTGGCTGTGAGAGTGTGCGCGTGTGACTGTGAGTGTGTGCGTGTGTGGCTGTGAGATAGTGTGCCTGGCTGTGAGAGTGTGCGTGTGTAGCTGTGAGAGTGTGCGTGGGTGGCTGTGAGAGTGAGCGTGTGTGGCTATGAGAGTGTGCGTGTGTGGCTGTGAATGTGCGTGTGCGGCTGTGAAATAGTGTCTGTAGCTGTGAGTGTGTACGTGTGTAGTTGTGAGAGTGTGCATGTGTGGCTGTGGGAGCGAGCGTGGGTAGGTGTCAGAGTGTGCGTGTGTGGCAGTGAGAGTGTGCGTGTATGACTGTGAGAGTGTGCGTGTGTGGCTGTGAGAGTGTGCGCGTGTGACTGTGAGTGTGTGCCTGTGTAGCTGAGAGTGTGTGCGTGTGTAGCTGTGAGAGTGTGCATGTGTGGCTGTGGGAGTGAGCGTGTGTAGCTGTCAGAGTGTGCGTGTGTGGCTGTGAGTGTGTGCGTGTGTAGCTGTGAGAGTGTGCATGTATGGCAGTGAGAGTGAGCGTGTGTGGCTGTGGGATAGTGTGTGTGGTTGTGGGTGTGTGCATATGTGGCAGTGAGAGTGAGCGTGTGTAGCAGTGATAGTGTACGTGTGTGGTTGTGAGCGTGTGCGTGTGTAGCTGTGAGAGTGTGCATGTGTGGCAGGGAGAGTGAGCGTGTGTGGCTATGGGAGTGTGCGTGTGTGTCTGTGAGAGTGCGCGCGTGTGGCTGTGAGAGTGCGCGTGTGGCTGTGAGATAGTGTGTGTGGCTGTGAGTGTGCGTGTGCGGCTGTGAAATAGTGTCTGTAGCTGTGAGTGTGTACGTGTGTAGTTGTGAGAGTGTGCATGTGTGGCTGTGGGAGCGAGCGTGGGTCGGTGTGAGAGTGTGTGTGTGTGGCAGTGAGAGTGTGCGCGTATGACTGTGATAGTGTGCGTGTGTAGCTGTGAGAATGAGCGTGTATGGCTGCGAGAATGTTCGTGTGTGGCAGTGAGAGTGCGTGTATGACTGTGAGAG
The DNA here is from genome assembly GCF_020745735.1 of Hemiscyllium ocellatum. Lineage (NCBI taxonomy): Eukaryota > Metazoa > Chordata > Chondrichthyes > Orectolobiformes > Hemiscylliidae > Hemiscyllium > Hemiscyllium ocellatum. The sequence continues at coordinate 10,315,159 of NC_083430.1, read as the reverse complement.
TGTGCTCGTGTAGCTGTGAGAGTGTGCGTGTGCGGCTGTGAGAGTGTAAGTGTGTGGCAGTGAGAGTGAGCATGTGTAGCTGTGAGAGTGTGCGTGTGTGGCTGTGAGAGTGTGCGTGTGTAGATGTGAGTGTGTGCGTGTGTGGCTGTGAGATGGTGTGTGTGGCTTTGAGAGTGTGCGTGTGTAGCTGTGAGAGTGTGCGTGTGTGGCTGTGAGAGTGAGCGAGTGTGGCTGTGAGAGTGTGCACGTGTGTAGCTGTCAGAATGAGTGTGTGTAGCTGTGAGTGTGTACGTGTGTGGTTGTGAGGGTGTGCGTGTGTGGCTATGGGAGTGAGCGCGTGTGGCTGTGAGATAGTGTGTGTGTAGCTGTGAGAATGAGCGTGTATGGCTGTGAGAATGTTCGTGTGTGGCAGTGAGAGTGTGTGTGTATGACTGTGAGAGTGTGCTCGTGTAGCTGTGAGAGTGTGCGTGTATGACTGTGAGAGTGTACTCGTGTAGCTGTGAGAGTGTGCGTGTGCGGCTGTGAGAGTGAGTGTGTATGGCTGTGAGAGTGTGCGTGTGTGGCTGTGAGAGTGTAAGTGTGTGGCTGTGAGAGTGAGCATGTGTAGCTGTGAGAGTGTTAGTGTGTAGCTATGAGAGTGTGCGTGTGTAGCTGTGAGTGTGTGCGTGTATGGCTGTGGGAGTGAGCGTGTGTGGCTGTGAGATAGTGTGTGTGGTTGTGGGAGTGTGCATATGTGGCAGTGAGAGTGAGCGTGTGTAGCAGTGATAGTGTATGTGTGTGGTTGTGAGCGTGTGCGTGTGTAGCTGTGAGAGTGTGCATGTGTGGCAGGGAGAGTGAGCGTGTGTGGCTATGGGAGTGTGCGTGTGTGTCTGTGAGAGTGCGCGCGTGTGGCTGTGAGAGTGCGCGTGTGGCTGTGAGATAGTGTGTGTGGTTGTGGGAGTGTGCATATGTGGCAGTGAGAGTGAGCGTGTGTAGCAGTGATAGTGTACGTGTGTGGTTGTGAGCGTGTGCGTGTGTAGCTGTGAGAGTGTGCATGTGTGGCAGGGAGAGTGAGCGTGTGTGGCTATGGGAGTGTGCGTGTGTGTCTGTGAGAGTGCGCGCATGTGGCTGTGAGAGTGCGCGTGTGGCTGTGAGATAGTGTGTGTGGCTGTGAGTGTGCGTGTGTGGCTGTGAAATAGTGTGTGTGGCTGTGAGTGTGCGTGTGCGGCTGTGAAATAGTGTCTGTAGCTGTGAGTGTGTACGTGTGTAGTTGTGAGAGTGTGCATGTGTGGCTGTGGGAGCGAGCGTGGGTCGGTGTGAGAGTGTGTGTGTGTGGCAGTGAGAGTGTGCGCGTATGACTGTGATAGTGTGCGTGTGTAGCTGTGAGAATGAGCGTGTATGGCTGCAAGAATGTTCGTGTGTGGCAGTGAGAGTGCGTGTATGACTGTGAGAGTGTGCTCGTGTAGCTGTGAGAGTGTGCGTGTGCGGCTGTGAGAGTGTAAGTGTGTGGCAGTGAGAGTGAGCATGTGTAGCTGTGAGAGTGTGCGTGTGTGGCTGTGAGAGTGTGCGTGTGTAGATGTGAGTGTGTGCGTGTGTGGCTGTGGGATGGTGTGTGGCTTTGAGAGTGTGCGTGTGTAGCTGTGAGAGTGTGCGTGTGTGGCTGTGAGAGTGAGCGAGTGTGGCTGTGAGAGTGTGCACGTGTGTAGCTGTGAGAATGAGCGTGTGTAGCTGTGAGTGTGTACGTGTGTGGTTGTGAGGGTGTGCTTGTGTGGCTATGGGAGTGAGCGCGTGTGGCTGTGAGATAGTGTGTGTGTAGCTGTGAGAATGAGCGTGTATGGCTGTGAGAATGTTCGTGTGTGGCAGTGAGAGTGTGTGTGTATGACTGTGAGAGTGTGCTCGTGTAGCTGTGAGAGTGTGCGTGTATGACTGTGAGAGTGTACTCGTGTAGCTGTGAGAGTGTGCGTGTGCGGCTGTGAGAGTGAGTGTGTATGGCTGTGAGAGTGTGCGTGTGTGGCTGTGAGAGTGTGAGTGTGTGGCTGTGAGAGTGTGCGTGTGTAGATGTGAGTGTGTGCGTGTGTGGCTGTGAGATGGTGTGTGTGGCTTTGAGAGTGTGCGTGTGTAGCTGTGAGAGTGTGCGTGTGTGGCCGTGAGTGTGTGTTTGTGTAGCTGTGAGAGTGTGCGTGTGTGGCTGTGAGAATGAGCATGTGTGGCTGTGAGAGTGTGCATGTATGGCTGTGAGAGTGTTAGTGTGTAGCTATGAGAGTGTGCGTGTGTAGCTGTGAGTGTGTGCGTGTGTGGCTGTGAGTGTGTGTATGTGTGGCTGTGGGAGTGAGCGTGGGTGGCTGTGGGAGTGAGCGTGTGTAGCTGTGAGAGTGTGCGTGTGTGGCTGTGAGTGTGTGCCTGTGTAGCTGTGAGAGTGTGCGTGTGTGGCTGTGAGAGTGAGCGTGTGTAGCTGTGAGAGTGTGCATGTGTGGCAGTGAGAGTGAGCGTGTGTGGCTATGGGAGTGTGCGTGTGTGGCTGTGAGAGTGCGCGCGTGTGGCTGTGAGAGTGAGCGTGTGTAGCTGTGAGAGTGTGCATGTGTGGCAGTGAGAGTGAGCGTGTGTGGCTATGGGAGTGTGCGTGTGTGGCAGTGAGAGTGAGCGTGTGTGGCTATGGGAGTGAGCGCGTGTGGCTGTGAGATAGTGTGTGTGTAGCTGTGAGAATGAGCGTGTATGGCTGTGAGAATGTTCGTGTGTGGCAGTGAGAGTGTGTGTGTATGACTGTGAGAGTGTGCTCGTGTAGCTGTGAGAGTGTGCGTGTATGACTGTGAGAGTGTGCGTGTGTAGCTGTGAGAGTGTGCGTGTGCGGCTGTGAGAGTGAGTGTGTATGGCTGTGAGAGTGTGCGTGTGTGGCTGTGAGAGTGTAAGTGTGTGGCTGTGAGAGTGAGCATGTGTAGCTGTGAGAGTGTGCGTGTGTGGCTGTGAGAGTGTGCGTGTGTAGATGTGAGTGTGTGCGTGTGTGGCTGTGAGATGGTGTGTGTGGCTTTGAGAGTGTGCGTGTGTAGCTGTGAGAGTGTGCGTGTGTGGGTGTGAGTGTGTGTTTGTGTGGCTGTGAGAATGAGCGTGTGTGGCTGTGAGAGTGTGCATGTATGGCTGTGTGAGTGTTAGTGTGTAGCTATGAGAGTGTGCGTGTGTAGCTGTGAGTGTGTGCGTGTGTGGCTGTGAGTGTGTGTATGTGTGGCTGTGGGAGTGAGCGTGGGTGGCTGTGGGAGTGAGCGTGTGTAGCTGTGAGAGTGTGCATGTGTGGCTGTGAGAGTGAGCATGTGTGGCTGTGCGTGTGTGTATGTGTGGCTGTGGGAGTGAGCGTGTGTAGCTGTGAGAGTGTGAGTGTGTAGCTATGAGAGTGTGCATGTGTAGATGTGAGTGTGTGCGTGTGTGGCTGTGAGAGTGTGCGTGTGTGGCTGTGAGAGTGTGCGCGTGTGACTGTGAGTGTGAGCATGTGTAGCTGCGAGAGTGTGCGTGTGTGGCTGTGAGTGTGTGTATGTGTGGCTATGGAAGTGAGCGTCTGTAGCTTGGAGAGTGTGCGTGTGCGGCTTTGAATGTGTTCCTGTGTAGCTGTGAGAGTGTGCGTGTGTGGCTGTGAGAGTGAGAGTGTGTGGCTATGGGAGTGTGCGTGTGTGGCTATGAGAGTGCGCGCGTGTGGCTGTGAGAGTGTGCGTGTGCGGCTGTGAAATTGTGTCAGTAGCTGTGAGTGTGTGCGTGCGTGGCTGTGAGAGTGTGCGTGTGTGGCTGCGAGAGTGAGCATGTGTGGCTGCGAGAGTGAGCATGTGTGGCTGTGAGAGTGTGCACGTGTGACTGTGAGTGTGTGCGTGTGTGGCTGTGAGAGCGTGCGTGTGTGGCTGTGAGATAGTGTGTCTGGCTGTGAGTGTGTGCGTGCGTGGCTGTGAGAGTGTGCGTGTGTGGCTGCGAGAGTGAGCATGTGTGGCTGCGAGAGTGAGCATGTGTGGCTGTGAGAGTGTGCGCGTGTGACTGTGAGTGTGTGCGTGTGTGGCTGTGAGAGCGTGCGTGTGTGGCTGTGAGAGTGTGCATGTGTGGCTGTGGGAGTGAGCGTGTGTAGCTGTCAGAGTGTCCGTGTGTGGCTGTGAGTGTGTGCGTGTGTAGCTGTGAGAGTGTGCATGTATGGCAGTGAGAGTGAGCGTGTGTGGCTGTGGGATAGTGTGTGTGGTTGTGGGTGTGTGCATATGTGGCAGTGAGAGTGAGCGTGAGCGTGTGTAGCAGTGATAGTGTACGTGTGTGGTTGTGAGCGTGTGCGTGTGTAGCTGTGAGAGTGTGCATGTGTGGCAGGGAGAGTGAGCGTGTGTGGCTATGGGAGTGTGCGTGTGTGTCTGTGAGAGTGCGCGCATGTGGCTGTGAGAGTGTGTATGTGTGGCTATGGGAGTGAGCGTCTGTAGCTGTGAGACTGTGCGTGTGTGGCTTTGAATGAGTTCCTGTGTAGCTGTGAGAGTGTGCGTGTGTGGCTGTGAGAGTGAGAGTGTGTGGCTATGGGAGTGTGCGTGTGTGGCTGTGAGAGTGCGCGCGTGTGGCTGTGAGTGTGTGCCTGTGCGGCTGTGAAATTGTGTCTGTAGCTGTGAGTGTGTGCGTGCGTGGCTGTGAGAGTGTGCGTGTGTGGCTGCGAGAGTGAGCATGTGTGGCTGCGAGAGTGAGCATGTGTGGCTGTGGGAGCGAGCGTGGGTAGGTGTCAGAGTGTGCGTGTGTGGCAGTGAGAGTGTGTGTGTATGACTGTGAGAGTGTGCGTGTGTGGCTGTGAGAGTGTGCACGTGTGACTGTGAGTGTGTGCCTGTGTAGCTGAGAGTGTGTGCGTGTGTAGCTGTGAGAGTGTGCATGTGTGGCTGTGGGAGTGAGCGTGTGTAGCTTTCAGAGTGTGCGTGTGTGGCTGTGAGTGTGTGCGTGTGTAGCTGTGAGAGTGTGCATGTATGGCAGTGAGAGTGAGCGTGTGTGGCTGTGGGATAGTGTGTGTGGTTGTGGGTGTGTGCATATGTGGCAGTGAGAGTGAGCGTGTGTAGCAGTGATAGTGTACATGTGTGGTTGTGAGCGTGTGCGTGTGTAGCTGTGAGAGTGTGCATGTGTGGCAGGGAGAGTGAGCGTGTGTGGCTATGGGAGTGTGCGTGTGTGTCTGTGAGAGTGCGCGCGTGTGGCTGTGAGAGTGTGTATGTGTGGCTATGGGAGTGAGCGTCTGTAGCTGTGAGACTGTGCGTGTGTGGCTTTGAATGAGTTCCTGTGTAGCTGTGAGAGTGTGCGTGTGTGGCTGTGAGAGTGAGAGTGTGTGGCTATGGGAGTGTGCGTGTGTGGCTGTGAGAGTGCGCGCGTGTGGCTGTGAGAGTGTGCCTGTGCGGCTGTGAAATTGTGTCTGTAGCTGTGAGTGTGTGCGTGCGTGGCTGTGAGAGTGTGCGTGTGTGGCTGCGAGAGTGAGCATGTGTGGCTGCGAGAGTGAGCATGTGTGGCTGTGAGAGTGTGCGCGTGTGACTGTGAGTGTGTGCGTGTGTGGCTGTGAGAGCGTGCGTGTGTGGCTGAGAGATAGTGTGTCTGGCTGTGAGAGTGTGCGTGTGTAGCTGTGAGAGTGTGCGTGGGTGGCTGTGAGAGTGAGCGTGTGTGGCTATGAGAGTGTGCGTGTGTGGCTGTGAATGTGCGTGTGCGGCTGTGAAATAGTGTCTGTAGCTGTGAGTGTGTACGTGTGTAGTTGTGAGAGTGTGCATGTGTGGCTGTGGGAGCGAGCGTGGGTAGGTGTCAGAGTGTGCGTGTGTGGCAGTGAGAGTGTGCATGTATGACTGTGAGAGTGTGCGTGTGTGGCTGTGAGAGTGTGCGCGTGTGACTGTGAGTGTGTGCCTGTGTAGCTGAGAGTGTGTGCGTGTGTAGCTGTGAGAGTGTGCATGTGTGGCTGTGGGAGTGAGCGTGTGTAGCTGTCAGAGTGTGCGTGTGTGGCTGTGAGTGTGTGCGTGTGTAGCTGTGAGAGTGTGCATGTATGGCAGGGAGAGTGAGCGTGTGTGGCTATGGGAGTGTGCGTGTGTGTCTGTGAGAGTGCGCGCATGTGGCTGTGAGAGTGCGCGTGTGGCTGTGAGATAGTGTGTGTGGCTGTGAGTGTGCGTGTGCGGCTGTGAAATAATGTCTGTAGCTGTGAGTGTGTACGTGTGTAGTTGTGAGAGTGTGCATGTGTGGCTGTGGGAGCGAGCGTGGGTCGGTGTGAGAGTGTGTGTGTGTGGCAGTGAGAGTGTGCGCGTATGACTGTGATAGTGTGCGTGTGTAGCTGTGAGAATGAGCGTGTATGGCTGCGAGAATGTTCGTGTGTGGCAGTGAGAGTGCGTGTATGACTGTGAGAGTGTGCTCGTGTAGCTGTGAGAGTGTGCGTGTGCGACTGTGAGAGTGTAAGTGTGTGGCAGTGAGAGTGAGCATGTGTAGCTGTGAGAGTGTGCGTGTGTGGCTGTGAGAGTGTGCATGTGTAGATGTGAGTGTGTGCGTGTGTGGCTGTGAGATGGTGTGTGTGGCTTTGAGAGTGCGTGTGTAGCTGTGAGAGTGTGCGTGTGTGGCTGTGAGAGTGAGCGAGTGTGGCTGTGAGAGTGTGCACGTGTGTAGCTGTGAGAATGAGTGTGTGTAGCTGTGAGTGTGTACGTGTGTGGTTGTGAGGGTGTGCGTGTGTGGCTATGGGAGTGAGCGCGTGTGGCTGTGAGATAGTGTGTGTGTAGCTGTGAGAATGAGCGTGTATGGCTGTGAGAATGTTCGTGTGTGGCAGTGAGAGTGTGTGTGTATGACTGTGAGAGTGTGCTCGTGTAGCTGTGAGAGTGTGCGTGTATGACTGTGAGAGTGTACTCGTGTAGCTGTGAGAGTGTGCGTGTGCGGCTGTGAGAGTGAGTGTGTATGGCTGTGAGAGTGTGCGTGTGTGGCTGTGAGAGTGTAAGTGTGTGGCTGTGAGAGTGTGCATGTGTAGCTGTGAGAGTGTGCGTGTGTGGCTGTGAGAGTGTGCGTGTGTAGATGTGAGTGTGTGCGTGTGTGGCTGTGAGATGGTGTGTGTGTAGCTGTGAGAGTGTGCGTGTGTGGCCGTGAGTGTGTGTTTGTGTAGCTGTGAGAGTGTGCGTGTGTGGCTGTGAGAGTGTAAGTGTGTGGCTGTGAGAGTGAGCATGTGTAGCTGTGAGAGTGTGCGTGTGTGGCTTTGAGAGTGTGCGTGTGTAGCTGTGAGAGTGTGCGTGTGTGGCCGTGAGTGTGTGTTTGTGTAGCTGTGAGAGTGTGCGTGTGTGGCTGTGAGAATGAGCGTGTGTGGCTGTGGGAGTGTGCATGTATGGCTGTGAGAGTGTTAGTGTGTAGCTATGAGAGTGTGCGTGTGTAGCTGTGAGTGTGTGCGTGTGTGGCTGTGAGTGTGTGTATGTGTGGCTGTGAGTGTGTGTATGTGTGGCTGTGGGAGTGAGCGTGGGTGGCTGTGAGAGTGAGCGTGTGTAGCTGTGAGAGTGTGCGTGTGTGGCTGTGAGTGTGTGCCTGTGTAGCTGTGAGAGTGTGCGTGTGTGGCTGTGAGAGTGAGCGTGTGTAGCTGTGAGAGTGTGCATGTGTGGCAGTGAGAGTGAGCGTGTGTGGCTATGGGAGTGTGCGTGTGTGGCTGTGAGAGTGCCCGCGTGTGGCTGTGAGAGTGAGCGTGTGTAGCTGTGAGAGTGTGCATGTGTGGCAGTGAGAGTGAGCGTGTGTGGCTATGGGAGTGTGCGTGTGTGGCTGTGAGTGTGTGTCTGTGTAGCTGTGAGAGTGTGCATGTGTGGCTGTGAGAATGTGCGTGTGTGGCTGTGAGAGTGTGCATGTATGGCTGTGAGAGTGTGAGTGTGTAGCTATGAGAGTGTGCGTGTGTAGCTGTGAGTGTGTGCGTGTGTGGCTGTGAGTGTGTGTATGTGTGGCTGTGGGAGTGAGCGTGGGTGGCTGTGGGAGTGAGCGTGTGTAGCTGTGAGAGTGAGCATGTGTGGCTGTGAGTGTGTGTATGTGTGGCTGTGGGAGTGAGCGTGTGTAGCTGTGAGAGTGTGAGTGTGTAGCTATGAGAGTGTGCGTGTGTAGCTGTGAGTGTGTGCGTGTGTGGCTGTGAGAGTGTGCGTGTGCGGCTGTGAAATAGTGTCTGTAGCTGTGAGTGTGTGCGTGCGTGGCTGTGAGAGTGTGCGTGTGTGGCTGCGAGAGTGAGCATGTGTGGCTGTGAGAGTGTGCGCGTGTGACTGTGAGTGTGTGCGTGTGTGGCTGTGAGAGCGTGCGTGTGTGGCTGTGAGATAGTGTGCCTGGCTGTGAGAGTGTGCGTGTGTAGCTGTGAGAGTGTGCATAGGTGGCTGTGAGAGTGAGCAAGTGTGGCTGTGAGAGTGTGCGCGTGTGTAGCTGTGAGAGTGAGTGTGTATAGCTGTGAGAGTGTGCGTGTGTAGCTCTGAGAGTGTCTTTGTGTAGCTGTGAGAGTGTGCTTGTGTAGCTGTGAGAGTGTGCTTGTGTAGCTGTGAGAGTGTGCGCGTGTGGCAGTGCGAGTGTGCATGTATGACTGTGAGAGTGTGCGTGTGTAGCTGAGAGTGTGTGCGTGTGTAGCTCTGAGAGTGTCTTTGTGTGGCTGTGAGACTGTGCGCGTGTGACTGTGAGTGGGTGCGTGTGTGACTGTGAGAGTGTGCGTGAGTGGCTGTGAGAGTGAGCATGTGTGGCTGTGAGTGTGTGCGTGTGTGGCTGTGATAGTGTGCGTGTGTGGCTGTGAGAGTGTGCGTGTGTAGCTGTGAGAGTGTGCATGGGTGGCTGTGAGAGTGAGCGAGTGTGGCTGTGAGAGTGTGCACTTGTGTAGCTGTGAGAATGAGCGTGTGTAGCTGTGAGTGTGTACATGTGTGGTTGTGAAAGTGTGCGTGTGTGGCTATGGGAGTGAGCGCGTGTGGCTGTGAGATAGTGTGTGTGTAGCTGTGAGAATGAGCGTGTATGGCTGTGAGAATGTTCGTGTGTGGCAGTGAGAGTGTGTGTGTATGACTGTGAGAGTGTGCTCGTGTAGCTGTGAGAGTGTGCGTGTATGACTGTGAGAGTGTACTCGTGTAGCTGTGAGAGTGTGCGTGTGCGGCTGTGAGAGTGAGTGTGTATGGCTGTGAGAGTGTGCGTGTGTGGCTGTGAGAGTGTAAGTGTGTGGCTGTGAGAGTGAGCATGTGTAGCTGTGAGAGTGTGCGTGTGTGGCTGTGAGAGTGTGCGTGTGTAGATGTGAGTGTGTGCGTGTGTGGCTGTGAGATGGTGTGTGTGGCTTTGAGAGTGTGCGTGTGTAGCTGTGAGAGTGTGCGTGTGCGGCTGTGAGAGTGAGTGTGTATGGCTGTGAGAGTGTGCGTGTGTGGCTGTGAGAGTGTAAGTGTGTGGCTGTGAGAGTGAGCATGTGTAGCTGTGAGAGTGTGCGTGTGTGGCTGTGAGAGTGTGCGTGTGTAGATGTGAGTGTGTGCGTGTGTGGCTGTGAGATGGTGTGTGTGGCTTTGAGAGTGTGCATGTGTAGCTGTGAGAATGTGCGTGTGTGGCTGTGAGTGTGTGTCTGTGTAGCTGTGAGAGTGTGCGTGTGTGGCTGTGAGTGTGTGTTTGTGTAGCTGTGAGAGTGTGCGTGTGTGGCTGTGAGAATGAGCGTGTGTGGCTGTGAGAGTGTGCATGTATGGCTGTGAGAGTGTGAGTGTGTAGCTATGAGAGTGTGCGTGTGTAGCTGTGAGTGTGTGCGTGTGTGGCTGTGAGTGAGTATGTGTGGCTCTGAGAGTGTGTGTGGCTGTGAGAGTGTGCATGTGTGAGTGTGAGGTAGTGCATGTGTGGCTGTGAGAGTGTGCATACGTGCCTGTGAGAGTGAGCATGTGTAGCTGTGAGAGTGAGCGCATGTGGCTGTGAGTGTGCGTGTTTGGCTGTGAGAGTGTGCGTGTGGCTGTGAGAGTGAGCTTGTGGCTGTGAGAGTGTTAGTGTGTGGCTGTGAGAGTGTGTGTGTGTGTGTGAGTGTGAGGTAGGGCATGTGTGGCTGTGAGAGTGTGCGTGTGTGGCTGAGTGTGTGTGTGGCTGAGTGTGTGTGTGTGTAGCTGTGAGAGTGAGCGTGTGTGGCTGTGAGTGTGTGCGTGTGTGGCTGAGAGTGTGTGTGTAGCTGTGAGTGTGTGCGTGTGTGACTGTGAGAGTGAGCGTGTGTGGCTGTGAGTGTGTGCGTGTGTGGCCAAGTGTGTGTGTGTGTGTGTGTGTGTGGCTGTGAGTGTGTGCGTGTGTGGCTGTGAGAGTGTGCGTGTGTGGCTGTGAGAGTGTGCGTGTGGCTGAGTGTGTGTTTGTGTGGCTGAGTCTGTGTGTGTGTGTGTGTGTGGCTGTGAGTGTGTGTGTGTGTGTGTGTGTGTGGCTGTGAGTGTGTGTGTGTGTGTGTGTGTGGCTGTGAGTGTGTGTGTGTGTGTGTGTGTATGGTGGGGTGGGGAACAGGGTGATTGCGTCTACCTCTGTCGAGTTGTGGATTCAGCAGCAGCTCCTATAATATGTGCCTGATTGATACTGCAGTGGGCACCTGAATTAGCCAATTCTGAGCAAGAATATTGACACAAAATACTTTTGTTCATTTATCTGTATCAATGACATAAAATACACAATCTTAAAAATTAAACTAATAAATGGGCTTGTAGTTGAACATTTAACCTCCACGCATAAATGTCAGCTAGTGCCTGTTGATAGGAAAAGAAAATAAATTACATAATGTCTTGAAAATACAGTTCGGATCTTCTTGCCTCTGTCCATGTCGGAATTGTAATTTCTCGTGGGTGGGGGTAATGTGCTCCCTGTGTGGGTGGGATTTCAGACCTCCAACAGTTTGGGTACTCCAGTTTCTTCCCACAGTCCAAAGATGTACAGGTCAGGGTGAATTGCCCACGGTGTTCGGTGCATTAGTCAGAGGGAAAAGGGATTCGGGTGGGTTAGTCTTCGGAGGGTTGGTGTGGACTTGTTGGGCTGATGGGCCTGTTTCCACTCTGTAGGGAATCTAATCTAAAAGTCACACCTCCAAGGTGAGAGGTGAAAAGTTTACGGTGGATACAGTGGTAAGTACTTTACAGCAAAGGTGGTAGACGCGGGTACGGTACATTCATTTAAGATTTGTCTGGACACATGCATGAGTAGGTGGGGAGACAATAGACAATAGACAATAGGTGCAGGAGGAGGCCATTCTGCCCTTCGAGCCTGCACTGCCATTCATTATGATCATGGCTGATCATCCTTAATCAGTATCCTGTTCCTGCCTTATCTCCATAACCCTTGATTCCACTATCCTTGAGAGCTCCATCCAACTCTTTCCTAAATGAATCCAGAGACTGGGCCTCCACTGCCCTCTGGGGCAGAGCATTCCACACAGCCACCACTCTCTGGGTGAAGAAGTTTCTCCTCATCTCTGTCCTAAATGGTCTAACCCGTATTTTTAAGCTGTGTCCTCTGGTTGGGGACTCACCCATCAGCGGAAACATGTTTCCTGCCTCCAGAGTGTCCAATCTTTTAATAATCTTATACGTCTCAATCAGATCCCCTCTCAGTCTTCTAAACTCAAGGGTATACAAGCCCAGTCGCTCCAGTCTTTCAGCGTAAGATAGTCCCGCTGTTCCAGGAATTGACCTCGTGAACCTACGCTGCACTCCCTCAATAGCCAGAATGTCTTTCCTCAAATTTGGAGACCGGAACTGCACACAATACTCCAGGTGTGGTCTCACCAGGGCCCTGCACAGCTGCAGAAGAACCTCGTTGCTTCTATACTCAATTCCTCTTCTTATGAAAGCCAGCATGCTATTAGCCTTCTTCACCACCTGCTGTACCTGCATGCTTACCTTCATTGACTGGTGTACAAGAACACCCAGATCTCTCTGTACTGCCCCTTTACCTAAATTGATTCCATTTAGGTAGTAATCTGCCTTCCTGTTCTTGCCGCCAAAGTTTATAACCATACATTTATCCACATTAAACTGCATCTGTCATGCATCTAACCACTCACCTAACCTGTCCAGGTCACCCTGTAATCTCCTAATATCCTCATCACATTTTACCCTGCCACCCAGCTTAGTATCATCAGCAAATTTGCTAATGTTTTTACTAATACTATCTTCTATATCATTAACATATATTGTAAAAAGCTGCGGTCCTAGCACTGATCCCTGTGGTACCCCACTGGTCACTGCCTGCCATTCCGAAATGGAGCCGTTTGTCACTACCCTTTGTTTCCTGTCAGCCAACCAACTTTCAATCCAAGTTAGTACTTTGCCCCCAATACCATGTGCCCTAAGTTTACTCACTAACCTCCTGTGTGGGACTTTATCAAAAACTTTCTGCAAGTCCAGGTACACTACATCTACAGGGTCTCCCTCGTCCATCTTCAGAGTTACATCCTCAAAGAATTCCAGAAGATTAGTCAAGCATGATCTCCCCTTCATAAATCCATGCAGACTCTGACCTATCCTGTTACTGCTATCCAGATGTGTCATAATTTCATCCTTTATAATAGACTCCAGCATCTTTCCCACCACTGAGATCAGACTAACTGGTCTATAATTTCCTGCTTTCTCTCTCCCACCTTTCTTAAAAAGTGATACAACATTAGCCACCCTCCAATCCGCAGGAACTGATCCCGAATCTATCGAACTCTGGAAAATAATCACCAATGCATCCACGATTTCCCGAGCCACCTCCTTCAGCACCCAGGGATGTAGACCATCAGGCCCCGGGATTTATCAACCTTCAGACCTAACAGTCTCTCCAACACCAATTCCTGGCAAATATAAATTCCCTTCAGTTCAGGTCCTGCAGCCACTGTCACCTCAGGGAGATTGCTTGTGTCTTCCCCAGTGAACACAGATCTGAAGTACCCATTCAACTCTTCTGCCATTTCTTTGCTCCCCGTAATATATTCCCCTGTTTCTGTCTTCAAGGGCCCAATTTTAGTCCTAACCATTTTTTTGCCTTTCACATACCTAAAAAAACTTTTACTATCCTCCTTTATATTACTGACCAGTTTACTTTCGTACCTCATTTTTTTCTCTGCGTATTTCCTTCTTAGTAATCCTCTGCTGTTCTTTAAAAGCTTCCCACGCCTCTGTTTTCCCACTTATCTTTGCTATGTTATACTTTTCCTCTTTTAACTTTATATGTTTCTTAACTTCCCTCATCAGCCACGGCTGCCCATGCCTCCTCCTGGGATCTTTCTTCCTTTTTGGAATGAACTGATCCTGCATCTTCTGCATTATACACAGAAATACCCGCCACTGTTCCTCCACTGTCATCCCTGCTAAGGTATTGCACTATTGAACTTTGGCCAGCTCCTCCCTCATAGCTCCGTAGTTCCCTTTATTCAACAGAAATATTGTCACTTCCGATTGTACCCTCTCCCTCTCAAATTGCAGATTGAAGCTTATTGTATTATGGTCACTACTTCCCAATGGCTCCTTTACTTCGAGGTCCCTGACCAATTCTGGTTCATTGCACAATACTAGATCCAGAATTGCCTTCTCCCTGGTAGGCTCCAGCACCAGCTGCTCTAAAAATCCATCTCTGAGGCACTCCACAAAGTCTCTTTCTTGAGATCCAATACCATCCTGATTCTCCCAGTCTACCTGCATGTTAAAATCCCCCATAACAACTGCAGTAACATCTTTGCGACAGGCCAATTTCAGCTTCTGATTTAACCTACTTCTGACACCCAGACTACTGTTTGGGGGCCTGTAGATCATTCCCAAGAGGGTCTTTTTACTCTTAGTATTTCGCAGCTCTATCCACACTGACTCTACATCCTCTGATTCTAGGTCCCCCCGCGCAAGGGACTGAATATCATCCCTTACCAACAGGGCCACCCCACCCCCTCTGCCAATCAGTCTGTCCTTACGATAGCACGTGTAGCCTTGAATATTCATTTCCCAGGCCCTGTCCACTTGAAGCCACGTCTCAGTTATCCCCACAATATCGTATCTGCCAATTTCCAAAAGAGCCTCAAGCTCATCCATCTTATGTCTAATGCTTCGTGCGTTCATATACAGCATTTTTAATTTGTTACTGGTCTCAGCCTTCCCATCAACCCCTATTTCACTCAGCCTTACAGCATGATCCCTTTCCACGTTTTCTGCCTCATTGATACACTTGTCTTTCTTGACTTCCTTTGTTCTAACTTTCCCTTCAATTTCCTTCTTAAACATCCAGTTTGTCCCCTCCCCCCCGCTACTTAGTTTAAACGTAGCTGTGTTGCAGTAGCAAACCTGCCTGCCAGAATGCTGGTCCCCAACCTATGAAGGTGCAAACCGTCTCTGTTGTACAATTTATGCTTACCACAAAACATACCCCAGTGATCCAAGAATTTAAATCCTTGCTTCCTGCACCAGTTTCCCAGCTACATGTTCAAGTCCATTATCTCCCTGTTTCTGGCCACACCAGCCCGAGGAACTGGAAGCAAACCGGAGATAACCACCTTGGACGTCCTGCTTTTCAACCTTCTTCCTAGTTCTCCGAAGTCCCGCTGTAGTATGTTCCTCCTCTTCTTCCCTACATCATTTGTGCCGACATGGACCACCACCTCTGGCTCTTCACCTTTGTCCTTGAGGATTTCCTGCACTCTGTCTGTGATGTCTTTAACCCTGGCACCAGGAAGGCAACACACCATCCTTAAGTCCCGTCTGCTGCCACAAAAACCCCCACAGCGCCAGTGTCCTGGGTTTGATTCCCACCTGCCTGTGTGGAGTTTGCACATTCTCCCTGTATCTGCGTGGGTTTCCTCCGGGTGCTCTGGTTTCCTCCCTCAATCCAAAGAGGTGCAGGTCAGGGTGAATTGGCCATGCTAAATTGCCCACAGTGTTAGGTGTGTTAGTCAGGGGTAAATATAGGTTAGGGAATGGGTTTGATTGGGTTTCTCTTCGAAGGGGCAGTGTGAACTTGTTGGGCCGAAGGGCCTGTTTCCACACTGTAGAGAATCTAATCTAATCTGAACAGTATTTGCATATCCACTGGCGAAGGTCATTAATTCCTCAGCTGAACTCAAAACAAAAGCAAGTTCTCTGACGGTGAAAAACATCGTGAAACAAAAACCAGAAAGTGCTGCAAGCATCAGTGATACAAGCAGCACAAACCTGCTCAGAGATATTATTACACATACTCGAGCAGGTGGGACCTGAAGCCAGGCCTCACGACTCAGAAGTAAGGGCACTACCACTGCACCACTACAGTCTTTAGACAGGCAGCACCGATAATGAAAGCCTATCAGCCTGAAAATCTATTAACTTCCCCACGTTATCTGAAAACCAGGAACTCCAACATTGGAGCTGTCCCTGAGGATCAGCCAGATTGTGTATTGGAGTAGGACAGAAACTGCTGACTGGACGTGGCGGTGAGTGAGCTGAGTGAAGGCTGGCAGCTTGCCTCCCTGTATCTGTACACTCTGCTAGCCAACCTACCATAGGGAGAGAGAGCAAGCCAAGGCATGCACTTTACACTGAGACTGAGGCACCAGCTCAAATATTCCTTGGATATGAAAACCCCATTAGGCTTAATGCATCTGTCAGTTCTTCACTTAAGTCGATCACTGGAGTGAACTGCGATCGATTAAAAAATTCATATCACTGGTCTGTTGCCCTGGTGAATCCTGCTGTATAAATGATGATCTGGATGTAATAGCTCGTGAGTTATTACTGTTCAACAGAGAGAGAGAGAGAGGAATGATATTGTTAATTAATGGAGGGCTGGGGTTGGGTTATCCATTCTTTAGGTGTTTTTGTGATCTTTGTGCTCTGACAAAAATGGTCCTTCCTTAAAAAATGGGGGTTGGCATTCAGTACATCAGAGACCGCTCCATTGTGGGAGGGGCTTTCCTTCAGATAACTTGGAAAATGAAGGTAAATTTTTAGGTTGATGACCTTCCATCATCAATGCTGCCAGTCTCGCTGTCTTTCTCCAGCATGCTGTCTTTGTTTTAGATCTCCGGCAGTCGCATTATTTTGCTTTTAATTAAGCATGGAGTCTACTTTGGCATTGATTTTCCACAGACTGTGTCTGAGCAATACACGTTATTGTCAAAATAGCAAACTGGGGATGGCACGATGGTTAGCATTGCTGTCTCACAGCACCAGGGACCCAGGTTTAACCTCACCCTCAGGCAACCATCTGTGTGGAGTTTGCATGTTCTCCCCGTGTCTGTGTGGGCTTCCTCTCACAATCCAAAGATGTGCAGGTTAGGTGGATTGGCCATGCTAAATTGCCGATAGTTTCCAGGGATGAGCAGGTTAGGGTGGATTAGCCATGGGAGGGTTATCGGGTAGGGGAGCGGGTCTGGGTAGGATGCTGTTTGGTCGGTGCGGACTTCATGGGTCAAAGGCCTGCTTCCACACTTTGGAGATTTCTATGGTTCTATTTGAGTGAAAACCAACACGTGAAGGACAAAAACAATCTTTGGAACATTTCCACCAGGACGTTTCATTTCCAAAAAATTACAAAACATTTCAACTAGAATGATACAGAATTTACGATAAAGTTCAAGTTGCCCCTATGTTTCATTTAATCCAGTTGTAAGTGTTAACATTTACAAAGTATGTTCTGTGTCAGGTATACAGACTGAAGGGAAACAAAAATTCAAAGTGGAAATGACACAAAGTGAAATAAATTTACATTTCTTTACATACATATAATGTCCAGCTTTGAGGCATCTTAATACATAGTCAATTCTCCAATTTACAGTACATTCTGCGTGAGGCGCACAGTTACCTTGGGGTATAGGAGCTTGTCTCTGCAAGTGAATCAAAACTGCCAGATATCATCATGTGGGACTCATTCCCATTTCAATTTCAACACTGTTCTTGTCACATTCAAAAGGTCGAACCGACATGCTGGCTGCAAAGGGAAACTTCACAATCAAATCAGGAAATCACTGGCAATCTGAAACAAGCACAGAGAACGCTGGGAAAACTCAGCAGGTCTGACAGCATCTTTTGGGAACAGAACACAATTAACATATCAAATCTAGTATGACTTCTATAGAATCACACTGGACTCAAAACATTAACTCTGTTTCTCTCTTCACACGTACTGTTGAGTTCCTCCAACATTCCCTGTGTTTGTTGTACAGGTCTGTCATGTACTTTTTTTAAAGTACACTCCTGTAAGCGGAAATTGGATTTGCATGATGCAAGCTCCCAAAGAAATAAATGATTAGTTAATCAGTTTTGGGTGGCACTGGCCAAGGTAACGGCAGAATTCCTCTCATTTTCCTGAAGTTACAGTAAAGGAAAATAGTTAATTTTTTAACAAAATATTCAATTAAAAGAATGCATTTTGAAAGGTATGGAGGTAAAAATAAATTGAGTAGAAAACAAATGAAAATAAAATTATTGTCTCAGGATGATTTACGGTTTAATATAGTGTCATATATCACAGAAACAGACTGGTCGCTCCAACTTGGACACTCTAATCTGGCCTAGTCCCATTTGCCAGTATTTGGCTCATATCCCTGTAAATCCCTCCAATTCATATACCCATCCAGATGCCTTTTAAATATTCCAATTGTACCAGCCTCCATCACTTTTTCTGGCAGCTCATTCCATACATGCATCAGCCTCTGCTGAAAATGTTACCCCTCAAGTCCTGTTTAAATCTTTCCCCTCTCACCTTAAACCTATGCCCACTAGTTTTGGAGAAAGACCTTGGCTATTCACTCAATCCATGCCCCTCATGATTTTATAAACCTCAGTGAAAAGGTATAATCTCCAACAATGCAACTTACACTCAGTACTCACTGAAACGCCAGCAGTTTGTCTGCTTATATATCTTTAACATAATAAACACTTCAAGGCAGTTCACAGAGGCATTACAAATCAAAGATTTGACGTTCAGCCACCTTGTGATGTTGGGACAAGTGACCGAAAGCTTGTTCAAAGAGGCAGGTTTTAAGGAAGAGGCAGGTCTGAAATGAAAGAAAAGAGGTAGAGAGAGAGAGAAAAACGAAGAGGTTTAACGGGGAAATTCCAGAAATCAGGGCCAAGGTAACTAGATGGATTAAAATCAAGGATACCGAAGAGGCCAGAATTCGAGAATTACAGGCCAGCACAGCTGCTCAGTGGTTAGCACTGCTGCCTCACAGCACCAGGGACCTGGGTTCAATTCCACCCTCAGGTGACTGTGTGGAGTTTGCACACTCTCCCCATGTCTGCGTGGGTTGCCTCCGGGTGCTCCAGTTTCCTCCCACAGTCCAAAGATGTGCAGGTCAGGTGGATTGGCCATGGTCAATGCAGGGATAGGGGGTGGGTGGAGGGGATGGGTCTGGGTGGGATGATCTTTGGAGGATTGGTGTGGTCTCAGTGGCCCGAAAGGCTGTTTTTCAACAGTGTGGAGATGTTATGGTTCCAGAGAAGTGCAATTAACCTGGAGGATCGCTGTCTGGAGGAGATTGCAGAAATAGAAAAGATCAAGGTCAGAGAGGGATTTGAATACAAGGATGAGATTCAAAGTTAAACCATTTTTCTCCTGGAGGCTAACCAGGCATCATTCTCAATAAGGCCAAAGGCCAAGAGTGGGGTTCAAATAACAGCCTTGCAGTTCAGAAGTCAGAGGGCTGAGGTCAAGTTAACACTAGTTTGGAGATTTGAGACTTACAGCGATCCACATAACCGTATAAATCATTGTGTGAGGTGTCGAGGTTAGAATAGGTGAGTGATATCTGTTCTGAATGCATTTTTAAAAACATTCGTTCCCAACCTTTGATCATTCACTGGATTTCAATGCCCCTCCCTCAGTGGTAGTTTGGGACAGGGATTTGGTAGGCGACATCAAAGGGGGGCTTAAGAGCCAACCATGATGCTGGGTGACTGGAGTCACGTGCAAACCAAACTGGGTAAAGATGGGAGTTGAACCAATTGGATTTTGAGAATATTCCTACAGCTTCACACTTACATTTTGCTGGTAGCAGTTTTTTTTAATTTCCTGATGTTGCTGTGAATCTGAATTCAGGGAGTTAACTCTCATTCTACTGGAACAGTAATCTAGATCATGATTATTAATCTGGTAATGTGGCCCAATGTGTGCTGCCAGCTGTTTGTTACAATGTGTAAGGATTTGGCATCACTGAGACTGCCTCCGCTCAACTGCTTCACCCTGGGCCTGGACAAAGCACACACCAGAAAACAGGCTGCAGATGGAAAAGCAGCAATTCACAATCTCAGTCCCCCGGGGAACAATCCAACTCCATCACAATCCCACCCCCATTTCACAATCCCTGCCCCTCACAATCCCACCCCATCTTAATCCCTGCCCCTTGCAATCCCACCCCATCCCAATTCCATCCCTCACAATCCACCCCATTACAATTCCACTCCCTCACAATCCCACGCTACCCCAATCCCAGCCCATCACAGTCGTAACCTCCACCCCCAACTCACAATCACAACTCCACCTCCCACTCCTACCCAATCACAATGCCAATTTATATCCTCACCTCACAATCCTATCCATTCATAACAATCTCACCCTCCCAACCCCACCTCCCAATCCCAAACCTCAATCTCTAAATCCAACTCCCCACTCCCAAACCCACATTCCGCACTCCCAAACCCACCCCCAACCTCTCAATCCCACCCCACTCTCAAACCCACCACTCAATCTTCCAATCCCAGACTCCTCCCAATCTCCCAATCCCAGACCCTTCAACCTCCCAATGTCACTCGCCCCAACCTCCCAGTTCCAGCCCCCTAACCATCCAATCCCAGCGCCCCTCCACCTCCCAATCCCACTCACCCAACCTCCCAAGCCCATTCCCCCAACTTCCCAATCCCACTCTCTCCAACCTCCCAATCCCACTCCTTATAACCTCCCAATCCCACACCCCCAACCTCCCAATCCTATCCCCCCAACCTCCCAATCCCACACCCCCAATCTCCCAATCCCACACCCCCAACCTCCCAACCCCACACTCCTAATCTCCCAATCCCACACCCCCAACCTCCCAATCCCACACCCCCAACCTCCCAATCCCATCCCCCAACCTCCCAATCCCACCCCTCATTTTCCCAATCCTACCCCCCAACCTCCCAATCCCACACCCCCAACCTCCCAATCCTATCCCCCCAACCTCCCAATCCCACACCCCCAAACTCCCAATCCCATCCCCCAACCTCCCAATCCCACCCCTCATTTTCCCAATCCTATCCCCCCAACCTCCCAATCCCACACCCCCAACCTCCCAATCCCATCCCCCAACCTCCCAATCCCACCCCTCATTTTCCCAATCCTACCCCCAACCTCCCAATCCCTTCCCCCAACCCCACCCCTCATTTTCCCAATCCTACCCCCCAACCTCCCAATCCCTTCCCCCAACCCCACCCCTTATTTTCCCAATCCTACCCCCCAACCTCCCAATCCCTTCCCCCAACCCCACCCCTTATTTTCCCAATCCTACCCCCCAACCTCCCAATCCCTTCCCCCAACCCCACCCCTTATTTTCCCAATCCTACCCCCCAGCCTCCCAATTCCATTCCCCCTTCCCAATTCCATGATGACTTCACAAGCCCACCTCCTACTCCTCGATCCTACCTCACTGCCTTGCTCATGACAGAGCATTCTGTTTTCCAATACCAATGTGAAAATAAAAGGTCAGAATGATGGAGTTAAGAAAAATACATTTTATTAAACAAAATATTCCAATGGAAGATAAATTTTGAGTTTTTACATGTTACAAAGGAAATGTTATTACAACAGCATTTCTTCTGTACAGGGAAGGACACCTCATAGCCTTTCATTTCATGATCTCAAGAAGTCCCATAGACAATTCAATACATTTTTGTGAAGAGCTGTTATTAATGCAAATAAAGTAAATCTTGCATTTTATAGTGTCTTTCACAGCCACCAGACATCCCAAACATATTTACAGGCAATGAAGTTATTTTTGGAATTGTAGTTACTGATGTAGTGTCAGGAAGATGGCAGCCAACTTTGCAACAGGATTCCAAAAACAGCAATAAGTAAATAGTTAATTAAACAGACTTAGTGATTTTGTTTGACCAAGACTATGGGGAAAGTCCCTAGCATTCTACAAAATAGTTTCATGGTCCTTTTCACATTCATGAGAGAGGATCAACATGGTTTAGGTTTAACAGCCCATCAAAAAGATGGCAATTCCGTCAGTGCAGTGCTCCTTCAGTACTGTACCGGGAGCTTCAGGTTGGGTTTTGTCCACGAGTTTCTGGTGTGGGGCTTGAACCCCTGCCTTTAGATTTAGGCAAGAGTGCTACCACTGAACCATAGCTGAGACTAGACGATCCAAACTGAGGGCTGCAAAGTGTCACTGTTTCCAATACTGAAAGGTGCGTGTTTCTCAGAGGGTTGGATTGGATAAGAAGTAGAAGCCGGGATAGGCCAAGTGACACAAAACCAGAAATAGCAGGAGAAACTCAGCAGGTCTGTGGACAGAAAGCACAGCCAATGTTTTGGGTCCATTGACCTTTCTTCAGAACTGGCGAATTGACCATTGAAGCTTTCTCTGCCATTCAACAAGATCATGTTGAACTCCAATGTCAATGCCACTTTCCAGCAGTATCTCCATATTCCCCAGTGTCTAAAAATGGATTGATCTCAGCATAACCTTCCAGATTCCCCTGGTAGGGAGTTCAATAATTCACAACTCTTGGAGTGACAACCTTTCTGATCTCAGACCCCAGCAGTCGGCCTTCCTTGTCTCCAGTGAGGACACTGCAGTCAGGGTGAACAATCTTTCAGTATTCACCTGTCAACGCCTTAACAAACTTTACAAATTTTAAATTTGCCAATTTGGGACTGCTTTCATGGAGAAGATTTGAAAGAGCTACTCAAAAGGATGAGAACAGAGTAGATTGGGACAAATGTGTTCCCATTGTATTGGAATGACCGAAAAGCAGAGGGCACGGATTTAAGGCAACAGGAAAATGAAAAGGACACACAAGAGAAATGTTCTAATGCAGCGAGTGACTGTGACGTGGAAGGGCTGTCTGAGGGAGGGAGGGAGGGTGGGGGGAGCTTCGATCAAGGTGTCCAAGATTTAAGTGAATTGTTACCTGAAAAGCAACAGTTTGCAGAATCAGAGGGTGTAGGCTGGGGGTGGCATTGTTCATTCAGAGAGACAACGCTGACATCCTGGGCTAAATGGCCTCCTTCGCTGCTGTAACAATTCTATGATTCTGCTTCAATCAAGTCACACCACATTATGAAGTAGGATGGCGCCAACAGCATGGGTTCAATTCCTGCACTGGCTGAGGTAACCAGGAAGGGCACTCCTTCTTACCCTCTCCCCGTTGTCTGAGGTGTGATGACCCTCAGGTTAAACCACCTCTCTTTCATGGCAGAGCAGCTGATGGCTCCAGTCAGATATGGCGATTACCGTGCTGTTTTAAACACCAGTGGAACAGAAGCCCATTCTACGCGATGTAATGAGTCAGGATACTAGGCTAAAGAATGAGTTTGTCTTTTTAATGACTTAGCCTGCTTGGCACACTTTCCTCATTCCTGATGAAGGACTCATGCCCGAAATGTCGATTCTCCTGCTCCTTGGATGCTGCCTGACCTGCTGCGCTTTTCCAGCAACACATTTTCAGTTTTTAATGACTTGGCCAAAAGTCATTCTTCCACCAACATTAATAAAGCAGCTCAACCGGTCAGCTACCTCCAGTTTGAGGATCTTGCTACGCAGCTCCTGGGCAGATTGGCAGCGGATCGAAACAAGATCCTCTCCAAGTGTCAACCGTGTGGGTGGTGGCAGGTCAGTGTCACTGAAAGGAAGACTTGCTGGAAGGATTGACTGTGCCTGGCCTATTCTCTCACTGTCACGGGACAAGGGCACAAGCTACTGCTGACATTTACAATGCACTGTTCAGAAGAAAATGCAGGGAAAATTAAAATCCTTCACAGAAGGAATTGTGGGAAGGCTGATGGCAAATGTGATGGATTTTGAACCCATTGAAATGATTAGAGGAGAAAAAGGATTCTTATCTGGAAAGATAAACCTCGATAAGTTAGTGGATGGGATTGGAAAGCATTGAAAAGGGAACTGAACCCCTCTCTCGCAATTAGGCCAAAATACAAAGAGGCTTCAGTTGGATGTAGCCTGGGACAGACCGCATTCAAATCTGGGAGTCTCACTAAATAGGTCCTGAATTCATCAGAATGATGCTGGTTCATAAAAGTTCAACTGTGAGGACCCATTGCTTAGATGTAGACCATATAACTTTGCAAGTATAAGTAAGAGGTGTGATCTGACTGCAAGACTCAAGTGGTGAAAGGATTTGATAGGATGGATAAAGTGAATCTCCTCTCTCTGCTGAGGGAATACATGGCAAGGCAGGATAATCGCCATATTAAAATGAGGCCATTCAGGGGGAGAGCAATTAATGAGTTGAAGTGAGACAGTCTGTAATCCTAGTGGGAAATTGAGTACTTTTCAGGAATTTAGATCACCTACAGAGAACACTTATTACCTATATTGTCTTCCACACATTCTCCTACAACATCAGAAGCTGTGGGTCCTGCTGGTTATGTGTAATGTAAACAATTGCACGATCATACACACACAGCCCAGTCATCGAACCAGCACGAGGTATGAACATTACAATGTTTCCAGCTATGAGATGTTGCACAGTGGGTTAAATCAATCTGCAATGGGTGCAGCTCTGAGATTAAACTTGTGGCACAGACAGCTGTAACACTTCTAGCAGTGGGAGACACTGCAGCACCCAACTCGGCCCTCTCACCCTCGGGATGAACCTGTCGCCGGTGTCTCTATCAGTTCGTGGATCGTGGTAGTTAGTGTAGCTCCGGGCTGAAGCCAAGTCTTGTCTCGGAAACTGAGCAGTGGGTTGGCCAGTGCCTACATCTTGCCGTTCATCTTCCTGTGGGCGCAGATTGCAGCCCAGAGTCTGCACAGCATTCCACCCCTAACACAGGAAGGCATCCTTTAGTGAGTGTGGAGACAGATCCTGTTCTATATAAATACACAGTGCTCTCTACATGTATTGCTGCTTATGAACACATACACATACATATCCGCCCAAAGCATTTTGGAAGCAGGGCACTGATCACTTCTCTCTGGTATTAACTGGGGAAATGCCCCATCACACATTTCCAATGTAGTGCCATCTACTTTCGCCATCCTGGGTAAACTGGGCAACAGCACTAATGCCACTGACCACTTTCCATCAACAGTGTTACATAAGGCTATTTCAGGCCATTCAAACCTCTGCTCAATGACTAAAGTTAAATAGCAAAGGCCCATTATTTCCTCCAATCTCCTGGAACCTCTTATCAGCACAGAACATTTTGAAAATAAAGCCATTATTCTGACCACCTCTTATCCAAGATAATGAATACATGTATTATCAAATTGAGATGCGTCTGACTTATCCAGCGAGCAATTTCAAATCCTGAAATGTAATGATTATTACAATTAGGGAGTAAGTAAGCATCATTTATTCCAGCTTCTCTCATAAGGCACATTGCCAAACACCAATCACTGTCACTGTTCGCCTGTCAAAAATTCTGAATCTCATCTTAATTAGTACATGCGATGATGGCTTGATTTTAAATTACCATTCCATAATATCAGCTTCCAGCCATTTAATTCGTTAATTCGTTAAAATAAATAAATCAGTGTCTTTGAACTAGCAATGAAAGGTACTTATGTCTCCAATTGTAACTTAAGATGATACTGGCCATCCTGTATCTTCAATCCTTTCCTATATCTTATGGTCTTCTCAAGGGTTAGGGGTAGAAGGCAGGAGAATGGGGATGAGAAACAAACCAGCCAGGATTGAATGGGGGAGCATACCCGATGGGCTAAAGGGTCTAATTCTACTACTCTATCTATTTTTGCTATAAATTCTGTGTTACGATCGAGCCCTCCACAATCACCTGATGAAGGAGCGTCGCTCCGAAAGCTAGTGCTTCCAATTAAACCTGTTGGACTATAACCTGGTGTTGTGTGATTTTTAACTTTGTACACCCCAGTCCAACACCGGCATCTCCACATCATGGTGGTATTATGGCCATGTTATATTGTGCAGTACGCAATGCCAGCACATCATAGTTACACATATTCTCCCACAATCTGCAGTGTGATGGTACTGTGGCTTGAAGAGGAGTATTTTATTCTGTTTTTTTTGAAGAGAGGTTTTAAGGCACAGCTGGAAAGCGGAACTGCTGGAGTAAATTAGAGGCCTTGGGATTTTCTTTTAAAAATTGGACCAATAGAAGCAATCTGAATGGATGTGGTCAAGCTCCCACAGATCCAGGAGTTTTAGTTTAGCTTTCTGCAGTTGCTGTTGGGTCTTGAATATGTAGAAGCAATTTACTTTCTCCTCTCAGCTTCAGCCAAAAGCCACTGGAGTTGCATGTGAGACAATCTGACTTCATAATTTGCCTTTTGCCAAGGGTGTGGTTACAGGATGTTACTGAATTGGAACAGTGAATACTTACTGTATCTATTGTTCTGTTAAATCTTCTAATAGAGTTCAGTTACTTCAATTCTTTCTTTCTTTCGGTACACCTTAATTATAGGGCGTCACGATGGTTCAGTCGTTAGCACTGCTGCCTCACAGCACCAGGGACCTGGAGTTCAATTCTAGTCTCGGGTGACTATCTGTGTGGAGTTTGAACAATCTCCCTGTATCTGTGTGGGTTTCCTCCCACAGTCCAAAAAGATGTGCAGGTCAGGTGAATTGGCCATTCTAAATTGCTGAAAATGTGTTGCTGGTTAAAGCACAGCAGGTTAGGCAGCATCCAAGGAATAGGAAATTCCTTCATCAGGGCTTATGCCCGAAACGTCGAATTTCCTATTCCTTGGATGCTGCCTAACCTGCTGTGCTTTAACCAGCAACACATTTTCAGCTCTGATCTCCAGCATCTGCAGACCTCATTTTTTACCCATTCTAAATTGCCCATAGTATTCAAGGATGTGCAGGTTAGGTGCATTAGTCAGGGGTAAATTTAGAGTAATAGGATAGGGGAATGGGTCTGGGTGGGTTACTCTTTGGAGGGTCAATGTGGACTTGTTGGGCCAAAAGGCCTATTTCCACACAGTAGGGATTCAATGGTGGATTAATACAGTGTGTGTTTGCTTTAAATCCAGTAGTTTGAACAACCAAATTGCATCTGGAATGCAACACCTTGCATTTACCTATAAAATCAGATAAAGTGAGAGCCTAAACTATCTTCTGAATATCTTGAGGGGGTTTGGTCTGGTCCATCGTAGCAATGTGGGTGGGTTTCTGGATATGGACACCATTGGAAAGGTCAGCAATTTTTATCTGTTTGCAGAGAATCTGCTGGTGTGCCTCCTTCTTGAACTACTGCAGTTCCTATGGTGTTGGTGCTCTGCTCATAGTGTACCACAGGATGCTGATCCAGTCTCAATGATAACACAGCGATATGCGTCTAAATCATGGTGTGCAATTAATTCCAGCATTTAATTGATGGTTGGCAGAAGGCTAATAGAACAGCAACTGCCTTGTTTAGACTAACTGTCTCTTCGCAGATGGGTAATATCTGTGCCACACAAGTGCCAGGCAATGCCCAACAAGGGAGAAACCAACCCTCTCATCTTGACATTCAATCACTTTACCGTTGCTCAATCCCCCGCTATCAATATCCCTGGGGATTACCATTGGCCAGAATTTCACCATATAACCGCTGTGGCTACAGGAGTACGTCACACTGCAGTGAGTAACTCACCTCCTGACTCACCCACTATCCACAAGGTACAAGTCAGGGGTGTGAGGGTAATACTCCCCACTTGCCTGGATGGGGGCAGCTCCAACAACACTCAAGAAGCTCGACACCATCCAAGAAAAACTGCCCACTTAATTTATTTCCACTACTTCCAAAACTCTCCTTCAACCACCAATGCACAAAAGTAGCAATCTATACCAAGTACAAGATACTTAATGCTTACAAATTGCATATCAAGTCTCCTTGAACAACAGTTTACAAACCTGTGACCACCACCATTTAGAAGGACAACACATGGGAAACCTGACACCTACAAGTTCACTTCCAAGCTACTTACCATCCTGACCTGGAGATATGCCACTGTCCCTTCGGTGACACGAGGTCAAAATCCTGGAATCCCTCCCTCTTGGCATTGTGGGTCTACCTACAATATATGGACTGAAGCAGTTGAAGAAGACAGCTCAACACCATCTTTCTTTTTGCCCTCCTG
This sequence comes from Hemiscyllium ocellatum, assembly GCF_020745735.1. NCBI lineage: Eukaryota > Metazoa > Chordata > Chondrichthyes > Orectolobiformes > Hemiscylliidae > Hemiscyllium > Hemiscyllium ocellatum. The sequence goes on along the minus strand of NC_083430.1, from coordinate 10,288,014 downwards.
GAGAGGTTTCCCATGGAGCTATGTGAAAGAGCAAAGAATTCTCCTGGTATCCTGTCCCAATATTTATACCCTTAAAAATCAGATTATTTGGCCAATAGGACATCACCTATTTATGGGAGTTTGTTCAGTGCTGCTGCATTTCCCACATTACTGCAGTGAATACACTTCTATCATTGAGAAGTGCTTTTGGCCATCCTGACATCACAGAAGCAGCTATATAAATGCAGGTTTTTCTTCAATGACAGCTCATGAAATAAGAAATAGAAATAACAGCAGGTCCCTTAAATCTGCTCCACTATTTACTAGATGCATGGCACATCTGATAGTAGTCTGAACACCACTTTCCTGCTTGCCACTCCTCATAGTGTTTGACTTTTTTCAATATTAAAAATCTATCTTACTCAGCCTGGAATATATTCAATGATTCAGCCTCCTCTGCGGTCGGACAAGCGAATTCCTGAGGTAAACAATTCCTGTGGTGAAGAAATTCATCCTTATCTGCAGCTTAAATGGGAGACAACTCCTGAAACTGTGCCCTGGATCATGATATCCCCACAGGAGGAAACATCTTGCCAGCATCTACCCAGTTAAAACACTTCAGGATCCTTACAATGCTTTGATAAAATTGCCTCTCATTCTTCTACACTCCTGTGAAAGAATAACAGAAAATGCATGCACACTTAGCGCATGCACCGTTGTGCTACTGAGACTTTATAAAGCTCTGGTTAGGCCCCATTTGGAGTACTGTGTCCAGTTTTGGTCCCCACACCTCAGGAAGGACATACTGGCACTGGAGCGTGTCCAGCGGAGATTCACACGGATGATCCATGGAATGGTAGGTTTAACATACGAGGAACGGCTGAGGATCCTGGGATTGCATTCATTGGAGTTTAGAAGATTAAGGGGAGATCTAATAGAAACTTACAAGATAATACATGGCTTGGAAAGGGTGGACGCTAAGAAATTGTTTCCGTTAGGCGAGGAGACTAGGACCCGTGGACACAGCCTTAGAATTAGAGGGGGTCAATTCAGAACAGAAATGCGGAGACATTTCCTCAGCCAGAGAGTGGTGGGCCTGTGGAATTCATTGCCGCAGAGTGCAGTGGAGGCCGGGACGCTAAATGTCTTCAAGGCAGAGATTGATAAATTCTTGATGTCACAAGGAATTAAGGGCTACAGGGAGAATGCTGGTAAGTGGAGTTGAAATGCCCATCAGGCATGATTGAATGGCGGAGTGGACTCGATGGGCTGAATGGCCTTACTTCCACTCCTATGCGTCTTATGTGCGTGTACACTCTTTCTCTTGGCATTTACTCATTTCACATATATATATATATATACACACATGAGAACAACAAACACATCAATAAACAGTCATATAAAAGTTCTTTGAACTGACAAATCCAAACATTCAGTGAATTTGCTGACACAAGAATACAAACAGACTTGCCCAGCAATCTCCTCAGCATGTAAAGCAGTGAAACTCAGACAACAAAAGGCAAGGAATGACTACATCAAGCAGTACAGCAGTGTTTAATCAAAACCCACGCACATTGTTTGGGGAGCAGCCAGCCCTGCCATTACGCAACCTCTGTGAAAATTTCAGAAGCTCGGCTGTTCCAATTAAAGGGACCAATGGGAAGTTTTCAGGGAAAGGAGGTGAATCCAGTGTAAGTGGGACCATATTCCCAAATAAACAATGCAAACGTATTGACAAGATTAGAACTCATATTACACCACCCCTCATAATAGTTCTTTCGAAGCATGAGGACAATTACACGGGATTAATGGATTGTGTTTGTTTGTTTGGAATGGGTTGTGTGCACTTGCATCGGAACTAATTCTCTCACTTCCCCAAGCCTGACTCTGCATGTGGCTTCTCTCCTTCCAAGGACACAACAACAGGTTGGAACTCAGGGGAAGAAAGGAGTGACTTATGGAATGGTATGGTGTGGGTTGTGGATGGTTGCTCTTCCTGTCGGGTCACTGTGCAGCTTCACCAAGATTGGAGCTGGCGGAGGTCTCTGTATGGTGAGGGACTGAGCCACGAGAGATGAGAAAGTTCCCAGAGCCGGTTCCCCAACTGTGTGCATTGGACTGATCTCATCGAGAACAGCTGCGATGTCTAATTGATATCCTTGGGCTAAGGAGGAGGAAAGTTAACCGGTTTTCCTACTCCTGATAAAAACACGTGTGTGAAGGCTGCCTAAGGCTCTCCTTCTCATGATTAAACACTCCCCATCAAGATTCACACTTGTTAAAAGAATGACACCAGAGTAAGATACTGAACACAGACTGAACAGCTTCAGAAACAGAGGCAGTGGGAATAAAAAATGAACCGCAAATACATCTAGAGAATCGAGTGGGCATTGAATATAACAGTGTGCACCAGCTTACTGCTTGTGTGTGTGCAATAGGCAAGTGGTATATGTGCAGTTGTACAGCACGCTTGGCAGGGGGTGGCTATTTGACCATGAAACGGTATCGGCTCCAATTCTGAGTAGGCTTGACTCAGGTAATGCTAGGATCCACCTTGTGCCAGGCCCAAAGGATGCCCGTGTGTGGCAGAGGGCAGAGGGGCCAGGTGCCAATGGACTTCAGTTACAGCCAGCTCCTCACGAACAGAACTGAAGAAAACATTTGGAGCAAATTTTAAAAAAAAGTCTCAATCTTTCAAAAACCATTCCTCACGATGAAGGGCAGGGAAGAGTTTGTTTACAGCCATTGAGCAATGAAGATTGTGCTCAGTGAGGCCTGCAGCCAGTGTGAAGCCTGCCTCAGGGGATCCTGGGAAAAATGGACAATCTCTGTCTTTCCAAGTCCCTCTAACTCTGGAACTTGGGGAGACTCTGAGACTGATTTTATCCGTTTCAGCTCCTGATTGAAAAGGTTACCCTCTAGCAAACTCCCCTTGTCCAAAATGTTTAAACATTGCTGGACCTCTGACACAAAGTGAGAAAATTCTCTTCTTCAGTTCAGGTTATGCCACTCATGTGCGTAAACTGCAGCCTCTAGTGGTGTAAAGTCAAACAAGCCTCAGCTTTAGATAAAGGTTGGGATGCATTCGGGGAAGAGGCAAATTGAGTCTGAGAACTCAGTATGTCAGGCAGAGTACAAAAGTAAATTACTGCAAAAGCTGGACAACTGAAAGAAAACATAAGTTAAGCTGAAGGTGCGCAGGTCAGGTAACATCTGTAGAGAAAAGAAGAGTTGACATTGCAAGTCGAGATGAGCTGTCGTGAATTAAAAGCCATTGACCCAAAACCTTTAGCTCACCTTCTCTCTGCAGACACTACCTGACCTGCTGAGCACTTTCACTGCCTCTTGTCCTTGACACTCTGAGCAGTGCTCTCAATCAATGCTAGCGCATCACACGGACAGACAGCATTGAGCTGCTCCAGTTAACACTCTGCACCTGAGTGTGAAATTTGACTTCCACACTAGTGCAATAGCCAAACCACAGTGTTTTCTGTTTCGTGTGATTTTCTCTCTCTGATCACACCAGTGAGGTTGATGTGACATGAGTGTCTGACTCAGTATCACCTGTTCCACACTAACAGGGAAAATCAGTTTCGAACCCGTGGTTTCCTTTGTTCTCATAATGCCAAGGGTGGAGTCCATGATGTACAATCAAAAGAAATAATGTACATTTACATAACATCTTTCACACCCTTGGGATGTCTCAAAGTGATTTATAGACAGTTGATTGTTCCATAAGTGATTCCTCCCTGCTGTTATCAGACTTATGGACGGATCCTCTCATATATTAGAGTTGATTTTTCTCTGTACCTTCTCTGTAGCTATAAGACGACATTCTGCATTCTGTTCTATTACCCTAACGTACTTATGTAAGGTATGATTTGCCTGGATGGCACGCAAAACAATACTTTTCACTGTGCCTCGGTACATGCGACAATACTAAATCAAATCAAATCAAGCAGTTAGCCCCTATGCGTTAACTGACGTCACAAGATGTCCAACTGAATATAAAGGTAGTTTTGGGGGGGGGGGGGCAATATGTCTCTAAGTCTTTAGCCTTCTGTGGTAAGTCCTACATAGCAAAACAATAATGTACCTTCAGTCTCAACTCTAGCCTGAGGGCTCATAATGGACTCTTGCATCTCAGATGTAGCTAGTTATTAAATATTATGTAATAAACCAGCTCTGTGTGGACATCTCAGGTGGTGCTGGCCACACATAAGGGTTACTTTTGGAAATATAATCTGGGAAACATGATACCCACAACATACATACTGAGATTCCACAAATACTAACAGGAAAATCAGCAGCTAATCAGCCTTTAGTGAGGTTAGTTAAGAATAACAGCTAGAACAATTATTTTAATGCCACCATGGAATCTTTGATAGAAATCTGAACGACTGGGGTGCCAGTGCCATGCCTCCTTTGACTGTGTAGCACTGGGGTGTGAGCCTGCTGAGGTGAGAGTGCTGCATGAATCCACAAGCCTCTGACTCAGGCATAAGGTTGTCATCATGGTGCCACAGTTCAACAGGAACATGAATGTTGTTTACAATTCAACCTGAAATTTAGGAATAACAACTGAACACCAAATCCAGCCACAGCTCTTACCTGATCTGGGCGTATTTCAAATCATCTCTTGTGGCATCAGTCAAAAGATCTTGCAGCGTGTACCCATTGGCCACAATCTGTAACATGAACATGAGACAGCACTAGAGTCACCATGAAACATATATCTCTGACCAGGAAGCCCCATGTCCTTCCTCCTCTCTCCTGATAACTTGGTGCTGTTTCATGAGCTCCAGCAACCTCTGATAACTTCTGCCAAGTAGACCATCTCAGCACCATTGGTTATTTATTGTTAGGCATTCAACCCAACCCGGAACCTGCAGCTGTGAGAAACACTGAGCTTCCAGTTACCTGCCACTTCAACACACTACCCTACTCCCTGGCCAACACCTCTGTCTCAGGCTTGCTGCAGTGATTCAGTGAAGCTCGGCTCAAGCTAGAAGAATAGCATCTAATTTTCTGCTTGGGAACTCTTACAGCCTTCTGGATTCAATATTGAGTTCAACAGTTTTAGGGTTTGAAGCACCTTCTCCCTTGTCCTAAGCCCAACTCTCACACACTAGGCCTGGTTATCACATGGTCTGCTGTTACACACAGTCACTAGCAGTCTCCATGAGCATCATTCTTCAAAGCTGACTGTTATCCCACTGTCTGTCCAACTGTTACTCTCTCTCTTTGGGCTCTACCTCCACCTATCATTTATTCCTACACCCTGCCCCATCCATAGCAATGCATAAACCTTTTCCTAGCTACCATCAATTCTGAAGAAGGGTGGCTGGATCTGAAATATTAAATCTGCTCTCTCTCCATAGATGCTGCCATCTGAGCTTTTCCAGCAGTTTCTGTCTTTGTTTCTGGAACCCGTGCACATCAGAGTTGTTGGGGAGGCAGGTTTTGCTCTAACTAGGTAAGTGGAGAAACTCAACAGTGACCCTGACTGGAAACAGTTAACTCAGACCAAGCAGTGAACTCAGTCTGTGTGGCTCAGTATCTCACTGCTATAGCTGGTCTAGTGACTGCAGGAGCAAATCGGACGAGACAAGATCAGATCAGATCTATCATCAACTAGCAACAACTCTCTCGCTGCAGTTGGATAAATAGAGACAGCATCCAGTAACCTCCCTACCTGAGCCACACCGACCTCATAAGACCCAGAGGAATCCCACCTCCTGCAAGGAGACACATTTTCTGAGGGAGGCACATTCAGCTCATTGGGTTTTAGAACAAGAAGTGGTAGTTTTAAGATGAGGGCTGGAAGATTTAAAACAGAAATGAGGAGAAATTATTTCTCTCAAAGGATTGTGGATCTATGGAATTCACAGCTCCTGTGTGTGGTAGATGTTGGCACACTGAGTAAATTTAAGGAGCAAATAGACAAGGTTTTAATTAGTAACAGATTGGGGAGTGGGCAGGAAGGATGAGATGATCCCATTAAGTCGTGGTGCAGGCTCCATTTTGTGAGTCATGTTACAAGCAACAAAGGGGAGAAGGTCATAACACAAATGGTAAAGCTTCAGCATGGGCAGAAACTGGGGCAAAACATTTCCTTCAGGTTAGTGGATGTGAAAACTCGATTGCGATCTGGGTTAGGGTTAAATTCTGTTCCTGGGTACTGTGAGCACAAACACAAGAGAGCTCCTGTTGAAGCCCCAGAATCAACTCAATGCTCGATTGCTCGAGACAACCTACACGCCACTGAGATCTCCAAAACGATGATTCCGAAGCTCAGTTACTCCTCTATTCTGTGGAGAGAAATCCAAGGAACACACAGAAGGCTAAAGGATTGGGAAGATGAGAGAGTATTCCAGGAAATCGAGGGGCTGAATTGCCTACAGCTGCTCCTAGTTCTTATCTAACTGAGATCAAGTTGGCACTTTGCTGATGTATGCCTCAGCATTTTATTTTTTTTCTTCTTTCTCTTTCTCCTCACAAACCCCACACTGTCACCAAACAGCGGCACTGCTTATTTTCCTCCATGTAGTGTGTGTGTAGATGTAGGACACAGTGAAGATGCCTCAGCATTTTATTGGACACTGTTGGACTGTGCCTGCCCTCATCAGTGGAGAAAAAAACTCCTTCTTCAAGTGGGATCATGAGCATTGAAATGAAATCCAAAGTCTGTTAAAACCACAACAATTTACTTTGTCTGCAAATATCTTTGATGCAAACGCTGTTGATTTGTCCAAAAGATCAGTAACGCTGCAGAGAGCTGCCTAAGGGCTACAGAGTACTGATAGGACTCAACATTGGTATTATACACGTCATCAGTTAAACAGCGTATGTTTGAGAATTCCAGTGTCTGCTCACAGACTACTCTCAATTCCCCCAGGCTCCACTCAAAAAGCCGACCTTTACAGGATTTTATGATCGTGATAAGTACATGTCATCTGGAAGCCAGGGAATGAGCATCTGTCAGTGGCTTCAGGCTGTGACTGTCCCGTCGAACCCATCAGAGAGCATCTAACAAGGACTGGTCCAAACCAAACCCAGTGCAGCTGGTCACTGATGGATCTAACTGCTGAGCAGTTAGCATGGAAATGGAGATGTACACCCAGGATCTTGTAATTGAGAATGCTGCTGATTTAACCGATGACCCAGGATATACAGAGGTTTTCAAATGGCCTTACCTGATAGAACTGGCTGAAGGGCCATCAGCTAATGCGACGTGTTATAAAGTGAGAACACATTCAGGTCTGGCAGCTCAGAGGGGATATTTCAGCGTGATGACTTTCCGTTAGCACTGTCATGGCTCCACCCTGAACTGGTTGCCTCTCCTTCCTTCCTTTGCACTTTACTGCGCCTGGTTAGGCCAATTCTCAAACCGCTCACTGCCTCTTCTAGCCCCAGCATTCTGTGCCTCATCACCCTTTCATACACATGCTCCTAATCGGCAACACTGTGGATTTAAAGTTGTCATCGTTCAATTGTTCCACAGTCTGACCCATCCCTCTGCCCGGGAATACTACACTGCTTCAATTCTGGCCTCTTGCATGTCTCTGATTTTAATCACTCCACTGCGGCTCCTTGGGCCTAAACAATGGAACTCCCTCCCTACCCCTGAGTGGTCCTCTGCCTCACTCTCTTTTGGGACCCTCCTTAAAACCCACAACTTTACCCAAGATTTTGGTCATCTCTCCTTGTGCTAATTTCCTTGTCTTGGTGTCCAAGTACCTTGGGTTATTTTACTTTGTTAAAAGCATTATATAAATCCAAGATTATTCCAATATTCCTATCATCAGTCATTATATACACTCACAGGTCACTTGCAGACAACTCAGAGCAAGGGTGGGGCCTCTGGCACTCTGTAACATCTAAAACCATCTCTCAATTTAAATACTTCTCTCTATAACACTCTACAGAATCCTCGGTAGCTCTTACCTGGTCAATTGTTCGTTGATCAACTTGAGTTGTTACCAGCCACCGTGAAAGTTCCTCGGTTTCAGAGTCTGCAGTAGCTGATCGGAAGTCACAAAGAGCGCCTGAGTAGACATCTGGTCAAGAACATCAAAAGAAAATGTTAAGAAGCAGCTTGTGCCAAATTCTGTGTTCACATTTCAGAGAGGGGCCTGATCTTCAACCAAGATGAAAACAAGGAGAATCAGGAAACTCATACTTTCCTAATCGATCCCCAAACAACCGCGCTCTCAACCTACAGCTGGCTGAACCCATTTATTTCAAAGATGTTTCACATCGTCTACCCCATGAGCTAATTAAAAAAAACTCACAGAGATTTCCTTTCCCATTCCTCAGTTCATCATTCCTTGGTTTTGGGCCATTCCCTTCATCTGGATCAATCAGTCACCCACAAATCTGACAAACTTTAATGGTATTGACTCAATGGCTCCTCTGGCCCAAAGACGACATGTTTAATGTCCTTCGCTTCTCCTTCTAACTTACATTCCAATATCTGGAATCCCAGACCCTCCCCCAGTATCCCACAGCAACTGAAGGGTCGTAATATCCTATCTGGGATATACTTGTCAACAGTGGTCCAGATGGGCTAGGTCATAAAGCAAGAATATTCAAGGCAGAAAGAAATATGTCTATAAATTGGTGTTCAGACCCATCCAGTGCACGGTCACACTGTATTTGAAGGTTTCAGATGCACAGTTGTACACTCCACCTCTTTTCTTAATACAGGTCACACTAAGCCTCCTTCCTGTGGATTAGGGGAAGCGATGGCCTATTGCTGGACTCTTAGTCCAGAGATCCAAGTCACGTCCTGGGGACCCAGGTTCAAATCCCACCATGGCAGATGGTAGAATTTAAACTCAATAAAAACAATCTGGAATTATGAGTCTAATGATGACAATGAAGCCACTATCGATCGTAGGAAAAACCCATCTGGTTCACTAATGTCCTTCAGAGAAGGAAACTGCCATTCAGAATGCCCTGCCTGCAACAGTAGTGGACTCCCAATATTAAGGATTCCTGATGAAGGGCTTTTGCCCGAAACGTCGATTTTCCTGTTCCTCAGATGCTGCCTGACCTGCTGTGCTTTTCTAGCACCACTCTAATCTTGACTCTAATCTCCGACATCTGCAGTACCCACTTCCTCCCCAACATTAAGGACATTTGAATGGTCATTGGATAAACATATGGATGATAGTGGAATAGCGTTGGTTAGATGAGCTTTAGATTAGTTTCACAGGTCAGTACAACATCGAGGGCCAAACGGCCTGTACTATGCTGCAATGTTCTATGTTCTATCCTTACCCGGTCTGGCTTACATACGACTCCAGACCCACAGCAATGTGGTTGACTCTTAACTGGTCTCTGGGCAATTAGGGATGGGCTATTAGGGATGCCCAGCCAGTGATGCCCACATCCTATGAATGAATAAAAAATACAGACCATCCACCATCCTCCCAACTCGGCTTCATGACCATGGGCAGAGTGACAGCAGCAACCATGACTCTGTCCTTAATTATATCCAGTCGCTGGTGATGGGCTGAGCAGGGGCCCAGACATTTGCAGCCTTCAGTGCATTCCACCAAACACATCAACATGGTCTCCCACCCTTCAGCTATCGGAACAATGGTATTAAAGGGTGCAGAAAAGATTTATAAGAATGTTGCTAGGGTTGGAGGGTTTGAGCTGAATAGGCTGGGGCTATTTCCCCTGAAGCATCAAAGGTTTAGGGGTGACCTTATAGAGGTTTATAAAATCAAGAACTGAAACTAGCATATCCCATTCTAAAAGATGAAAGATTTATCTAAAATTGTTTAATGTATCACATCTCCATGACTCCTTTGGTTATAAATTCGGTGAGCATGATCTTATTCACCACACCCACCTGATGAAGGAGCAGCGCTCCGAAAGCTAGTGCTTCCAAAGAAAGCTGTTGGACTGTAACCTGGTGTTGTGTGATTTTTAACTTTGTCCACCCCAGTCCTACACTGGCTGCTCCAAGTCAAAATCATGAGGGGCGTGGATAGGGTAAATAGATAAGGTCTTCACCACAGGGTGGGGGAGTCCAAAACTAAGAGGCATAGGTTTACAGTGAGAGGGGCAAGGTTTTAAAACAACATGCCAGGCAACTTCTTCACGCAGAGGGTGGTGTGTGTATGGAGTGAGCTGTCAGAGGGAGTGCAGGAGGCTGGTACAATGACAACATTTAAAAGGTGAGGGTGGGTGGGTACATGAATAGGAAGGGTTTAGAGGGATATGGACCAAATGTTGGCAAATGGGACTAGATTAATTTAGATATCAGGTCGGCATGGACAAGTTGGACCGAAGGGTCTGTTTCCGTGTTTTATGACTCCATGAATTTATATTGGTGGTTAGAACAACATTTCTATGGCATTAGGAACAAATGTACACTCCCCTCTCCCCCTACACCACCCCCATCCTCATTCGGTGGCCTAAACCCCATACTACAGTTGAAATCGGAATTAGCTGCACAGTCTGTGTCAATGTTGACATTCCAGAATCCATTCCAAAAGAGGTAAAGAGAGAAATACGTGTGTGTGAAAGAGACAGAGAGAGAGAGAAAGGGGGAGAGAAAGAGAGAGAGTGAAAGGGAGAAACAGAAAAAAGGAAAGACAGAGAGAGAGAGAGAGAGCGAAAAAGGGAGAGAGAAAGAGAGAGAAAAAGGAGAAAGAGAAAAAGGTGGGGGAGAGAGAGAGAGAAAGACTGGGCAAGAGAAAGAGAGTCAGAGAAAGAGGGAAACAGAGAGAGAAAGGGGGGGACAGAGAGCATGACAGATAGCATGAGAGAGAGCATGAGAGAGAGCAAGAGAGCACAAGAGAGAGAGCAAGAGAAAGAAAGAGCACGAGAATGAGACAGAGAAAGGAGGAGAGAGAGAAAGGGAAGAGAGAGAAAGTATGAGAGAGAGAGAGTGAGAGAAAGCGAGAGAAACAGAGAGTTAGAGAGAACTAATGCAATTGTTTTTGTTTGAGGGAGTAATGGTGGCCAACACAATGGGAGATCTTGCCTCTTCTTCCTGCTTGTAATTTCTCTCGCTGAGCGACCTGCTCCCTCACACCCTTTTGGAACATTTAAAATGGAAGGATCTACATCCTACCTTTCATCTCTCTTTGAAACCCATTTCTTTGGCACAGCATCCAGTCATGTCACATTTCAGCGAAAGGCCTTGCAACGCGACTCTCTGAAAGGTGCTATACAAATCCAACACGTTCACATAGTGTTGGACTTGAACCTCCTTCTTGGAGACATCTGCACTCTTAGCTGACCCTGATTACTTCCTTCTGGGGAGGGGGGTGGATGGAGAGGGAGACCAGTAACATGTGCAACTGGAACAAGCTGCATCCAATTGCTAAGGGCACCATCCCAAGGTCTCGGGCTGCAGTAGTAGTGTCCCTATCTCTGAGCCAGGAACTGGGTTCAAATCCCAACTGCTCCAGAGGTGTTCAATAAAATCTCTGAACAAGTCGATTGGCTAATACCAAATAGTTACATGGATGAAAAAGAAGGAAAAGGAGGGTGTGATGGTCACTGGTGCTCCTAATCACCGGGCGTCACTACCAGCTTCAGAAACTGCTTTGAAATAGGAAATTGGAGGCAATGTGGTCAAACCAAAAGTATTCATGGAGAATTAGGTGCCAGAAAACCATAGCTCCCTCCACACTCTGACAATGAGATTCATGTGCTTTCTGAGGATGGTTCAGTATACAAGTCTTTCAACTTGAAACATTTAAAAGGAATATGACTGAAAAGTACATTTCCACTTTGGAGTAAAGACAGTTTACATATTAGAGAAACTAAAGTCAGTACCTCCCTCACCCTCTAAAGGCAACAACACTCTCACTTTCCGTTCCCAGACTGACCTTCCAGGAAACCTGGGATGCATGAAGTCACTAAATATTCACCACAAACTCTCTCCAGGTTGGTAGTCACCTCTGCAGCCCACACTGCACAATATTTGCACTGAAGTGGGTTCCAGGGAATTCCATGCTCAGCACTGAGTGTGCGCAGCAGCCTTACCCACTTGGCTTTCTGCCAAACTGGCACACACACACAGTGATCTTACTCTGTCCACACAGCTGCAGTCATGAAGTCTGCAGTTGGCACTGTACCTTTTTTTAATGACGTTACTTCAAAAGGAAAGTAGGGGAGAGTCTCACCAGCATTCCAGCTATTATCCCTCAATTAACAGGAGAAAGTGAGGACTGCAGATGCTGGAGTACCAGAGTTGAAAAATGTGGTGCTGGAAAAACACAGCAGGCCAGGGAGCATCCGAGGAGCAGGAGAATCGACGTTTCGGGCATAAGAAGGGCTTATGCCTGAAACGTTGATTCTCCCTCAACTAACACCTTTGTAAACGGTCATTTGTGCAGTTTGATTGAACTCAAATTGGCTGATCCTACCCTCTAGCATGGGCAACACTTTGACACAGAGAGAGACAAAAGGAAACTGTCCAGAGCCATCTGTAAGTGCTCGGTTTGAACAGTGGTTGATCTCAGACACAATCCCTTTCATGTTTTATCTCTCTAGATTAGATTACTTACAGTGTGGAAACAGGCCCTTCGGCCCAACAAGTCCACACCGATCCGCCGAAGCGCAACACAGCCATACCCCTACATTTACCCCTTACCTAACACTACGGGCAATTTAGCATGGTCAATTCACCTAACCCGCACATCTTTTTGACTGTGGGAGGAAACCGGAGCACCCGGAGGAAACCCACGCAGACACGGGGAGAACGTGCAAACTCCATCTTAACCTGCCTCAGCAAATCCAAAAAGCTGAATATGTCACAACTTGACTATTGACCTGGTGTTTTATAGGACAATGGCAGATGGCAGAAAATTCTCTGACCTCATACAGCTGTCAGGCTTTATGTCCCAAAATACAGAACCTCCCCACCCACCCCCCCAATCATAACTGTATTGGGAAATATGGCCAAGACACTCTGGAGAACCTACCTGCTCGACATTTAATAGAACTTCAGAATCCTTTACATCTACCCAAGAGATATATGGTTCCTTGGTTTAATCTGTCACCTGATCTCCAACTTCCTCAGGACCATACCACAGTTTCAGCAAGAATTATACTTTAGAATCGGCCACATCATTATAGAGATTTCCTGGGTGACGTTGAATTCTCTGGCAAAGAGGATGTTCAGTTCCAATATTTAGACTCTTCCGATATTTTAACCAACAAAATAGGTCCTACCTTCCTGGCCTATCCCCAGCCCTGGCCCCACCCCTCACAGCAGTCTTCCACCCTGAGCCCACAACACCCTGGGCTATTCCTGCAGCTAAGTACAAAGCTCCCCCCCAATCTCTGCACATGACCAGTGAAACAAAATGATGATGACTACTCATCACGTAGAGGGCACTGGCAACCATAGGTTGGCTCAAGAGTGACCACGCGATTCGACGTTTCGAGCATAAGCCCTTCTTCAGGAATCCTGAAGAAGGGTTTATGCCTGAAATGTTGAATCTCCTGTTCCTTGGATGCTGCCTGACCTGCTGCGCTTTTCCAGCAACACATTTTCAGCTCTGATCTCCAGCATCTGCAGTTCTCACTTTCTCCTCAGGAGTGACGACGGTCCATTCTCAATCATTCTCAGTCCATCCAATGCTTCCACAATAGTCTGTCCCATCAACTGACCTGAGGATCCTGATCTCTTTCGTAGTGACTTCAGGCTGTGGTCTTTCTGGTGTAGGGTTAGTTGTAGAAGTTGCTGGAACTCCCTCTCTTTCTCTGCAAGGTCTTCCAGGAGGCTGAAAGATTAAAGACCCAGTAGATAATCAGAGGCTTTTTTTTTGGTTAATTCTCAATCCTTAGTCTACTCATCCCAATGACAGGAGCAACGCAAGCACAGACCCCGAGGGGAATGAATGTCCTCACACAGGCCTCCCACAAAATTTAATCAGAAGTGCATGCATTTATAGAGAAACTGCCACATAGTGGAACAAGGTGGTTCTCAAAAATATTATTGGACAAAAAAATGTAATCGGGGCACAGAAGTGAGGACATGTGACCACAAATTTGAACAAATATGTAGTTTTGAACGAGCTGGCAAAAGGAGGCAAAGTAGAGAACAGACTGAAAGAGATGCAAGGAAGAAATTCACGAGTCGAGAGACTGGATAACTGTAGACACAGCTGCCTATTCTGAAGTGATAAACATCAGGGAAGTGCGATAGGCCAGAACGTCAGCAATGCAGAGATCGCAAAGATCTGCAAGAGCTTACAGAGATCAGGAAGGATAGGAGGGATCTGCACACGTGGGTAGAATAGGTAATGATAATGAACATTGCTTGAAACTTTAAAAAGAAAATCTTGGCTTGGACTTCTGCCAGTTTTCAGTTCTATAAAATTTGGAAGCTGAATAAACATAAACATAAGAAGTGTTTCAAGTGGAAATGTGAGAGTTGAGTGGAGTTAAGCTGAGACTGGGACTGAGATATCTGGTTGATTTGAACCAGAGTGCTCAGGTAATCTTTGCTTGTTTCTGAGAGAGTGATAGTGGAGAGGAAGCTTTATAATATTATAAAATATCAACACTTCACAACTGTGGCTTTTACCACTCGGTACTGTCAATGAAATGGAACATCACAGAGCATTTAACCCACATGGAGGTAATTACTTCTTTTGTCAAATGCATAGTTCTGAGATTTAAAATAGCCAATGTCACTCTTCAAGAGACTCTGGTACATATCAATGCAATACTAATAGCCACTGACTCACGTACACATGAACACAGACATATCAGCAATGACTGACCAGTGTTCACATGATATAGAATTATTTTTCGGAGTGTTTTCTCCTGACCCTCTTCCAGCAGCTTCCTGGAGGTTAATCTTTAATTCCCAGGGTAATCCGGGATGATTGCAACCCTCAATGCCTCAATGAAGGCATTATATGATCTTAAATGACAAATGATACATCTTAATGTATCATCTAACAATCACTGCCCAGCTTTGTGTGTGAATCTTTGCATTATATGTTCATCAGTAAATCTTCCTGACTAAGAGGAGGTGGAATGGGATGATCTTACAGTAACACCAATCAAAAATTGGGATCAATTATCCTCACAGGAATACCCCCCCCCCCCCAACCACCTCCCCTCACGGGGAGTGGCTACCAACATAGTTAACCCTCATTGCGTATGAGCATAATGCCATGAATAAGACAGATTCACAGGGAACCTGCCACACTTGATTGGCTTGGAACCACTGCTCTTCTTTAAGTGACTTATGGTCACATCAAATACTGGGCGGGCCACAGCTCAGACCTGCCACAGTAATTTCTGCGAGAGCCCATTAAATGTCTTGGGATGATGGCTGCTTGATTTCTTTCACGGCCACACATTTACTGCGACACAAGTTCCCTTTCCCATAAGCAATTTCTCCATGGCTCACTCTGAATGATACTAGTACCTTTGGGAGGTTAAATGGTGAGGACAAGTTGTTTAAACACAGTGTGCACTCTCCTGAGTTCAGGAGATTAATGAGTGGTCTGAATGAGGGTTTCAACAGGATAAATAGAGAGGAACTGTTGGGGACATCAAGAACCAGGTAACTTCATCCGAAAATTAGAGCCAGCCCATTCAAGAGTGAAATCAGGAAGGGTATAAAATGTGGAAATAATAAACTCTCTCCCACCCGCCCAAAATAGACTGAAGGTTACTGGAGGTCAACTGGAGTCTCCAAGACTGAGATGGATGCATTTCTGTTGAGGACAAGATCATGAGATTTTGACTAGAGGTGAGTACATGCAGCTGAGGTGAGATCAGCCTTGCTCTGCCTCAGTTATTGACACTCCTGCCTCGAATACACGAGATCCTGAATTGAAGCTGCACTCTGGAACTTTAGTAGAAAACAATGAGGTCGACATTCCACTGCAGTACAGAGGGACTGCTGCACTGTCCAAATGCCATCTCTGTATGATATGATCAACTAAACCTGCAGCTGTTTCCTTGATATAAAAGACCCTGTGGCACTACAGGAAATAGAAGGGGGGGGGGGGTCATCCTCATGTCTTGGCTAAAATTTGTCCCTCATACAAGAACAGTGTATGTAAGTGGTCATTAGCCCTGGTATTTGTGTGCAAGTTCAGCTGCTGTTTCCTACTGCAGAAACTTGACCACATTTCACAAAGTCATTCATTGGTTGCAGAGCACTGAGACATCCAGTGGTCATGAAAAGCATTACATAAATGCAAGGCGTTTTTTTTGGTCTAATTGAATGGCAAATTGGGCGGGACTCAGAAAACAGAGGGCCCACCCAGCTCTGCTCCCAAATTGCTAAAACAGCAAGTTATTGGGGTACACCTGTAAGGGATGTACCAAACTGCTGTCCATCACTATTCACCGCATGATGTGATGTATATCCCTGTGTCATCTGCATTCAGACCAGAATAGCGGTCCTACAAGTCAGATGTGTTCTGCGTAGTCTCTAAGTTATCATTGTGTATATAATCTTATTTGGGTGCACGCTTCAAATTACTAATCATTTGATGGAATTTAGGTTCGATTAATAAACTCTGGAGCTAATCTCAGCGATGATTACCATAAGGGTTGTAAAAATCTATCTGGTTCTGTAGGGAAGGAAATCAGCCAGCCTTACTCGGTCTGGCCTACGTGCGACTTCAGAAATCCGGCAGCATCTGAAATGGCCTCGCACACCTTTCAGTTTGGAGGCAATATTAAGAAATGTTGGCTTTACCAGGAACGCCTACACTTCATCAGAGAAATAAAATTCTTCACATAAAGAAGGTACATTACTGCCCTCCCAATCCTTGTTGCATGATTAGCACAGTTGCACTGAATAAAAGAATGCAACAGATTTAAACAATAGAAAGGTATCTCAAGGACTTTTTGCAGCACGTTACTGTCCAGGTGGCTGTTTTGTTCACCCACAGTGGCTCCTCTCCATACCGGTTTGATTCTGCCCTCAGTTGGCTGAGTTGCACAATCAGGGGGCAGGTGTTTTGCTGGGAATCATGGGACATGGAGCGACTGAGCGTGCTCACACCCGAGGTTCCAGCTCCATCCATCTGCAGCTCCAGAACTTCCCGTTCCCTCACGTCGGATTCACTCCCGCTCCACTTCCCCGGAACATTGTCTGTGCAGTGCTCATCTGCCTCTTGATCAAAGGAGCGCTGAATCTGGTGCTTTGGTTCTGAGGGAGAAAATCCAAGTCAGATTCCTTTGTCTAGTGACTTTACCATTGGCCCCACCACCGCACCCATCCTTCAACATTTCCCCCATTTCACCTCAAGTTGCTGATTCATTCATGGGTACCTTTGGCCATCTCTCATACAACCCCTTAGGACAGTAAACACCAGCATCAGTGTTGATCCCATTGATCTATACCTACTTTTAAGTACAATCTCACCACCCGCCCCCAACCACCTCCAAGATTCTTTCCCTGTACTGTTTTGCCTCTTTGGGAGATTGGCTGTTTTTAATTCTTTCATTGGATGTGGGCATTGCTGTCAAGGTCAACATTTATTTCCCATCCCTTTCATATGAGTGGCTTGTTCGACCATTTAAGAGGGCAGTTGAAAGTCAAACACATTGCTGTGAGTCAGGAGTCACATGTAGGCCAGACCAGGTATGGATAGCAGATAGCCATCCGTGAAGGGACCAGATCACCAATAACAATTGGTGATATTTTATTAGCCAACGTTACTGAGACTAGCTTTGAATTTCACATTTGTTAATTGCAAATTTGAACCCATGCCCCCAACGTATTAGCCCGGGCCTCTGGATTACTGTGGGAGGGCTTATGCCCGAAATGTTGATTGTCCTGCTCCTCGGATGCTGCCTGACCTGCTGTGCTTTTCCAGCATCACTTCTTTGACTCTGATCTCCAGCATCTGCAGTCCCCACTTTCTCCTCTGGGTTACTAGTCCAGTGATACCACCACTGCACTACCATCTCTCCAGCCATGAGGATTCTCACGTTACAACATGTCCCTAATGAAAGATTATTCTGGTTCAACAGATGGAATTGATTTCCTCTGATCATGCTGTTTATCCAGGCTGCAATGACCCGCTGGACTACAGTGTTATCCAGTGCATTGGGTGCTGACTCTCTGTATGTCTTTGACAGAGAGCAAGACCAGTTCCTGACTTGGATGTTATATCATAGAGAAAGTAAACAGTCTTCAGTGAGTATGTACTTAGGCGCTGGAATTTCCTGGTTTTGGAGATTGGAGAGACTTAGAGAGGTTTTTTGAATCCTTATTGAATCTGGGTTATTTTAAGATGATGTTGTGTTTTCCCCTGTAGGTTCCATGATGCAGCGAGTGAGCAGGTAATAGTTGGTACGGAGTGATTATGTTTCAGCTGATAGGAGCGTGGGATAAGTGTGAGGGACCAGCTTATCCCCAAAATGTATACAACGTGAGTGTGCTCAGAGCTACAGCACTGCATATGGTGCTGGTCTCTGCATTATGGGAAGGATCTGAGGAGGGTTTCACAGGATGTTGCCAGCAATGAAGAATTCCAGCTCTGGATAAGAAATGGAAAGGCTGGGATTGTTTCCCTTAGACAGAGTAGGCTAAAGGGAGATATAATTGCTTCATATAAAATTACCGTGGCCCTAGATGAGACAGGTTAGGGAAAACCTGTTTTATCCTGAGCTTGTGCTGTACATTTCTATGAAACATTGTCCTTCTGTGGTTCACTGTGCTGCAATAGACCAGGTAAACACAACCAGCAGAAAATTAGATTAAATAATGGATCAACAGAGGTACATAGAAACACAGAATCCCTACAGGCCATTCGGCCCAACAAGTCCACATCGACCCACCGAAGAGTAAGTTAACCAGACCCATTCCCCCTACTCTATTACTCCACATTTATCCCTGACCTACACATCCCTGAATACTATAGGCAACTTAGCATGGCCAATTCATTTAATCTGTACATCTTTGGATTGTGGGAGGAAACCGGAGCACTAGGTGGAGACCCACGCAGCTATGAAGAGAATGTGCAAACTCCACACAGACTGTTGCCTGAGGCTGGAATCAAACCCAGGTCCCTGGTGCTGTGAGGCAGCAATGCTAACCACTGAGCCACCGTGCCGCCCATATAAGGGACTATTTCAGAATACAGCAAATATATCTCAGAAAGTGCAGACAGTAATTAATCAGTGATTAACTAAAAAGTTAAGGATAAAATTAAACTTAAAAGGCAGAGCATACTGAGACAGGTGGCAGGTCAGAAAAGTGGAAAGAGTATAAAGAAGAGTAAAGAATGACTAAAAGATTAATGAGGGATGGGTAAATCAGAGTCCAATAGAACGCTAGTTACAAATCTAGTAACAAATAGTAAGGGTTTCTATAAATGTACAAACAAGGAAAGAGTTAATAAAGTGCAATTTGTCCTATAGGATGTGAGTCTAAATTTAACAATGGAAAATGAGGAGAAGGCAGATGAATTTGTGTTGGGCTTTACTGCACAGGATACAACAAACATCCCAGAAATAGCTGTACCTCAGAAAGTGGAAAGGAAGGAGGAACTCAGGAAAATTAGATCAGCTATGATCTTAATGGTGGAGCAGGCTTGAGGGAAAAAAATGACTTATGTCTGCTCCTAAATTGTGTTCGCAAGTAGAAACTTCAGAGGTGCTTCAGTGCAGAGGGATCTGGGTGTCCTTGTGCATGAGTAACTGGAAGCTATAGTGCAGGTAATAAAGAGAGCAATTGGAATTTGGACATTTATTGCTAAAGGAATATAAAAGTAGACAAGTGTGATTGCAATCATACAAAGCATTGGCCACGCTAAATTGGCCACGCTAAATTGCCCATAATATTAGTGGGTGGTACGGTGGCACAGTGGTTAGCACTGCTGCTTCACAGCGCCTGAGACCCGGGTTCCGTTCCCAACTCAGGCAACTGACTGTGTGGAGTTTGCACGTTCTCCCCGTGTCTGCGTGGGTTTCCTCCGGGTGCTCCGGTTTCCTCCCACAGTCACAAAGATGTGTGGGTCAGGTGAATTGGCCATGCGAAATTGCCCGTAGTGTTAGGTAAGGGGTAAATATAGGGGTATGGGTGGGTTGCGTTTCGGCGGGTCGGTGTGGACTTGTTGGGCCGAAGGGCCTGTTTCCACACTGTAAGTAATCTAATCTACATAATAATGGTATGATTGCATCTGGAGTACCAAGGACAGTTTTAGTCCCCTTACTTCAGGGATGCAACAGTACTGGAGGCAGTTCAGAGAAGGTTCACTAGATTAATTCCAGGTTTGTGCTTCGAGGAGAGGTTGAGAAGATGAGGTTTATACTCGCTAGGGTTTAGGAGGATGGGATGAGATTTAATTGAGGTTTGTACGATAATAAAGTAGAGTGACAAAGCAGCTCCACATGGACCTTACCTCTTATGGGGCAATTGAGGTTGAGAGGCCTTAGTTTTAAAACAAGGGGTGGTGCATTAATGAAGTGGAGTTAATTCTCTCAAAGAGTTGTGAACCTTTGGCAATTCAACACATCAGACTGCAGTGGATGCTGGAACACAATAAATTTGAGAAGGCCCCAGACAGATTTTTAATTAGTAATGGGTCGAAGGGTTAATGAGGGGAAACAGGAAATTGGAGTTGAGGATGAGATGAGATCAGCCACGACTGTATCAAATGACGGAACAGCCTAAGGGGGCTGAATTGCCTACTCCTACTCCTGGTTCTGATGTTCTTACGTACTCCCACCGGGTCAGGTGGATTCAAGTCTCCATTGTTCCTGGAACTCAAGGTAGGTTTTGTTTGTACAGGAGGGTCCTTTCCGAACCAGAGAGAGGCTCTCCACTCTTCTGCAGAGAAGGGGCAGTGTCTAATGTGATGATTCTCCTACAAGGTGGTAATGTCAAAATAAGTGTAGTGGTTGGCAGGAAACAGTGCCTTCCAATGGATGTGCTCACACTCACCCACAACCACGTACCTGGAATGAGGATGCTGAAGGCTACCTGCATGGCCTTGCGAATGATGTTGTCCAGGGCAAACATCCAATGAGGTTTAATCTGGTTACGACGAAGGAGTTTTATCACCTAGGAAGAAAATCCCTATTAAGAAGGAAAGATGTCATCCACTAGGTAAGCTGCAAACTTCCCATCGATATCACGTGGTTAATACTTTGACCCAGAGATATTCAGCCTTGATGTCCCAAAATCCATCCTCTATCAATCCGTCATCTGTACTTTAGCCACACCATGTCCTGACTGACCCTGTGCCTGCTGATCCACTTTGAGTTCTCGTCTAGCAACACCCAAACTTTTACATTCTCTTGCAATTCACTGTATGGTCTTGACCCTCCGTATTGCTTCTAGCTGGATTTTACAGCAATGAAAGTGCTCTATTAATGCAAATTGTTGTTGTTGTAAACTCTGCTCTTCCTCTTATCAGCCCTGCTGCCTTTTTCCCAATTTTTCCCTGAACATTGTTGTTACTTTCCCCCCATTATCTGGAAGACACTTTGTATAGGTCACTCTAAAGTCAGCACACGGCTATGTGTTACATAACACAGCAACCACAGACACTCCCCATCACAATTCACCACAGTGTGGGAGCTGATGGCTCATTTTCAATTAGCTAATCACAACTGAGTAAACACTTACTGGGAGTGACTGTGGAGTGATCAAACCTCAGAAATCTTCACTCAGTTTGGATTCTCTTGTATGGCCCAGGGTAAGGTTAGCTAATGCAGAGCCGACCAAGAGTGAAAGGTGGGGCATCACCTGGTTATTCAGTCCCTATTACAGATCTATGCCAGTGATTAAACAGCCTCAGGGTTCCATGCAAAGTTCCCCAATGCCCCAGTCCCATGGATCCACAATCTTATGGGGTATAATACTTAAGGGGTCCCATTCCCAGGGACACACTCTCATATGGCCCCATGGATCCACACTCTCTCTGTGTCCCTTTCTCATGGGGGACCAGTCTGACAGTGGACCCAGTCTCTCAGAAGCCTGCATCTCACAGCACTTCCTCATTCAAAGGGCCCATTCATGCAGAGGCCAAGTCCCACGAAGGGCCCAATCCCACAAAAGGCCCCGTCCCCATGGACCCATCCCAAATGGACCCAGTCCCACATGGGCCCAGCCCCTCACAGACCCCATCCCACAAAGGGCCCCATCCCACATGGGTCCAACTGCGCAAGGGCCCCGCTATCACAATACTTAAGCATTTGTTCACTGACCTACTGGCAATTTACTTTGAAATGAAGTTGGCATGGGGATGTGAGGGGAGTCGGGCGAACTGGCTACCTCAAGTTTAACAGTGAAAAGCCCCTTCCCTCTCCATGTGACTGCCTGACTGAGTCCACACTCACAGCATCTTGGAAGCTGAAGATGATGATCTGGATTTCGTTGAGCACTGCTTTGTCAAAGTGAAGCTTTGTCTGCAGGTTCAACAAGACCTTGACAATCAGTTTGTGGTCTGGAGTTCGTATATAATCCTTCAGACAGGTGATGAGTTGCCGGGTGTGTTCAGAAGTTAACCTGGAGTCAGGATTCTGTTTTGAAAGGAGGAAGGAATTAGAGCACATGAATAACACGGGAATGACCAGGCAGCTCAGACATTACTTATCCCGGAAGGAAGAGCTGACACATGATCATCTCCTACTCCACTGTCCGCGTCAGTGGGCTGCAGGCTCAGGGCCATCTTCCTTTCTGCCCTCTGAAGAGAAATCATCAACCTCACCACATTACCGCTCCAGATAAAAACCTAATGTGCATTTATCTAGCACCAAGCAATGTCCTAAAGAGCTTCACAGCCAACTGAAGAGTCATAGAATTCCTACAGTGTGGTAACAGGCCATTCGACCCAACAAGTCCACACTGACCCACCAAAGAGTAACCCACTCAGACCCAACTCCCCTCCCCTATTATGTGATATTTACCCCTGATTAATACACCTAACCTACACATCCCTGAACACCATGGGCAATTTAGCATGGCCAATTTACCCTAACCTGCACAACTATGGATTGTGGGAGGAAACCCACACAGACACAGGGAGAATGTGTAAACTCCACACAGACAGTTGTCTGAGGCCAGAATTGAACCCAGGTCCCTGGCGCTGTGAGGTAGCAGTGCTGACTACAGTGCTGCCCTGAAATGTAATCACTGTTGTAATGTAAGAAGTAGGGCAGCCAATTCATATGCAGCAAATTTCCCCACAAAAATACTTGGGAAATGACACATTACACCAAGCCAATGATGTCAGCTGAGAGATAAATAGGACACAACACCACAATAAATAGGCCACAATGCCAAGGGATCGTCCTCATTTACCTGAGAAAGTGGATGGGCCCTCAGTTTGATATCTCGCTCAAACAGAGAGTCGGGAGTGGCGCATCATGGGAGGTACCTGGCATGATTCCCTGCCCTGTGCTTGGCAGACCCTGATGGTGCCACAGGAAGGTCAGGCCCTTACAGATGTGTGCCTGGCCACTTCCCCCAGTCAAATAGACACAGGTTTTAAATCCTGCACTTCCCGCCCCTTCCCACAGCAGAGGCAAGTGGGTGAGAAAGATCAGCTGGGTAAAGGCCAGCTACTCTGAAGCCTGCCAATCAGAATGCCGCCTGAGTGAAAATGGGAGGAGAATGACTGTAAAAACCAAGAACATATGTCAGAGGTCTCCAGGGGCAGAACAGATAGAGAGACTCAGTTCACTGGGCTGATTCTGGAGTTGAGGGGATTGGCTTATGGGGAGAGACTGAGGAGACTGGGATTATATTCATTGGAATTTAGAGGAATGAGGGGGGATCTTACAGAAACATATAAAATTATGAAGAGAATGGATAAGACAGAAGTAGAGAGGATGGTTCCACTGGCGGGTGAAGCTAGTACAAGAGGGTATAGCCTCAAGATTAGAGGGAGCGGATTGAGGACTGAATTGAGAAGGAACTTCTTCACCCAGAGGGTTGTGAATCTATGGAATTCCTTGTCCAGTGAAGGAGTTGTCACTACTTTAGTTAACATTTTTACAGCTAAGATTGATTTTTTTTTGAACAGTGATAGAGTGAGAGGGTGAGTAAGTGAGTCTGAGTCCACGAAAAGATCAGCCATGATTCTTAGTGAGTGGCGGAACAGGCTCCAAGGGCCAGACGGCCTACTCCTGCTCCGAGTTCTTATGTTCTAAGAGGCCTTGTGTAGAGGAGCTACAGACAACTGCCTAACCCAGAGTCACAGATTGGGGGCAACAATTATTCAATTACCTGCAGGGTCTCCCATCAGGGGACCCAGCAATACACCACATTACACTGGCATTGAGTCTCGAAAGCCCCCTGTGTTTGGAAACTGTATGACGTGGTTTGGCCCATCACAACCCAGCCCAAAGTATTAAACTGTCTGTAAACCCACGACAATCTTGGGCAAGGCCATGATTTTATTTGTGATAGGATATGGATGTTACAAAGTGGGAAATGTTCCCTTCTTTGATAAGACAGCTATAAATTCACCAATTAGTTAAAAACAACAGAAAATAAAGGTTGGTTGAGTAACCAATATCACTGTTAATTCCATGTCCACATCGGTTACCATCTTGAACCATCTTCATGATCACTGCAGAAATTCACCAAAACTCCTTCAAGACCACCTGACAAACTGACAATCACTTTCATTTTAAAGGATAAGAGCAGCAGACACAAGGACACACCACCAGCTGCAAGTTCCATCCTAACTTGGAAATATATCATCGAGTCATACAGCACGGAAACAGACCCTTCGGTCCAACCCATCCATGCTGACCAATTTTCCCAAACTAAGCTAGTTCCACGTGCCTGCATTTAGCCCATGTCCCTATAAACCTTTCCGACTCATGTACCTGTCCAAATATGTTTAAATGTTGCAATTGTACCTATCACTCCCTCTGGCAGTTCATTCTACACATGAACCACTCTCTATGTGAAAAAGTTGCCTTTTACGTCACTGGGTCAGAATCCTACCAGTATGCCTTAGTAAATTAGCTAACACGGTCCTGGAAAGCAGTTCACACCTTAACCCTGGCAATTAGAGTCATAGAGATAGACAGCATGGAAATTGTCCATGCCAATCATATAATTCTAAATTAATCCAGTCCAATTTGCTGCATTTGGTCCATAACCTTCTAACCCTTCCTATTCATGTACCCATCCAGGTGCCCTTTAAAATGTTGTCATTGTACCAGCCTCCACCACTTCCTCTGGCAGCTCATTCCATACACACACCACCCTCTACTTGAAAAAGTTGCCCCTTAGGTCCCTTTTATGTCTTTCCACTCTCACCCTAAACCTATGCGCTCTAGTTCTGGACTCCCCCAGCCCAGGGAAAATACTTTGTCTATTTACCCTATCCATGCCCCTTATGATCTTACAAACCTCTATAAGGTCACCCCTCAGCCTCTGACACTCCAGGGAAATTAGCCCCAGTCCATACAGCCTCTCCCTATAGCTCAAACCCTCCAACCCTGGTAACACTCCTGCACATGTTTTCTGAATCATTTCAAATTTTACAACATCTTTCCTTTAGCAGGGAGACTAGGAATAAATGCAGTATTTCAATAGTGGCCTAACCAATGTCATGTACAGCTGCAACATAACATCCCAACTCCTACACTCAATGCTTTGACCGATGACGGCAAATGTGCCAAACACCTTCTTCACCTCCTTTTTTACCTGTGACTCCGCCTTCAAGGAACTATACACCTGAGTAGGGCAATAAAGGCTGGCTCAGAAAGACCACATCCCATGAATGATTAAAAACACTCACTGAACTTCCTCCCTTTCTCTCTGTCCTCACACATTGTGGTATATGAGGAAAATCTATTCTGTTCCATTAGTTAGTTTGGAAAGATTCAGATCTCTAGCCTGTCACCAGAGACTGGAGCTGGAGGGTCACCGCTCAGTATCAGGGAGGGCTGAGACAATCTCACTCTGATCATATCGGAAGGAGTTACAGGTGATGCTCAGGTCACTTGGCTGCCATATTGGTCAACCAGTCCTGAAATAGGCCTTGAACCCGGAGTTTTCACCTTGGAGGGGGGAATTCCATCATCAGTGCCACCTGCCCCCCCCCCCATACCGAACCTCCATGTGATTAAAAACAAAACTGAGAAAGCTGGCCCTCCCAGGTCAAAGTAAAAACAACATAACTGCAGGTGCTGTAAATCTTCAATTAAAAATGGAAAATGCTGGAAATACTCAGCAGGATCTGTTCGGAGAAACAGATGGATGAGCTCTTGTCTGTCCATCCCAGTTGTGTGTGATTTCGTGAGGAATGAGAGTTTTCCTACCTGCGCCTGGGCTTCTAGAACGTTCTGGACCACCGTTTCGCAGTCCTCAGTCAGGATTTTGAACAATGCATCCCTGCGCTCACTGTCTTTCTTCAGGAGAAACAATCCAGCGTTTTCTTCCGGAGAGGATGGGGCACTGAAGTCATCCACTTGTTCCTCAAGCACACTGGGAGCAGGAAGACATGAAGATCAGTGAAAATGCTCTCAGCAAACACTGAGTGACCTCACATTTAATGGTGTAAAAAACTAGAAACAACAACAATCTAGCGTTGGGATCTGAAATTCTATCTCAGAGGCAGCAACGGGAGCTCTGGCCCAGTTAGGGCTCACTGAGGGCTCCTGACAATTCTCGAGCCTCAAAGGGTGGTGTGGTGGTTCAGTGGTTAGCGCTGCTGCCTCACAGCGCCAGGGACCTGGGTTCAATCCCACCCTCGGGCGACTGTCTGTGTGGAGTTTGCACATTTTGCATGGGTTTCCTCCCACAGTCCAAAGATGTGCACTCTAGTTGAATGGGCCCATAGTGTGCATGTTAGGTGGATAAGCAATGGGAAATGCAGGTAGGGACGTGGGTCTGGGTGGAGGATTGGAGTGGACTTCATGGGCCAAATGGTCTGCTCCCATGCTGTAGGGGAACGATGAACTGGGGTCACGAGGTGGAAGCTCTGATCGAGGCACCGCTGTGCAATCACAATAAGCAGGAAAGTTCGTGCTGACCTGAGAAACTCCTGTTTTGGTGAGCTGCTTTTAGCCGAGAGACCTGGGATCGAGCAGCTTCGACTCAGGAAGGGGCTGCTGAGTTTAAAATCCAAGGGCTGCCTGCTCTCACCTCCATCCTTCAGGTGTCCCAACGCAGGGACCGAGAGACTGTGATAAAATTCACCTGCATAACGATATGGACAGGATGATAAATGGAAAGGGGATTTTCAAAGCAGAGCACTGCAGCTCGAGAGAGTGGGATAAAGTGATGAGAAACATTGGTCATGGAAACCATGCTGTGATTGTCAAGTTTCTAACGTTTGGCTCAAGGCAGAATGCAGGGCACTGTTAAAAGTTGAGAAGGAGGAGACCTGCATTTATATAGCACCTTTCATCTACACAGATTCTAAATACATCACAATCAAACAGGATCTTCAGAATGGATAGCGACGTACTGCAGTCACTGTCACTCAACTGGGATCTTGAGTTCACGTCACAATACAAGCGAACCCACCATACTATACACTCTCACACACAATCACACTCACACAAACCCCCTCTCATACACACTCTCTCTCTCACACACACCCTGTCACTCTATCAAGCACACGCGTACACACACACACTCTCTCCCTCTCTCTCTCACACGCACACACTCACACACATGCACAGAAACACACATATAGATCTATGGGTGAATTTGCATTTGCAGATTTTTATTTGCAAATACATTCCGTTCTCTTCAAAAAGCACACAATCTGAAGGTGGTCAATACACGTGACACTTTATAAATTCGTATTTTGGAAACAGAACTAGTCTGACTCAAGGTTGGAATACAGACAGACTCTAACCTCACACCTTCGATGTACTGACTAGGCTGAGATGTCACTTTTTTTATACACTGATAAAATCGTAAATTATCTCAAGGCTGTGACTTGAAAGGAATTCTGGGAACTGCATATTAATCAATCAAAACCTGCATCCCCATTCTAAGTGATTAATCTGATTAAGGTTAGCATCAGTTGTATGACACTTTGATCTTTTACTATAAATGCTGTATCCAATGATTCTGCTCCACTAACTACCTGATGAAGGAGCAATACTCCAAAAGCTTGTACTTTCAAATAAACCTGTTGGACCCCGAACTGACATTGTATGATTTTTAACTTTGTCACTACATGGGCAATCTTGGCAATTAATTTATATCCAGCAAAATCCCACAAGCAGCAGTAAGGTAATACCACTATAAACATTTTCCAGGTTTTAGTCAAAGAGAAGACATTGGTTAGAATACGGGGGAATACCGTGGTTAGAATACTGGGGAATATCGTGGTTAGAATACGGAGGAATACTGTGGTTAGAATACGGGGGAATACCGTGGTTCGAATACTGGGAAATACCGTGGTTAGAATACTGGGGAATACCGTGGTTAGAATACGGAGGAATACCGTGGTTAGAATACGGGGGAATACCGTGGTTAGAATACTGGGGAATACTGTGGTTAGAATACTGGGGAATACCGTGGTTAGAATACTGGGGAATACCATGGTTAGAATACGGGGAATACTGTGATTAGAACACTGGGGAATACCGTGGTTAGAATACGGAGGAATACCGTGGTTAGAATACCGGGGAATACCGTGGTTAGAATACGGGGGAATACCGTGTTTAGAATACTGGGGAATACTGTGGTTAAAATACCGTGGTTAGAATAACGTGGTTACAATACGGGGGAATACCATGGTTAGAATACTGGGGAATACCGTGGTTAGAATACGGGAGAATACCGTGGTTAAAATACCGTGGTTAGAATAACGTGGTTACAATACGGGGGAATACCATGGTTAGAATACTGGGGAATACCGTGGTTAGAATACTGGGGAATACCGTGGTTAGAATACCGTGGTTAGAATAACGTGGTTACAATACGGAGGAATACCATGGTTAGAATACTGGGGAATACCGTGGTTAGAATACGGGAGAATACCATGGTTATACTACTGGGGAATACCATGGTTAGAATACTGGGGAATACAGTGGTTAGAATACGGGGGAATACCGTGGTTAGAATACTGGGAAATACCGTGGTTAGAATACGGGGGAATACTGTGGTTAGAATACTGGGGAATACCGTGGTTAGAATACAGGGGATTACCGTGGTTAGAATCCAGGAATACCGTGGTTAGAATACTGGGGAATACCGTGGTTAGAATACGGGGGAATACTGTGGTTAGAATACTGGGGAATACCGTGGTTAGAATACGGAGGAATACCGTGGTTAGAATACGGGGGAATACCATGGTTAGAATACGGGGGAATACCGTGGTTAGAATACGGGGGAATACCGTGGTTAGAATACGGGGGAATACCGTGGTTAGAATACGGGGAATACAGTGGTTAGAATACTGGGGAATACCGTGGTTAGAATACGGGGAATACCGTGGTTAGAATACGGGGGAATATCGTGGTTAGAATACCATGGTTAGAATACAGGGGAATACCGTGGTTAGAATACGGGGGGAATACCGTGGTTAGAATACGGGGGAATACCGTGGTTAGACTACTGGGGAATACCGTGGTTAGAATACTGGGGAATATCGTGGTTAGAATATTGGGGAATACTGTGGTTAGAATAAGGAGGAATACCGTGGTTAGAATACTGGGGAATACCGTGGTTAGAATACGGGGGAATACCATGGTTAGAATACGGGGAATACTGTGGTTAGAATACTGGGGAATACTGTGGTTAGAATACGGGGAATACTGTGGTTAGAATACTGGGGAATACCGTGGTTAGAATACGGGGGAATACCATGGTTAGAATACGGGGAACACTGTGGTTAGAATACTGGGGAATACCGTGGTTAGAATAAGGAGGAATACCGTGGTTAGAATACTGGGGAATACCGTGGTTAGAATACGGGGGAATACCATGTTTAGAATACGGGGAACACTGTGGTTAGAATACTGGGGAATACCGTGGTTAGAATACGGCGGAATACCGTGGTTAGAATACGGGGGAATACCGGGGAATACCGTGGTTAGAATACGGGGGAATACCGTGGTTAGAATACTGGGGAATACTGTGGTTATAATACGGGGAAATACCGTGGTTAGAATACTGGGGAATACCGTGGTTAGAATACGGGAGAATACCATGGTTATACTACTGGGGAATACCGTGGTTAGAATACTGGGGAATACCGTGGTTAGAATATGGGGGAATACCGTGGTTAGAATCCTGGGAAATACCGTGGTTAGAATACTGGGGAATACCATGGTTAGAATACGGGGGAATACTGTGGTTAGAATACTGGGGAATACTGTGGTTAGAATATGGGGGAATACCGTGGTTAGAATCCAGGAATACCGTGGTTAGAATATTGGGGAATACCGTGGTTAGAATACGGGGGAATACTGTGGTTAGAATACTGGGGAATACCGTGGTTAGAATACGGGGAATACTGTGGTTAGAATACGGGGGAATACCGTGGTTTGAATACGGTGAATACCGTGGTTAGAATACCAGAGAATACCGTGGTTAGAATACGGGGAATACCGTGGTTAGAATACTGGGGAATATTGTGGTTAGAATACCATGGTTAGAATACAGGGGAATACCATGGTTAGAATACGGGGGGAATACCATGGTTAGAATACGGGGGAATACCGTGGTTAGAATACTGGGAAATACCGTGGTTAGAATACGGGGAATACCATGGTTAGAATACTGGGGAATACTGTATCTGTTATTTGTATCTGTGCATCTTGCAGACTTACCCGAACAAGAAGGAGTGCTTTGGTTTACATTTGATCCAGTCTATGGTACAGCACTCCCTTCGTGAGGTACTGATGTGTTGGTCTCAGTTTCACATTCAAGCCTCAGAATTGGGGCTTGGCAGAGCAAGCTTGCAATTCCAAGGTGAAAGTGTGAGGGTCTGAACTGCAGTGCCAATGATCACCAGCAGTGGGTGCTCTCTGATATGACTTGGGACTTGCAGTCAGACCAATTGTCTTTGGACGTCCAACTTGTTCAATATCACCACCAACAGGCACTTGGTATCACTGCTGCTATGAATAACCCCAAGAAGACCAGTGGGTAGACTTCCATTTAAATAGCACCTTTCACATCCCAAATGCTTCACAGAAAACACAAAGTATTTTGAGAGAGTAGTCATCATTGTAAAGTGGGAAACATAGCAGGCAATTTATCCACAAGCTCCAATATACAGCACTAAAATAAATAACTGGATATAATCATTAAAATTGTTTTTTAATTGCTAGCCAGGAGGTAATATTTGGTCAAGGTACCTACAAATGCCTATCAGCACTTCTTTGAAAAGCAATGTAGGATCTTATGTGCCCATCTGAGAGGAAGATGATCCCTTGGTTTTAATGTCTCATCTGCAAGATGCCTCTTCTGACAATGCAGCTCTCCCTCAGTGTGGCCTAGATCCATGTTCAAGTCTCCTGTTTCAGCAGCACTACAGCGTAGCTTTGTGCGAGCAAATTAATATCCTCTCTTCCTTGGGTTGTGCAAGCTTTAATGTCTGAATTATTATGTATCTAGCATAAGACTCCTATCTCATAGAGGGTGCACTAAGTTTGTGTAAGTGAGCAGGAACAATGGGCAGTGGGATGGATTAGCACGGAACACCATTTGCAAACTGTAAGCTTCCCTGTCTTGGCCAGGTCTGACTCGCAGCTGGTTTATAGAGAGGGGGACAGATCTGAGTCAGTGCTGATCAAATCAGAGCACCCAGAGCACCGCTCAATCCCCAGGCACTTGCTGCACCTCGACAATGTCAAACTGCCACTGAATATTATCCACAACTAAGGAAATGCCTGAGGTAAAGCTACTGCCTGAACAGGTTTATTGCAAAAGACAAGAACTTAAATTTTTAAAGGTCTCATTGCAAATTATGAATCCTCACAATTGATAGTATATAAACCATAATACAGAGCCAAACCATACTCAGTGAAACTGCCTTCAGTTTTCTCACCATCCCTGGTATCTTGAGGTAATGCCTAGTTTTATCCACTGGGTATCAATGCACACTTCTCCTGCCATGTTCTCAAACTGTCTTCTATTCATTTCTCTATATACCAATTGGTCCTGCACACAGATTATCCTCAACCCTATCCTGCCCAGTTCTATTTCTTCAATCTGATTTACATGGTTACTCTTTCATTCCATTTATTTTCAGTCCTACCTCATTCTATCCCATTCCTCAGCATCCAGCACCCGATCAGACTCTGTTACAACTTTCCCTCTTTCCAGTTCTGTATCTTTCTCTTCCTCTCTAGTTTATTCCTAAATAATTCGCTATCCCTTACTTCCTGCCCCTACTCAGGCCAACTGCCTCAGTGCAATTCCACTCTTGCTCACTGTCTAACTTATACTTTGTTCTTCGTTCAATGATTCACCTCCATTCCATTCCCTCTGCTTTCAATTCGCAATGATTCCAAATCCAAACTATCCCATTCATCCCTATTCACCTGCTTTGGATCCCAATTCCGCAACTTTTCCTCCAGTTCCACTCTGTTGAACGCCTCTGCCTTGCACTAGATATAGTTACAGTCATACAGCACGGAAACAGACCCTTCGGCCCAACCAGTCCATGCTGACCATAATCCTGAACTGAACTAATCCCACCTGCCTGTGGTCAGCCCATATCCCAACAAAGATTTCTTATCCATGCACTTATCCAAATGTCTTTTAACTATTGCAACTGTACCCGTACCACCACTCCCACACACTCCTCGTGTAAAAACATTATCCCTCGTGAATTAAATTTTAACAACTTTCTCCTCTCATCTTTAAAAATATGCTCCATAGTCTTGAAATCTCTGTTCTAGAGGTAGGACACCTGCCATTCACTTTATCTACATCCCTCATAATTTTATAAACCTCTATAAGGTCACCACTCAACTCCTATATCCAGTGAAAGAAAAACCCAGCCTATCCAACCTCGCCTTATAACCCAAAGCCTCCTTTCCCGGCAACATCCGGCATTCTCTTCTGAACCGCCTCCAGTTTAGGGACATCCTTCTTAAAACGGGGCAACCAGAATTGGACACGGTATTCCAGAGCAGGCCTCCCAACATCCTGCACAAACTCAGCATGATGCAACTTTTACACTCAAAGGTCTGAGCATTCAAGGCAAGTGTGATCAACACCTTTTTAACCAGGAGCAGAAAGTGAGGTCTGCAGATGCTGGAGATCAGAGTTGAGAGTGTGGCGCTGGAAAAGCACAGCAGGTCAGGCAGCATCCGAGGAGCAGGAGAATTGGGAAGCTGACACCCAGAGCATCAATTCTCCTGCTCCTCGGATACCTGCTGTGCTTTTCCAGCACCACACTCTCGGCCTTCTTAGCCAGCCTGTTCTGATTGTTTGCTGCTCCAACACAATCCTACTCCCACTGCAGCCTGTCCCCACCCCGTTTCCACCCAGCACTGTTCCCATTCTCTCTTGTTCCCAGACCTGGCTTTGGAGCGGGTTTCGTTTTCTTCCGACACAGGAACGGGTCCTTGAGGAGCTCCGCGGCCGTGGCCCGTTTATCCGGATTGGGTTCAAAGCCACGAAGGAGGAAAGCCTTCGCCTCCGGGGACATGGACTCTGGGATTTCCGGATGGATTTTAAACATTCCCACCTGCCGGCAAAGAGACAGGCAATCAAAAACAAAGCACAAAATTGTCCACGAGAAAATGTGAAATGGCTGTAACTCAGAAATCATCAAGTTGTGCGACCAGGCTGCTTGATTGCACATCACGTCTTCATCATTCTCATGCTTTAAAATGGGAGCACTCTGCCAGCTGTATCCGAGGGTGCCCACAAAGGATCCTTGCAATAATACACTTCGCCCACTCTCCATTTTCAATTTAACATTGACCTCGCTCCTTGTGCGCATTCTCTGCAGCCATAACTTTGTACTCCTCTGAATGTAGGTTTGTTCGCTGAGCTGGAAGGTTCGTTTTCAGATGTTTCGTCACCATACTAGGTAATTATCATCAGTGAGCCTCCTGATGAAGCACTAGAAGTATGGCCAGCTTTCTATTTATGTGTTTAGGTTTCCTTGAGTTGGTGATGCCATTTCCTGTGGTGGTGTCATTTCCTGTGGTGATGTCATTTTGTGTTCTTTTTCTCAGGGGGTGGTAGATGGTGTCTACCTCGATGTGTTTGTTGATAGAGTTCCAGTTGGAATGCCATGCTTCTAGGAATTCTCATGCGTGTCTCTGTTTGGTTTGTCCTAAGATGGATGTGTTGTCCCAATCAAAGTGGTGTCCTTCCTCATCCGTATGTAAGGATACCAGTGACAATGGGTCATGTCTTTTTGTGGCTAGTTGATGTTCATGTATCCTGGTGGCTAGTTTTCTGCCTGTTTGTCCAATGTAGTGTTTGTTACAGTCCTTGCAAGGTATTTTGTAAATGACATTGGTTTTACTGTACAGACAACAAGCAAAACTAATAAGCACATTGACTTGGATCCCATTTACCACCCCCTAAGAAAAAGCACACGAAATGACATCACCACAGGGAATGACATCACTAACCCAAGGAAACCTAAACACATAAATAGGAAGTGGGCCATACCACCAGTGCCTCATCCGGAGGCTCACTGATGATGTTACCTAATATGATGACGAAACGTCTGAAAACAAACCTTCCAGCTCAGCGGGCAAACCTACATCCACAACCTCAACCTGAGCTACAAATCTTCTCAAAACTTGATTGTACTCCTCCCTCTGTTCTATTACCCGCATGTACTTTGAATGGTATGATCTGCCTGCACTGCACACAAAACTTTTCACTGTTGTGGTTCTGTTCGCCGAGTTGGGAATTTGTGTTGCAAACATTTCGTCACCCGTCTAGGTGACATCCTCAGTGCTTGGGAGCCTCCTGTGAAGTGCTCCTGTGATCTTTCCTCCGGCATTTATAGTGGTTTGTCTCTGATGCTTCCGGTTGTCAGTTCCAGCTGTCCGCTGCAGTGGTCGGTATATTGGGTCCAGGTCGATGAGCTTATTGATTGAATCTGTGGATGAATGCCATGCCTCTAGGAATTCCCTGGCTGTACTCTGTTTGGCTTGTCCTATAATAGTAGTGTTGTCCCAGTCGAATTCATCATCAGAAATATACACATAAACAAGGAAGAAACTATGGTCTCATTCAATGTAACGGCACTGTTCACCTTTATTGACAAAACCCTAGCCAGAGAAACAATAGCGAACCTGCCAACAGAACAGACAACAAGATGGGGAACCTACCAATGAAGACGGCATACTCAAACTACTGGACCTGTGCCTCACAACACACTTCACATTCAACAACCAAATGTATGAACAAATGAACGGCACACCCATGGGCTCATCCATCTCAGGACTCATAGCAGAAGTTGTAATGCAAAGATTAGAACAAAAAGTCTTACCGCAAATTCAACCCAAACTCTGGGTCAGATATGTGGACGACACCTTTGTAATCATTAAAAATACAGAAATAGAGAACACACACCGGATCATCAACGCCACACTCACAGGAATCCGATTCACAAGAGAGGAAGAAAAGGCCAACCAACTCCCATTCCTAGACGTGATGGTACAGAGAACACCGAACGGAGAATTCAGGAAAGCCGCACACACAGACCAAGTCCTGAACTACGAAAGCAACCACCCCAACACACACAAAAGAAGTTGCATCAAGACACTATTCAAAAAGGGCCACAACACACTGCAGTACACCTGAACTGCAAAAAGAGGAAGAAGAACACATATACAATGTATTCGCCAAAAACGGATACCCCCGCAATTTCATCAACAGATGCCGAAGGGAAAGACAACGGAACGAGGACATGCCGCAACCCAAAGGACTAGCCACGTTACCATGCATCAAGAACATTTCCGAACTGACAGCCAG
Source organism: Hemiscyllium ocellatum (assembly GCF_020745735.1). Taxonomy (NCBI): domain Eukaryota; kingdom Metazoa; phylum Chordata; class Chondrichthyes; order Orectolobiformes; family Hemiscylliidae; genus Hemiscyllium; species Hemiscyllium ocellatum. Next base: position 10,252,175 of record NC_083430.1, on the reverse strand, counting down.
ACTACTGCGACCACTAGGACTCATAACAGCACACAAACCAACAGCTACTCTCAGACAACAACTATCCAGGACAAAGGACCCGATACCCAGCATGATCAAAACCAATGTTGTGTACAAAATCCCATGCAAGGACTGCACAAAACACTACATGGGACAAACAGGAAGACAGCTAACAACCCGCATCCATGAACACCAACTAGCCACGAAACGACACGACCACCTATCCTTAGTAACCACACACGCAGATGACAAGCAACATGAGTTCGACTGGGACATCACTACTATTACAGGACAAGCCAAACAGAGAACAGCCAGGGAATTCCTAGAGGCATAGCACTCATCCACAGATTCAATCAATCAGCACATCGACCTGGACCCAATATATCGGCCACTGCAGCGGACAGCTGGAACTGACAACTGGAAGCGGCAGAGACAAGCCACTATAAATGCTGGAGAAAAGATCACAGGAGCGCTTCAGAGGAGGCTCCCAAACACTGAGAATGTCACCTAGAAAGGGGACGAAACGTCTGCAACGCAAATTCCCAGCTCGGCGAACAGAACCACAACAACGAGCACCCGAGCTACAAATCTTCTCACAAACTTTGAAAACTTTTCACTGTACCTGGGTACATGTGACATTAATAAATCAAATCACATGGCCGTTCTCTACTTCAGTGGAAATGGTACATGAACCAGGTGAGAAATCTTGCCTGAACGCTAACATTGTGGTTAGTGACTGGCACTGTTATAGCTTAAAATGAATCATGCTGGGCGTAACCTGCCATTTCAGATTTGAATTCCTTTTCTCCCTCAGACTCTTGCCCCCTTCTGTCCTGAAACAGTCAGCACCCAATTGGGTACAGACCCACGGAAACCTCTTTCAGGGGTGGGCGGTTCCTGGAGAGGAGCATTAGCGAGTTTTCAGCCAAGGGAGGAGGTCAGACAGGGAAAACTCCTACCTTCAGGGGTCACAGTGAGAGAGAGAGCCTGGCTTATGTTTTGTTAGAGATCCCAATCTTACCCCATTGCTCAGCCCTAAGCAAAGGATTCTGTGATGACAATAAACATGAGTCAGGGTTGTTACCTTAAACATCGCAGCCTGGGGCTCCCCCAGTTCAAAGAAGGGAGGCTTCCCTGTGGCCATTTCAATTACGGTACAGGCCAAGGACCAGATATCTGCAGGCTTGCCATAACCTCTAGGACCCTTGTCGATGATCTCAGGGGCCATGTACTGAAGGGTACCTGAAGAACACAGAGTCCAAATGCAATGACGTGAAAGCCCGACAACACCGAAACTCCACACTGACCCTCACTAACAACAACCCCAATGGCACCAAGTCCGAATCGAATGGCCTGTCTTTTTGCTGGTGACCCCACTCTCCCAGGCACGCACCTGTGAATGTTTCCGTGCACGGATTGATTCCTGCCAGCCTCTTCGACGTCCCAAAATCTGAGATTTTCAGCAATCCGCTGTACGTGTTTATCAACACGTTGTCTCCCTTTGAAGACAGACGACAGTTCAGTGAAGGGGTAAATGTGAAACTTCAGTCCTTACTCCGGTGCTGGTGACGACAGAAGGCACTGAGCGCAAATGACATTTCATTCACCAGCTCTCACCTCACGTTGGACACCAAGTCTTCATAATCTTTGCTATTCTCATTTCAAACCCTTCCCTGAACGAATGTGGTGACCAATAGGTGATCACTCTGCATGACTCTAGATCAGTAATTGACCCCATGATAGAACCAATAGCACTATGACCATCAGCCACAGCAGGTTTTCCAAGCCCTAGCTATCTGCTGGTGCTCCATGAGAATGAGTGTGCAGTAGTGAAGAGCAGGAAAACGCATCTCCTGCAGCTGCACAGGAAGAGGCCAGGGCAAGGATGTCTCCAACATGGTGGAGCTGGGGAGCGACACACCGCACAGGGAATTGTCTTCCCAGAATTCAGAGAGTTGAAGGTGTACACCAGTGCTGGGATCGCGCTGTGCATGGTAAGGTATGGAGGAAGATCAGGGTGTGAATGCAAAGTCTAAGGAGGTGGATGACAAAGGGAGGGGGAGGGAATGATGTGGAAAGAGAACAGAGTAGACAGGAAATGGGACAGAGAAACAAGAACAGGAACATCAATCCTCCCATCTAGACCCACGTTATCCCTGCTTTTCCCATGGCTAACCCACCTAACACACACTATGGGCAATTTAGCATGGCCAGTCCACCTGACCTTCATATCTTTGGAACGTGGGAGGAAACTGGAGCTCCTGGAAGAAACCCAGACAGACACGGGGAGAATGTGCACACTCCGCACAGACAGACACCTGAGGGGGGAATCGATCCTGGCGCTGTGAGACAGTAGTGCTAACCACTGAGCCACCATGTCACCCTGATCCCCAGGATAAACTCAGGGAATGCTGAAGAAATTCAGCAGTCTCCGTGAGGTGGAATCAGAGTTAACAGTTGATGGTCACTGATGATGACCCTGGAGGCAGGGTTTGGGGCCACTTAGTGCTGGGTGCATCTGTGCAGGCGATGGCAACTGTGCATTGGCAAGTCCAGGGTCTCAGCGACAGGCACTCAGTCTGTCTCCTGGAGCTGGTTCCCTTGTGGTTTTGGGTTGGCAAAGTGGCACTGCAGTCAAATAGAGCTCTCAAGAACCCAGGAGAACAACAGGGGTACTCACTGAGTTGAGATAAGCCATAGATAGAACATAGAACATAGAACAATACAGCACAGAACAGGCCCTTCGGCCCACGATGTTGTGCCAAACATTTGTCCTAGCTGAAGCACCTATCCATGTACCTATCCAATTGCCGCTTAAAGGTCACCAATGATTCTGACTCTGCCACTCCCACAGGCAGCGCATTCCATGCCCCCACCACTCTCTGGGTAAAGAACCTACCCCTGACATCTCCCCTATACCTTCCACCCTTCACCTTAAATTTATGTCCCCTTGTAACACTCTGTTGTACCCGGGGAAAAAAGTCTCTGACTGTCTACTCTATCTATTCCCCTGATCATCTTATAAACCTCTATCAAGTCACCCCTCATCCTTCGCCGTTCCAATGAGAAAAGACCAAGCACTCTTAACCAGTCCTCGTACGACCTATTCTCCATTCCAGGCAACATCCTGGTAAATCTCCTCTGTACCCTCTCCAAATCTTCCACATCTTTCCTAAAGTGAGGCGACCAGAACGGCACACAGTACTCCAAATGTGGCCTTACCAAGGTCCTGTACAGCTGCAACATCACTTCACGACTCTTGAATTCAATCCCTCTGCTAATGAACGCTAATACACCATAGGCCTCCTTACAAGCTCTATCCACCTGAGTGGCAACTTTCAAAGAGCTATGTACATAGACCTCAAGATCCCTCTGCTCCTCCACCTTACTAAGAGCCCTACCCTGTATTTCGCATTCTTATTTGTCCTTCCAAAATGGACAACCTCACACTTGGCAGGGTTGAACTCCACCTGCCACCCCTCAGCCCAGCTCTGCATCATATCTAAGTCCCTTTGCAGCCGACAACAGCCCTCCTCACTATCCACAACTCCACCAATCTTCGTATTGTCTGCAAATTTACTGACCCACCCTTCGACTCCCTCTTCCAAGTCATTAATAAAAATTACAAACAGCAGAGGACCCAGAACTGATCCCTGCGGAACTCCACTTGTAACTGGGCTCCAGGCTGAATATTTACCATCTACCACCACTCTCTGACTTCAACCGGTTAGCCAGTTCTCTATCCAACTGGCCAAATTTCCCACTATCCCATGCCTCCTGACTTTCCACATAAGCCTACCATGGGGAACCTTATCAAATGCCTTACTAAAATCCATGTACACTACATCCACTGCTCTACCCTCATCCACATGCTTGGTCACCTCCTCAAAGAATTCAATAAGACTTGTAAGGCAAGACCTACCCTTCACAAATCCGTGCTGGCTCTCCCTAATCAAGCAGTGTCTTTCTAGATACTCATAGATCCTATCCCTCAGTACCCTTTCCATTACTTTGTCTACTACTGAAGTAAGACTAACTGGCCTGAAATTCCCGGGGTTATCCCTATTCCCTTTTTTGAACAGGGGCACAACATTCGCTACTCTCCAGTCCCCTGGTACCACCCCCATTGACAGTGAAGACGAAAAGATCATTGTCAACGGTACTGCAATTTCCTCTCTTGCTTCCCACATAATCCTAGGCTTTATCCCGTCAGGCCCGGGGGACTTGTCTATCCTCAAATTTTTCAAAATGTCCAACACATCTTCCTTCCGAACAAGTATCTCTTCTAGCTTACCAGTCCGTTTCACACTCTCCTCTTCAACAATACGGTCCCTCTCATTTGTAAATACTGAAGAAAAGTACTCATTCAAGACCTCTCCTATCTCTTCCGACTCGATACACAGTCTCCCACTACTGTCCTTGATCGGACCTACCCTCGTTCTTGTCATTCTCATGTTTCTCACATACGCATAAAAGCCTTGAGGTTATCCTTGATCCTATCCGCCAAGGATTTTTCATGCCCTCTCTTAGCTCTCCTAATCCCTTTCTTCAGCTCCCTCCTGACTATCCTGTATCCCTCCAACGCTCTGTCTGAACCTTGTTTCCTCAACCTTATGTAACCCTCCTTCTTCCTCCTTACAAGACATTCAACCTCCCTCATCAACCAAGGTTCCCTCACACGACCATCTCTGTCCTGCCTGACAGGTATGTACATATCATGGACACGTCGTATCTGTTCCTTGAAAAAGTTCCACATTTCAACGACATCCTTCCCTGACAGTCAATGCTCCCAACTTATGCTCCTCAGATCGTTGTCTTGCAGCATCGTATTTACCCTTCCCCCAATTGTAAAACCTGCCCTGTTGCACGCACCTATCTCACTCCATAACCAAGGTGAAAGTCACAGAATTGTGGTCACCATCACCAAAATGCTCACCCACTAACAAGCCCATCACTTGTCCCAGTTCGTTACCAAGTACCAAATCCAATATGGCCTCCCCTCTAGTTGGACAATCTACATACTGAGTTAGAAATGGCCAGGCTGGAGAAATAGAGAGATAGAGGAGTGAGATAGATCGATAGCTAGAGGAAGAGAGAGAGATACATAAAGAGAGCGAGACAGTTAGAAGAGAGAGATGGAGAAGTGAGTTAGCGAGAGAGAGAGAGAGAGAGATTGACCAGAACTTAACTAAGAAGAACCTGAACGGCCCATTCACAAAAAGAAGAAAGTCAAAGGAAAGCAAAACACAGGCATTGAGATTGCAAGGGCCGGGCTGAGGGGAAGTGGGAAATGTGTGCTTTTTAACAAAAATTATAACTGTGGTTCACAGCTAGAGCAAAGCAGCTACTGGATGGGATTTGCTGACCAAAGTGTTGAAGGAAAACAAGCTGGAATTCAGCCCAAGAATGTTCCAAGATTTGAAGGATTTTGTGGGTGGGATTGGTGCCAAATATGACAAGGAGACTATCTATAAATTTGGGAGCTCTATCTCTGCTGGGTCTATTCTTTAAAGTGCACATTACTTGATGAACCTTCTTTTAAACTTATTTCGATTTTAGTTTGACTGTTGAAGTACATTGTAAATATTGTCCTTTGACTCCTCTTTGAGACTGTTAGTAAATTTGATTTGTTTCTGTTTATTAGTCCCCACAGAACGATGGCATTATTGATCTATCCCTCCTGGTCATCGCCCACCTCTGATTTCAGACACCCACTCCCTATTGAAGCCTGCCATTCTCACGCTCAATTCCTGATTCCACCCAGTCTCAGTTCTCTCTGGTTGATATCACGCACTGGGGAAAAGGGTAGGGATATGGAATGATCTGACTCCACTGGGCAGCTGAAGGTGATACTCTCCGAAGGAAGCCCTGATGAATTGTGGGAAATGAATTGCCGGTCATTCCGAGAGTGCGAGGAGTGTCGGTCCACAAGCTCGCTCTATCCTCTCAGCCTGACAACTCACCTTTCAGTCTGGAGTCCTGATCATGGGCCTGTACTGAGCTATAGCTGTCTTGGCTTCCCTCCTGACACCAAGTGACCTGTTCTCATTCCCTGATCTATCTCTGGTTGTTTTTCTCAACAGATTGAAGACCACGAAATGTTTATCTTCACCCAAAATCACTTTATTGTTCTGGAACCTTGTTCTCACTGCCCTCAAGTCCCCCAGTGTGGGGTTTATACCCAACCCTGTTTTGCATGAGAAAGACCAGCAACTCAGGTTCACAGAAGGTATGCTTTTACTAACAGGGTGATGAAAGAGGTCAGCGACACAGCCTCGTCCCCATTACCTTAATGTCCCTGTGCACAATCTGATTGTCGTGCAGGTATTTAAGGCCTTCCAGGATCTGTCGCGTGTAGAAAATGATGGTGGCTTCGTTGTCCTTGAGTGGACCCCACTTGGAGCACAGCAGTGCAGACAGGCTTCCTGGTGACAAAGTGACACACAATCCATCGTTTATGATCATCACGATTAACTTTAAAGACTGTGACAACAAGAACGGGAACAGAGAGTCTGCAGAATAAGGGAAGGATGGCATTGATCTCTGGGAGAAAGCCGTGTGTTTGAGAATGGACTCGATCCCCTACAGTGTGGAAACAGGCCCTTCGGCCTAACAAATCCACACCGACCCTCCAAAGAGTAACACACCCAGATCCGTTTCCTTCTGACTAATGCACCTAACACAATGGGCAATTTAACGTGGCCAATTCACCTGACCTGCACATCTTTGGACTGTGGGATGAAATTGGAGCACCCGGAGGAAACCCACACAGACACAGGGAGAATGTGCAAACTCCACACAGACAGTCACCCGAGGCTGGAATCAAACCTGGGACCCTGTTGCTGTGAAGCAGCAGTGCTAACCATTGAGCCACAGTGCCGCTTGTATAGGGCATGCATACATACGGAAAATTACTCAGGTGTGTACACACACACACACACACAAAACATGCCACATACATACAGAAACTTGCTCACATGCAGATCCACACACACACAGACACAGATAATCGCTCATAGGATACATAACACACGCATGTGGCAGCGTAGGAGCACAGTAATTAGAAGCAAGAGTACGCCAATCGGCCCTTCGAGCTCTGCCACTCAGTATGATCATGGTCAATAATTTTACTCAGCGCCAGGCTCTGCCTTTTTACCCCATACCCTTCATCCCTGACATCTGTATCTAACAACTTCTGGAAAACATTTAATGTCTGGCCTCAGCCACTTTCTGGAGCAGAGACTTTCACAAGTTCACTACTATCTGGGTGAAAAAATTCTCCTTTTCTCATGAGAAATCCTCTCACGGCCAGAGTATAGCACTGTGGGCCAAGTGCTGGAAAATGGGGTCAGATTAGTTAGGTGTTGTTGGTTCTGACCAGCACAGGGGCAATGGAGGAAGGGATTTTTTTCCCTGTGCTGTAAATCTAGCTGACTATGACTCATGCTCGCACACACAAGCTGTCTCTGTCGCCCAGGGTATTGAGAGGTTTTAATAATGAACACGGGGATTAACGTGTTGGTGCAGTCCTGGGACTAAACACTCGAAGCGCCCTGATTGCTGAGGAAGGACAGGAATGATCACTCTCAATGTTTTTCGGTTGTAGTTATACAACCTCCTTTTCAAAACAATATTACAACAGCTTAATCAGCTTCCTGTAAATCACCTGGAGGTCAATCTGCAAACCACGAAGGATGGGAAGGATAGTCATACTTCAAGACGCATTGGCATTTCAAAATGAAAAATGTTATTGGTTGATTAATGTCACACGTGACCATCCTGGTAGTTATGTGACACAATGTAAATGGAGCTGTTGACTAATTGATCTGACAATTAGTTTATAAAGGACCCCGATATGACACCAGGAGAGTCTAGTTCCTCCCAAGCACGATAAATTTTCCACATGCCATGCTTCCATTTCCTCTTGTACATTATCCCAAGCAGCAGCTTACCTCCTGGGACCTCCTCCATGAAGATTTTGATGTATCCATCCTGACTAACCGATCCCAAATATTGGACAATATTCCGGTGTTTCAAGTGCTTATGGAGAGCAATTTCTTCATGAAGAGGCTGAGAGTACCTGTAGGGGGGGAGCAGGAGTGCAATTATTGGGAGGAAAAGGCAAAGGTCGTATTTATTGTCCATTCCTAATCCCCCTGGAGCAGGTGATGGTGAGTTGTCTACAATCAGGTGGCTTGCACAGCCATTTCAGAGGAGTTAAGAGTCAACCACGTTGGCTGATGGTTTGGAGTCACATGGATGCCAAACCAGGTCAGATTGGCAGATTTCCTTCCCTGGTGGGTATGGGCAAATCAGAGGGGTTTTACACCAATCTGGTATTCCCTTCATGAATTATTTTGTTCCAGATTGTTGCAAAGACACCAGCCCACTTTCATTATTGTGGTCAAAAAAAACCCATAGACCACATCAATGTGACAAATCATATGGATTTCTCAGTACCAGTCTCATACACGTCACCACCCACCCATCGTTCCCCCTCTTCCACCCCCATACCACAGACATGAGCGACACTGATAGTCAAATATCATTAAAACTTCAGAAGGGATTGCAATTATTCTCTTTCAAGGCCCTAGATTTGAAATTCCTCAAAGTCACTTTGTCACAGACTGCCTCAATGTCCTGCTGACTATTTGGGAGATTTCTCTGCCTCCCAATAGGATCTGTACTCCCCTGGGTAGTGGAAATTGCATCTAGTTACTGGTACAATGTCAAATTTCCACAGACAGCTGGTTTCACCAAGCTAATACCGCCTCTGGTTTTTCTGAGCTCTAATCTTGCTCAACTGCACCAAGCAAATTCTTCTTGTGGGTTCCTTTCAATTCACTCTCTGCTGCACTGAACTGATAGGGATTTACTGGCTTCTTCTGAGCACTTCCACCCCAATAGTTAACTGTGTGTATCACCTCCCAGGATGCTTTCTGAGTCCTAAACACACTGAGTCAGCAGCCTTCAGATGGCTTTTCAGCAGGACAGAAAACAGCAGCTTGGAACATCTTCCTTTGTTCCTCACACTGCAGTGATTGTAATGAAGTCAGCCAGGCAGACATCACAGAATATGAGTCCCCTGATTGGGGCTGTTAATCTGATCCAATCAGGGAGCCCTGGCTGACAGATATAGACAGGACTGTCAGAGGTTCTGCTCACTCTGAGAGCTAGCTCTAAGGGAGCTGGATCAGAGTCAAGGACTCTGTACATGTAAGTAAAGGATATCTTGGTGATAGAATACCGGCCTGAGGCGAGTTACTTCACTAACTGTCTGTGAACAATAAATGCCTTTCGGTGACCCTTGGATTATTGAAAACTTTGCAACAAGCTCTGCTTCTATGGGTAGGCAAAATCGAATGCAACCAGTATCAAGATCACCAAATGTTACCATTTTTATGGCTTGCTAGTTTACAAAGCACCACTCCTTAATATCTTTAATATTTGGAAATCTACCAATGCTGGTCTTGAATATATTTAATGATTGGGTCTCGCCAATCCTTTATTTTCAATTGTCAAGGTTTGCTCAAAGGCACCTTTGACAAGAAGTTTGAGATGTATTTTTATATTAAAATGCGAGTGAAGTATGTGGTGTTGAAAGTGTTTGACCATCCATGTCATAGTCAGTAACTCCAATTATTACCTGTTGTCCCTTTCTGGAATCTCTTTGATGGCAATGCGGACTTGATTGTTCATGTCCCGTCCAGCATACACAATCCCATATGTTCCCTTCCCCAGAATCAGCCTTTCTCCGCTTTCAGTGTATTCATACTTGTACTGTATGGTCAGAAAAGGAAGATAGATGTGCTGTTACATAACAAGCAACTAAGGGACACAGCTGTCGAATAAGGGGACAGTAAGTTAAAACTGAGGTACAAAGGGATTTCATTGTCCAGAGGGTAGTGAATGTTTGGAATTTTATGTCCCACAGAGGGCTAAAGGGATTGAATGGATATGGGAACAGGACGGTCAGACATGTCTGTTTGAATAGCCAAATGGCCTACTTCTGCTCCTTATCACAGAATCCCTACAGTACATTTGGCCCAACAAGTCCACATCAACCCACCAAAGAGTAACCCACCCAGACCCATTCTCCTACCCTATTACTCTACATTTACCCCTGACTAATACACCTAACCTACACACCCCTGAACACTACGGGCAATTTAGCATGGCCAATTCACCTGACCTGCACATCTTTGGATTGTGGGAGGAAACTGGAACACTCGGATGAAACGCATACAGACACAGGGAGAATGTGCAAACTCCACACATGGCTGGAATCAAATCCAGGTCCCTGGCACTGTGAGGCAGCAGTGCTAACCACTGAGCTCCTATGTTTCTATGTTTTCTATGCCATGGAGGCTAGATCGCTACCAGAGGAAGTCGATAGATTCTTGAAGTATCTAGGAGTTAAGGTTTTGAGGAATTAGCACAAAAACGGGTTGAGGCCTGGGCGTAAGTCCATAAGGAATAGGAACAGGCGAAGATCGTTTGGCCCCTTGAACCTGCTCCATCATTCCTGAGGATCATGGCTGATCTGACGTCCCTCACATCCACATGCCTGCCTTTTCCCAGTAACGCTTCACTTCCTTAAGGAGAAAGCAGAAGCCTAAGGCTAATGGCACTGAATTAGTAAAACCATCATCATGGGTTCAAATTCCACCAGGCTGTTTGTGGAATTTAAATTCAATCGATTAAGTAAAAATAAACCTGCAATGGAAGCGAATCTTCATCTCAGACCATCTCTGGCATCAAAATCCATCGGGTTCAGTAATGTCCTTCAGGGAGGAAAATCTGCCTCTTTACCTGGGCTGGGCCTACTGCCCTCCCAGGGCAACGAAGAATGGCTGGTATCGCCAATTAGCCCCTCACATCATGCAAAAGCAGATTGACCAGTTTCAAAACAACCTTAAAAGCTGTCCCTTGGGCAAAGCTGCTGTTTGTCTGTGCTGACAACCTTTCATGTGGATCATTGTCAAAGTTTGACAAGTTGAAGAGGCTTGGGTCGATTCATTATATCCAGGTGGCTATCAAAATGAATGCTGCTTGTTGTTGATGTGTTGCTCTCATATCAGACTGGTCAGCCACTGGAATTGATCTGGCAGCAAGTTACTAAAGTCCTGACAACACAACAGTTGAGTATGTGTTCACAATGTGTTAAAGTAATGAAGACCTTTACTTAGTCACTCAGTGTGTTACTCACCTCCAACAGCTCCTCTGTCACTCTCAGTGCATCATCAACTTGCAACTGGGATTCCTCAGTGAAAGAATTCAGTAGCTCACAGAACCTGACCAAGAGGAACCAGAAAGGTGTTAGCATTTGAGGAAGGTCACCACTACAAGTAGATAGGGTAGTGAAGAAGGTGTTTGGTACGCTTGCTTTTATTGGTTGGTGCATTGAGTACAGGAGTCAGAAGGTCATGTTGTGGCAGTACAGGACATTGGTGAGGCCACTTCTGGAATACTGCATTCAGCTCTGGTCTCCCTGCTCTAAGAAAGATGTTGTGAAACTTGAAAGGCTGCAGAAAGGATTTACAAGGATGATGTCGAGGTTGGAGGGTTTGAATTATCAGGAGAGGCGGAATAGAATTCATAGAATCCCTATAGTGTGGAAACAGGTCACTCGACCCAACAAATCCACAGTGACCCTCTGAAAAGTAACCCACCATTCTCCTACTATCCTATATTTACCCCGACTAATGCACTTAACCTACACAACCCTCAATACTATAGGCAATGGATGTAAGTTTGGTCACAGAGCTGGAAGGTTTGTCTTCAGACATTTCATCACCATGTAGGGAACATCATCAGTGAGCCTCCGGTGAAGTATTGGTGGTATGGCCCACTTTTTATTTATGTGTTTAGGTTTCCTTGGGTTGGTGATGTCATTTCCTGTTCTTTTTCTCAGGAGGTGGTAAATGGGATCCAAGTCAATGTGGTTGTTGATAGAGTTCCAGTTGGAAGGCGATGCCTCTAGGAATTCTCATGCATATCTCTGTTTGGCTTGTCCTTGGATGGATGTGTTGTCCCAACTGAAGTGGTGTCCTTCCTTATCTGTATGTAAAGATACTAGTGAGAGTGGGTCATATCATTTTGTGGCCAGTTGATCTTCATGTATCCTGGTGGTTAGTTTTCTGCCTGTTTGTCCAATGTAGTGTTTGTTACAGTTCTTGCATGGTATTTTGTAAATGACTTTAGTTTTGCTTATTGTCTGTATAGGATCTTTCAAGTTCATTAGCTGCTGTTTTAGTGTGTTGGTGGGTTTGTGGGCTACCATGATGCCAAGGGGTCTGAGTAGTCTGGCAGCCATTTCTGAGATGTTTTTGATGTAGGGAAGAGTGGCTAGGGTTTTTGGATGTGTTTTGTCTGCTTGTTTGGGTTTGTTGCTGAGAAAACAGTGGCCTGTGTTCACTGGGTATCTGTTCTTTTTGAATACACTGTCTAGGTGATTTTCCTCTGCTCTTCCTAGTTCTTCCGTTGCAGTGTGTGGTGGTTCATTGAAATAATGTTCTAATGCAACTTTGTTTGTTGGTGTTGGGATGACTAATTCTGTAGTTCAATATTTGGTCTGTATGTGGTGTTTGCCTGTAGACGCTAGTTTGAAGTTCCCCATTGGCTGTTTGCTCTACTGTGACATCTAGGAATGGCAGTTTGTTGTTGTTTTCCTCCTCTTCAGTGAATTTTTTGCCAGTCAGGGTATTATTGATGCTCTTGATGGTTTCCACTAATTTGTTTCATTTAGTGATGACAAAAGCAGTCATCCACGTAACGAACCCAAAGTTTGGGTTGGATGGTTGGCAGAGCTTTGCTTGAATTCATGCATCACTGCCTCTGCTGAGAACCCTGATATCGGAAATCCCACGGGGGTTCAGTTGGTATGTCTGTAGGTTTTGTTGTTGAAGTTGAAGTGGGTGGTAAGGCATAGGCCCATTAGCTTGATGATACTGTCCTTGCTGATGAAGTTGGTGGTGTTTTGATGTATGTGTCTTTGGTTCTTCTAATAGTATAGTCAGTGTTTTCTTGGCCAGGTTGATGTTGATGGATGTGAACATGGTTTATGAATTATGGGTAATCAGTAGAAGCGTGGTATGTTGGATCTGTCTGGTTTCATTTTTTGGTTTCATTTTCACATCGCTGCAGGAAATGAAGTCACTAACCCGAGAAAATCTAAACACATAAATAAAAAGCGGGCCATACCACCAGTGCTTCACCCAGAAGCTCACTGATGATCTTACCTAGTATGGTGACGAAACGTCTGAAAACATACCTTCTGCCTCAGTAAGCAAAATTGCATCTAGAACCCCAACCTGAGCTACAAATCTTCTCAAAACTCGCTAACTATGGGCAATTTGGAATGGCCAATTCACCTAACTTGCACATCTTTGGATTATGGGACGGAACTGGAGCACCCGGAAGAAACCAACGTAGACACGGGGAGAATGTGTAAACCCTGTACAGACCTCTGTACCTGAGGCTGAAATCAAACCCAGGACCCTGGCGCTGTGAGGCAGCAGCACTAACCACTCAGCCACCATACTGCCCATGTCTTTTTAAAACAGAAGCTAGGAGGAGGGCCATTCAGCCCTTCCTGCCTGCTCTGCCAGTCATCGTGATCACGGCTGATCATCCAACTCAATAGCCTAACCCTGCTTTCTCCCCATAATGTTTGATCCCATTCGCCCCAAGTGCTACATCTAGCCGCCCCTTGTTTTGGCATCAACCACTTCACGAGGTATTGAATTCATAGAATCCCGAATAAGCTGGGGCTATTTTCTTTGGAGCATCAGAGGTTGAAAGATGACCTTATTGAAGTTTATAAAATCACGAGAACCTTGCTGAGGGTGAATAGAGGGTGAATAGCAGGACACAGATGCCAACCAGATATTCTAACTTAATCCAGTCCGATTTGCCAGCATTTGGCCCATTTCTCTCTAAATAGCTCATGCACCCATCTAAATGTTATAATTGTACCAGCCTCCACCAGTTCCTCTGGCAGCTCATTCCATACACGCACCACCCTCTGAGTGAAAAAGTTACCCCCTTAGATTCCTTTTAAATCTTTCCCCTCTCACCCTAAACCTATGCCCTCTCAATCTGATTCCCCTACCCCAGAAAAAGACTAATCACACTACCCATGTCCGTCATAGTTTTGTAAACTGCTATAAGGTCACCCCTCAGCCTCCAACGCTCCAGGGAAATCAACCCCAGCCTGTTCAGCCTCTCCCCGTAGCTCGAATCCTCCAACCCTGGCAACATCCTTGTAAATCTTTTCTGAACTGTTTCAAGATTCACAACATCCTCCCTAAAGCAAGGAGACCAGAATTGCACACAGCATTACAGAAGTGGCCCAACCAATGTCCTGTACAGCCGCAACATGACCTCTCAACTCCTGTACTCAATGCACTGACCAATAAAGGAAAGCATACCAAACACCTTCTTCACTATCCTCTCTACCTGTGACTCTACTTTCAAGGAGCTATGAACCTGCACTCTAAGGTCTCTTTGTTCAGCTACACTCCCTAGGACCTTACCATGAAGTGTATAAGTCCTCTCCTGATTTGCTTTCCCAAAATGCAGCACCTCACGTTTATCTAAATTAAACTCCATCTGCCTCTCCTCAGCCCATTGGCCCATCTGTTCAAGATCCTGTTATACTCTGAGGTATCCTTTTTTGCTGTCCACTGCACCTCCAATTCTGGTGTCATCTGCAAACTTACAAACTATATCTTCTACATTCACATCCAAATAATTTATATAAATGATGAAAAGCGGTGGACCCAGCATCGATCCTTGTGGTACACTGGCCTCCAGTCTGAAAAACAACTCTCCACCACCATCCTCTGTCTTCTACCTTCGAGCCAGTTCTGCATCCTGATAGCGAGTTCTCCTTGTAGTGCATGTGGTCTAACCTTCCTAACCAGTCTAACATGAGGAACCTCATCAAACACCTTAGCTTAGTCCACATATGTCACATCCACTGCTCTGCCCTCATCAATCCTCTTCTTTAGTTCTTCAAAAAACTCAATCAAGTTTGTGAGACATGATTTCCCACGCACAAAGCCATGCTGACTATCCCTAATCAGTCCTTGCCTTTCCAAATACATGTACATCCTGTCCCTCAGGATTCCCTCCAACAACTTGCCCACCATCGAGGTCAGGCTCACCGGTCTATAGTTCCCTGGTTGTCCTTACCACCTTTTGTAAATCGTGGCACCACTATCCAGTCTTCCGGCACATCACTTGGGACTATTGATGATACAAATATCTCAGCAACAGGCCCAGAAATCACTTCTCTAGCTTCCCACAGAGTTCTGATTAGGTCCTGGGGATTTATCCACCTTTATGCATTTCAAAGCATCCAGCACCTCCTCCTCTGTAATATGGATATTTTTAAAGATGTCATTACTTATTTTCCCAAGTTCTCTACATTATTAATCCTTCTCTACTGTAAACACTGATACAAAATACTCATTTAATATCTCCCACATCACTGCAGGTCCACATATAAGTGGCTTTGCTGATGTTTAAGGAGCCCTGTTCTCTCTCTAGTTACTCTTTTATCATTAATGTATTTGTAGAATCCCTTTGGACTCACCTTAACCCTATTTGCCAAGGCTCTGTCCCTATTTGCCCTCCTTATTTATATTCTTATTGCCCTTATACTCTTCTAGGGATTAACTCAATCCTTGCTGTCTATATTTGAGCTATGCTTCCTTCTTATTCTTGAATAAAATCTCAATTTCTCTCGTCATCAAGCATTCCCTACACCTACCAGCCTTGTTCTTCACCCTAACAGAACTATACTGTCTCTGGACTCTCGTTATCTCATTTTTCAAAGCTTCCCACTTTCCAAATGGCCTTCAAACAACTGCCCTCGATCGACGTTTGAAAGTTCTTGCCTTGATAACCGTCAAAATTGGCCTTCCTCCAAGTTAGAGACTTAACTTTTAAATCCGCTCCATCCTTTTCCATCACTACTTTAAAACTAATAGAATTAGGGTCACTGGCCCCAAAGTACTTCCCCACTGACACCTCAGTAATCTGCGCTGCCTTATTTCCCAAGAGTAGGTCAAGTTTGAGAGTAGAAAATGTGTTGCTGGAAAAGCGCGGCAGGTCAGGCAGCATCCAAGGAACAGGAGATTCGACGTTTCGGGCATAAGCCCTTCTTCAGGAATCCTGAAGAAGGGCTTATGCCCGAAACGTTGAATCTCCTGTTCCTTGGATGCTGCCTGACCTGCTGCGCTTTTCCAGCAACACATTTTCAGCTCTGATCTCCAGCATCTGCAGACCTCACTTTCTTCTCCAAGTTTGAGAGTAGTACAGTGGATACTTTCATAAGCAGGAGTGCACACAGCTGTCCGTCAGAATAAGGATGCTGCTTGCTCTTGATAAGACCTGGCGCATGGAATCCTCGAACATGGGGCCTGTTGGGTTGCTCCTACCATTCGCATGTGGTCTAGCAGGGATCTTACCCACTTATACTGCCTCCCAGTGGAGCATCTGATGGACTTACAGATCAGTCCCCAATCTGTCTAGCTGCGTTACACCATCAAGTGCTAAGGTGGATTTGAACCCAGAATATCTGGTCCAGAGGCAGGGACAGTACCTACTGGACCACCAGACCGGCCCGAGAAATATAGACTCAAAGCAGGATGGAATAAGAGTAGAGGGCTGGTATATAAACACCAGCACAAATAGATTGAGCTGAATCGTCATGTGTGTTGATATTCTTCCAGATTCTTCTACCCACTCAGATATTATTAGACACCTCTGGAGCAGGTGAGACTTGAACCTTGGCCTCCTAGCCCAGACGTAGGGACACTACCTTTGTGACACGCAAGCCCTTAGCTCTGCTGCCTTCTCCTTGTGAAACAGTCTATGTTTTGAGTTCTCTCGTGCATTTGAATATCGGTGGCAATGCTGAGGATGGACTACAGGGGGCGACAGGTTTCTGCGAATGAGCAGCGGACCATGTGGCTGCCAAATGTGTGGAAGCTTCAGGAACTATCAACAAAACAACAGATGGAGCAGCAGCAGCAGCAGGCAGCCGTTGTTATCGGAATTTCTTTAACAGCAGCTTGCTTCCTGGAAATGATGTGAAGAAATTAACACTAATTTGCAAATTCTGTAATTCTATCTGCTGTGCCAGTGAAGAATTAATCTGGAAATCAATGGTTCGCTTTCATATTTCATTGTATTTTGAGAGAAAAGTTTCATCTGGGAGAAAATACCAGGAGAAAATCTGCTCATGGTTTTTGAAAGAATTCCTTCAAGGGATGCAGGACACATTGGGAAGGCCAGTGTTTACTATCCATCATTAACTATTCTTGAGAAGGTGGTGGTGAGCTGCCTTCCTGAACTGCTACAGTCCTTGATATGGAGGGATACCCACAGCGCTGTTAGGGAGGGAGATCCAGAATTGTGACTCAAGATAGGAAGTATAGTCCCAAATGGTTAGTGTCTGGGAGGGGAACTTACTGGACATGGTGTTCCCGCATATCTGCTGTCCCCATCCTTCCAGATGGAGCCAGTCGTGTGTTTGAAAGGTGCCGTTTTCGGTGCCTTGCATCTTCTGTGTATCTTGTTGTGGTAGGCTAGTGCTGGGGGAGTGAATGTTTGTGGATGTGGTGCCAAATCAGGCAGGCTGCTGCGTGTCGAGCTTCTTGAGTGTTGTTGGAGCTGCATCCATCCAGGCAAGTGGGGAGTGTTCCAACTCATTCCTGCCTTGGGTCTTGTGGATGGGGACAGCAGTTAGGGAGTCAGGAAGTGAGTTAGTCATAGCAGTATTCCAAGTCTCTAATCTGCTCTTGTCGCCACAGTGTTTATATGACCTGTCCTGTTCAATTTTGGATCAGTGGTAACTCCCAGGATGTTGGTAGCAAAAGACTCAGTGATGGCAATGCCATTGCATGTCGAGGGGTGGCTATTAGATCATCTCTTGCTGTAGTTGGTCATCGTCCGGTATTTGTGTGGCATGAACGTTACCTGCCCTCGTGAAGAATACACTGAAAGGTCAATAAGTGTTGCTTGGCCAGAGGACGGGTTTTTAAGACAAGTCTTCAGGGTGAAGCAGGGTATGGAAGGGAAAAAAAAGGGTTTAGCAGCGGGAGTCAAGAGCAGAAGATCGAAATGGCTGAAGACACATCTGCCAGTGGTGCAGGAATAAGATGATGAGATGATCGTGGGTATTGCAGATGAGGGCACAGTCAGACAGCATCCAGGAGGATTGTGGATTCAGGAAATAAAGCCATAGAGGGATCTGAATAAAGGGATGAGCAATTTAAATTGAAGAAATTTGCAAGTCCTCAAGAACTAGGGCAATAGATGAATGGTTTGGTATAGGTTTAGGAACAGGTGAGAGAATTTCAGATGCGTTGAAGCTCAGGGAGTTTGGAAGTAATGGAATTGGAATCATCAAGTTGGAAACTGATGGGTGAGTGAGTCAGCAGCTCAGAAACAACCCGGAGAATGTTCACTCAACTCATTCCTTATAGGGTGGATGCTGTTTATCCTAACAGGAGAGATTAGAATTCGGGAACGTAGTTTAAAAATAAGGAATCTCCCATTTAAAAAGGTAATGAGGAGAATTGTTTCTTTTCCCACAGAAATCAGTGAGGCTGTGTCATTGATATTGATAGGGAAGATGGAGTTAGGTTTGGACTCCCCTATTGGTTGAGAATCTATCAGCTTAGCAGAGAAATGGCTTTTAAGCCACAATCACATCAGCCATGATCCTGACAAATGATGGCGCAGGCTTGAGGCACTGTCAGGCCTATTCCGTTCCTAATTCTTAGGTTCAAATAGGGTCAGGAAGTGGCAAAGAGGCATGAATTTATAGCAGTGAAAGGAGGTGCCCCTGGCACTCGATGGGATGGGGGTTCCGGGCTCAGCTCAGGGTTGATCAGAGGTCGCGAGACCTGTACAGTGGCCAGCAAAGGCCAGTGCGGATAGGAACAGAGCTTGCAGCAGAGACTGAAGATAATTTCTTCATTCCGCTCAGTGTCAGACTTGGGGGAGTTATATCTCATCTTGGACTAGTTGTCAGACCAGCAACCTGACAATATCATGGCAGTGGGGGCATTGAGAAAGACGGCAGAAAGGTAGAGCTGGGAATTCCCAGCCTCCTTGTGAAATCTGACAGAACGCAAGTCGGTGATTTCTCCAAAGGAGGAACATACGCAGACAAGGAAATGGAGGAACCAAGTGGTGACTCTGGAACAAAGTGGTCTGATTTTGAAGAAGTAACAAAGAGGATTGATGAGGGCAGAGTGGTAGATGTGATCTATATGGACTTCAGTAAAGCGTTCGACAAGGTTCCCCATGGGAGACTGATTAGCAAGGTTAGGTCTCATGGAATACAGGGAGAACTAGCCATTTGGATACAGAACTGGCTCAAAGGGAGAAGACAGAGCGTGGTGGTGGGGGGTTGTTTTTCAGACTGGAGGCCTGTGACCAGTGGAGTGCCACAAGGATCGGTGCTGCGTCCATTGTTTTTCACCATTTACACAAATGATTTGGATGTGAGCATAAGAGGTACAGTTAGTAAGTTTGCAGATGACACCAAAATTGGAGGTGTAGTGGACAGCGAGGAAGGTTACCTCAGATTTAAACAGGATCTTGAACAGATGGGCCAATGGACTGAGAAGTGGCAGATGGAGTTTAATTCAGATAAATGTGAGATGCTGCATTTTAGGAAAGCAAATCTTAGCAGGGCTTATATACTTAATGATAAGGTCCTAGGGAGTGTTGCTGAACAAAGAGACCTTGGAGTGCAGGTTCATAGCTCCTTGAAAGTAGATTTGCAGGTAGATAGGATAGTGAAGAAGGTGTTTGGTATGCTTTCCTTTATTGGTCAGGGCATTGAGTACAGGAGTTGGGAGGTCATGTTACAGCTGTACAGGACAGTTGTTAGGCCACTGTTGGAATACTGCGTGCAATTCTGGTCTCATTCCTATCAGAAAGATGTTGTGAAACTTGAAAGAAAAGATTTACAAGGGTGTTGCCAAGATTTGAGCTACAGGGAGAGGCTGAATAGGCTGGGGCTGTTTTCCCTGGAGCGTCAGAGGCTGAGGGGTGACCTTACAGAGGTTTATAAAATCATGAGGTGCATGGATAGGGTAAATAGACAAGATCTTTTCCCAGGAGTGGGCGAGTCCAGAACTAGACGGCATAGGTCTAGGGTGAGAGGGGAAAGATCTAAAGTACGTAAGGGGCAAATTTTTCACACAGAAGGTGGTGTGTGTATGGAATGAGCTGCCAGAGGAAGTGGTGGAGGCTAGTACAATTACAGCATTTTGAAAGGTATTTGGGTGGGTATATGAATAAGAAGGGTTTGGAGGGATACGGGCCGGGTGCTGGCAAATGGGACTAGACTAGCTTGGGATATCTGGTCAACAAGGATGAGTTGGACCGAAGGGTCTGTTCCCATGCTGTACATCTCTATGACGCCAATGGAATGGGGGAGCTGGCTTGATGGGATGAATGGCCTCCTCCTATTCTAAAAGTAGAAAGCTGCATAATGGGCTGAATTTCACCAGAGCTGAAAATGTGTTGCTGGAAAAGCGCAGCAGGTCAGGCAGCATCCAAGGAACAGGAGACTCGACGTTTCGGGCATAAGCCCTTCTTCAGGAAAGGGTTTATGCCCGAAACGTCGAGTCTCCTGCTCCTTGGATGCTGCCTGACCTGCTGCGCTTTTCCAGCAACACATTTACAGCTCTGATCTCCAGCATCTGCAGACCTCACTTTCTCCTCGATGAATTTCACCAGGCACAGTTGTGGGTAATTGGCCAAAGGTATAAGTGGCTGCCCATCAGTCAATTAACAGCACAGGGCGTCAGGAATGAGACCAAAGGTGGCTTTCTGTCCCTCAGCGATAGGAAGTTTCACCTCATAGAGCTGCCAACCAATCAAGAGTCAGCATCTCTCAACATAGCAACAGCAGCAGCCACGGCTGATAGCGAAACTGGGCAAAGAGAGGGAAAGCTGTGATAATTGGAACTGAGAATATTTGAGGGTTAGCAAAGCGGTGGGATCGGGATTTGAAACGAGTATGAGGCAAGACCTGAGGCAACGGACCTGGTGTCCAGTTAAGGTGGGACTTTCCAGCTGCCTATTACCAGCTGGGACAAGGTACCTGCCTTACTGACTGCTTGGCATAGGCCTCTCTCTCTGCTGGCTTTAACCTAGCAGTGGGCGATGGTCCTTAAGTGTCCATTAATTGTGTGTTGAAGGGCCTCAATTGTTGCACTGGTGGGCAAGTCATGTGATGCTAATTCCACTGCTGTTGAAGGGGTGGAGAGAGCAGGGATAGGTGGGTAAGCTGCCTGTTGGGATTTAAGAAGATCACCCCCAGCTTTCAAACCCACCAATCAGGGGAGTGTGAAATTCCAGCCAATTAAAGTTCTGTCCAGCTCTGTACGTCAAATTATCAACAAGAGAAAAAGAACCTTTGGAGAAAATACAAAGAAATTTGTAAAAATGATACCACAATTGGGAGGTTCTAATTGTCTCTCGAGAGGAAAGCTGAGATGGCACCTGATAGAGGTCTTCCAAGATTTGTGTGAGGCTTTGAAGTAAGT
Source organism: Hemiscyllium ocellatum (assembly GCF_020745735.1). Taxonomy (NCBI): domain Eukaryota; kingdom Metazoa; phylum Chordata; class Chondrichthyes; order Orectolobiformes; family Hemiscylliidae; genus Hemiscyllium; species Hemiscyllium ocellatum. The sequence continues at coordinate 10,230,591 of NC_083430.1, read as the reverse complement.
GTAAGTAAAGAAAATGTATCTATGAGGAAAATCAAAGTTTGGGACAACAAGCATAACAGACAATCGCTGCTAACTCCCAGAGAGTGGGGAGAATGATGAACTTGCTATCACATTCAATTGAAAAGGCGAATAGCAGAAGGGAGGTTAGAAAGGTATATAAGCAAGAGAGGAGCAGAAGCTAGCCGTTAGAGTTGGATAAAGAGGTGATCTCCACCATCCAAACAAAGATGGGGAACACAGACATGAGAATACCAGCAACAGCAAGTTACCTTCCAAGACACACCATCAGGATTTGAGACGATATGAACGATATCCTGGAACTGCCTCCCTAACAGCAACATGGGGTACCAACATCCTATAGATGTGGCAGTTCAAGAAGGCAGCTCACCACCACCTTCTACAGGGCAACTAGAGATGGATGATAGGTGCTGATCAAGCCAGAGATACTCACATTTCATGAAAGAATACAGGTAGTTAAACGTGGATGGAGCCAGCACAGGCTTGGAATATAAATAACAGTGAGCCCTACCTCTTACAATGCAGTTCTGTTGGGAAGTACAGCTGGAAGTCATCAAAGTTGTGCAGTACATAGAGGAAGCAGCATCGCTCGTTACACTTTGAGACACTGGAACAGAGGAGACAGCACAGTTCATACTTTACTCTGATGCCTCAACACATGACCTCAACCTGGGACATTTCAGCAATGGACACTGGGTAAAATATTAAAATCAAACAACAGGCTGAGGATGCTGGAAATCTGGTACAGAAATTGCTGATGAAATGTTTCAAGTCAGGTGATTCTACGTCAGAACTGTTATGCAGAAAACAAAGTTAGGGGAAGAGCATGTGCATGCTTGTGAATGTGTGAGAGTGTGTGCATGTGAGAAAGTGCAAGCATGTGTGCATGCATGTGCGCGCATGTGTGGGAGATAGTGTGTGTGTGTGTAAGAGTGTGTGCATGTGAGAATGTATGTGTGTGTGAGTGTGTGATGGAATGTGTGTGTGTGAGAGAGTGATTGTGCGTGTGTGTAAGAGTGTGTATATGCCAGAGTGTGTGTGTCAGAATGTGTATGTGTGTGACAGTTTGTGTGAGTGTGTGTGACAATGTGTGTGTGTGTGTGAGTGTGTGTGACAGTGTGTGTGTGAGACAATGTGTGTGTGTGAGTATGTGTGTATGTGAGAGAGTGTGTGTGTGACAGAGTGTGTGTGTGAGAGAGCATGTGTGTGTGAGAGAGCATGCGTGAGAGTGTGTGTGTGTATGTGTGAGAGTGTGTGTGTGAGAGAGAGCACGTGTATGTGTCAGAGTGTTTGTGAGAGAGTGTGGGTGTGTGTGAAAGAGTGTGTGTGTGACAGTGTGTGTGAGATTTTGTGTGAGTGTGTGTGTGTATGAGTGTTTGTGTGAGAGAAAGTGTGTGAGAGAGTGTGAGCGTGCGTATGTGAGTGTGTGTGTGAATGCGTGTGTGAGAGTGTGTGTGTGTATGTGAGAGTATGCGCGTGAGAGACTGTGTGTGACTGTGTGTGAGAGCATGTGTTTGAGTGTGCGTGTGAGAGTGTGCATGTGAGTGTGCGTGTGAGGGAGAGTGTGAGTATGTGTTTGAGTGTGCATGAGAGAGAGTGTGTGTGTGAAAGAGTGTGTGTGTTTGGGAGAGTGTGTGTGTGAAACAGTGTGTATGTGAAACAGTACGTGTGTGGGAGGTGAGTGGATAGCTGGGCACAGAGCCCCAGAGAGAGAGAGAGAAAACAGGGTAGGTCATCAGAGAGATTATGGTTGTAGGCCAGGATAGTGAAAAGCTGACTAAGTAATAATAAGAGCTAAGAGTAGGAGAGAATGGATGAGCTGTACTGAATATAACCCATGTCCTAACAGGGGTGGGGATGGGTAAAAGGAACATGGAAGGAAGGAATCAGGCTCTAAAGCTATTGAACTTGATGTTAAGTTCTTATGGCTGCAGGGTCCACAACAGAAAATGAGATGTTGTTCTTCCCCTTTCATCTCTCTCTCTCTTTCTCTGGGCTCCATCTCCACCTACCACTCACCTCCACCAATGGCCCCCTCACAACCCTCCAGCTTCACCTTTGGTACAAATACCACCTTGTCTTCGCTGCTTACAGTTCTGAGAAAAAGTCACCAGACTCCAAACGTTGTCTCTGGTTTCTCTCCATAGGTGCTGCCAGACCTGCAGAGTTTCTCCAGCAATTCCCAGGGTAAAACATGCCAGCCACTGGCAGTGTCTGGCTCCACAACTGAGTAATAGTTATCAAACTATGATGTCACCCACCGTTGCTGCTGGAACCATCACTGCCCTCCCACACCCCCCAGCACTCACTACACACTAAACCTTTCGAGCTGCTGATTTATGTGGTATCAATGAACTGACCCAGTCAATCCTACTGTGCAGCATCAAATGTTTGAGGTGGGAGTCCAGCCGTTAAAGTAAATGTCAAGCATAAAGGGATTACGTTTTGCCTTGTATGTAGCTTATTCTTCAATGTCTTACCTTCCCCCAAGCTTCCACTTTCTCATTCATGGTCAAAATACCTGTTTCACTCCTTTCAAACACTTGGATCATTTCCAGCATACATCCGGTTTGGTTCAGAACAGATTGTTCCTCCAACTCAGCTCTGGAATAAGAACTGCCAATGCTACAGGGAAGATTAACCATTAATCTCCTGGACACTGTTGGCAGCTACTGCCAGAGAAATGTTGCAGGTGCAATTTAAAAAAAAGTGGTGTTTCCTTTTTATTTCCTTTGAACACTTTCACCAACCAATTTTCACAAACATATCACAAACACTAAGAAGGGTCATGATGGGGTGAAGGAGCAGCGCTCTGAAAGCTAGTGCTTCCAATTAGATCTGTTGGACTCTAACCTGGTGTTGTTTGATTTGGAGCTGAAAAGGGTTGTTTGGACTGAGTGGGTGTGCTGGAGGTTGTGTACTGTGAATTAGATTAGATTAGATTACTTACAGTGTGGAAACAGGCCCTTCGGCCCAACAAGTCCACACTGACCAGCCGAAGCGCAATCCACCATAGCCCCACATTTACCCCTTTACCTAACACTACGGGCAATTTAGCTTGGCCAATTCACCTGACTCGCACATCTTTGGACTGTGGGAGGAAACCGGAGCACCCGGAGGAAACCCATGCAGACACGGGGAGAACATACAAACTCCACACAGTCAGAGGTGGGAATTGAACCCGGGTCTCTGGCGCTGTGAGGCAGCAGTACTAACCACTGTGCCACCCACCGTGAACTTCAGGAATTCACTTGGGTAGAATTGGTGACCCAGAACACAGCAGACTGCAATGCCCGCAGCCAACGTTGGGTTTCCAGAATGTTCTCTTCATTAATTTACAATCGGCACCGATAGCTTTTCCAAGATTGTCACAGTCACCGGGCACGTACCTGACACCACGGATGGAGGCTGCACTGAATGTCCATGTGTGGATTCCATTCTGTTAATAAAACAGCGAGAGAAAGATGGGTCTCAAACCAGGCAGGTTAAAGACATTCAGTAATCAACATCATTCCTTTTCGTTTCCAACACTGGAATTCCCAAGATATGGAAACACTTAAAATAAAACTCAAGGAATTGAGTCTACTCTTGGTCCAAGTCACATCCCAAATTCCTTTTTGGGGGGGGTCTCTATTCATGTTGGATTCTGGGAAGGATTCCATTGCCATGCCCTAAGAGAAGTATCAAAGGGGCTGATTAGATTCCCCTACATTGTAGAAACAGGCCCATCAGCCCAACAAGTCCACATCGACCCTCCGAAGAGTAACCCACTCAGGCCCATTTCCCTTTGACTAATGCACCCAACACTATGGGCAATTTAGCATGGCCAATTCACCTAACCTGCACATCTTCAGATTGTGGGAGGAAACCCACGCAGACACAGGGAGAACAGACTTTGGATATGAAGGAGGTCATTGACTAAAGGTCAAGAATATCACCACGTGAAGAGATCAAACGTTATAGAGTCATAAAGTCATAGAGATGTACAGCATGAAAACAGACCCTTCGGTCCAACCCATCCATGCCGACCAGATATCCCAACCCAATCTAGTCCCACCTGCCAGCGAATCTTTAATACAGACACTAACCAAAGTCTAGCAATCTCAGCCCCACCCTGCCCTCAGCATCCACAGCCTGCCAAATATCCTTTGACCTTTGAAAAGTACAAGCCCAGGGTTTAACCCTTTAAGCACCAGTATCAGTTTCTGGCTAACTCACAATGCACCTCTCCCGATTCTGCAACTATGGCACCAGACTTTATCAGGAATGAGCAGCATGCTGCCTCATTACTGTGGTGGTGGTGGGGGGAGGGGAGGGGTGCGGTTCACGTGATGGTCAGGTACCTCTTCAGTGGGTGAGACATGACACATGCTCACAGCCTTGTCCTTGCCAGTGCTGCTCACGGTCAGGTGTGTGGGCTGGAAGATCTTTGTTGGCTCCAGGATGAGGACCTGTTGAGGAAAGTGAGAGGTGAGGTTTCAAACTGCCTATCGAGGCCTCTCCTTCATAAAGGGCACTGAACAAACTATCAAATCACTCTGTATTCACATCGGGGACAATCGTCCAAACTCTGAGGGTTAACCCTGCTTGCACCAGGGATTAAACCTGGTTTCATCCTGATTCCATACCAGAGTCAGCCCTGCTGCAGCATACATGGGGGGGAGTTCACCTAGGGGCTGCTTCTAACAATGGGTTTGTGTACAGTGTGCAATTGCTGTTGTATAGATAGTCTTAAACACAATGTATCATAAAAAGGTTAAGTCTCCACAATCCCACAGACCCTGGCGCTGCTCTCTCATCATATAGAGAGGGAGAGAGATGACTGGTGGTGGTTTAGCCTGAGGGGTCACCATGCCTCAAGTGAGCAGGGACATTGAGATGGAGAATTCTTCCTGGTAACCTCAGCCAGTGCAGGATTGAACTCACAGTGTTAAAGTCCCTCTGTATTATACACCTGTCATCTAGCTAACCAACTTTGTACCAATGTGCACAGCGTACACCGATTCTGCAGGACTGGCCAATATGGTGACACCAGTTGGTAGAGTGACCCCCAGCTGGTGGCATGTCCCCAGAGGGTAGTGTGTCTGCAATAATGGCTCACCAGAAATTTGTCTGCAGGCGGTTTGTTCCTGCAGATTGACAATAAGAATTCCATCCAGAAGTCTACCAGGTCCTGCTTGGCCAAAGGCTGCTCGTTGGAGTCTGTCTTGAAGCGTCTGTAGAGTAAGTAGGTCTCCATTGCTGATGCCAGGTACCTTGGGGGTAAGGGGGAGGGGGGGGGTCAAAGAAGGGGAGGAGACAAAACTATCAGTATGAAATCGGTTTCTCATTAACCCATTGAAATGCTGTGCAGGCTAGGACAGATCAATGCTGGAGAATACAAGCCTCTCCAAGTCAGGAATGCGGAATTGGAACAGAAGCAAAATGCAAAGGGAAGATTCATGTCTAACATCAGACAGGCTCCCAACGTGAGGCCTTTCCACTGCCTCTCTCAGCCAGGCTATGTGAAATGGTGCTGTCCTGCAGGTTGGACTGGGACCATATCAAACATCTTCCTCATAATTGTTACCGTGATCCCCTCCCCCCTTCCCACTGTGAAGCACTCCCACTATAATCAACGTTGCTGAATCCTTTATCCAAGCACAGTACAGCTCAGCAACTTCTCAGCTGTTTGGAATGAGGATTGATCTGCTCTCTTCATCAGCCTGGGGTCATATCGCTTCACCCTAGTTCAGGTGCACTTATTCAGCTCTGGGAGCCAATTACAAACTGGCCTTTTGCATTGTGACCGTTGTTAAGTAGAGCAGCTTTCCTGGGAGGGATGAAAGGTCCAGACAAGTGAAACATGTACCAGCAAAACATCGATCAGTTCAAACAAATCATGCAGAGTTCCCAGGGGTGTAATCATTTACACTCTCACATATATCCACACACAAGGATAAACACAGTCACATTCTTACATATACATAAGCATTTGCACAGATACACTCACATACACACACTGACATATACACAGACACACTTACACACTCACACATGCACAGACACAAACACACACTCACATGACACGCATTCACACACAAACATGCACAGATGCATCCACACAGTCACACATGCACAGATGCACACACAGTCACAGGCGCGCGCACACACACAGACACATGTACACACATACATACAGACACTCACACATGCAAACACACATGCATACACACGTGCACACACACACACATACACACACACTCTCACATGCACACACATGCATACATGCACACACACATCCACACACTCACACATGCACAGACACACGCACACAAATGCACACACACAGACACACACATATACATGGACACACAGACACACACAAACGCGCACACACACATACACACACAGACACGCGCGCACACACACATACATACACACAGACGCACACACACACATACATACACACAGGCGCACACACATACACACAGATGCACACACACGTACATACAACACAGACACACACACGTACATACACACACAGACACGCACACAGACATACACACACATGCACACACAGACGCACACACGCACATACACAGACACGCACACACACACAGACGCACACACAGATGCGCACACGTACATACACAGACGCACACACACACAGACATGCACACACACACATACATACACACAGACGCGCACACACACAGACATGCACACACACACATACATACACACAGATACACACACAGACGCACACACGCACATACACAGACGCACACACGTACATTACATACGCACCCACACACACAGACACACACACGTACATACACAGACGCACACACACAGACACACACACGTACATACACACACAAAGATGCGCGCGCACATACATACATACAGACGCGCACACACACACATACACAGACGCGCACACACACATATACACACACACATACACACACAGACGCGCACACACACATATACACACACAGACACTCACACGTACATACACACACACAGACGCGCGCATACACACACAGACACACACACACAGATGCACTTACGCACACACAGACACGCGCGCGCACACACACACACACAAACACACAAAATTGAAAGTGCACTTTTGGACGGGCTTCCTCAGGATTCGGTGTTCCCTGTTGAAGCAACATAAACAAAGTAATTTCAGGGAAATTGAAAGGCCATGCAATTTCAAGTATGGCCATTAAACCCTGTCGTCACGTTCAGACAAGGAACTTGATACACAACGAGTTAAACTGGCTGATTCATAAATGTCGCGGTGATGGTGTAATCGTTTCTTTGAAATCTGTTGAGAGATTGCAGTGATCCTTTCAGATCCAATTACTGAGTCCTGACTCACCAGACAGGTGCGTTCAGTCTGTATAGCTTCTCTGAGGACTGAATGATCTTCGTCTGGTCATTGAATAAGATGCTGGCGCCCAAGAAAAACCCCACGTCCCAGTAGAACTGCATCTTCTCCAGACTTCCCTTGCGTCCCAGCAAGCTGCTCAACTTCATACCTGCACAACCCCAAAACCAGTTCCGTTACCACACAAGGCCCGAGAAACATTTCAAATGCGTGTGGGAGCCTGACTGAGCAGATTCACTTCAACCGCGGTTTGGAGTTTAAATACTCATAAACAAACTGCAAAGCCATGTGCAAACTCTGATTCTCAAACAGAACCGTCAAACAATATGGGCATTACCGGCAATTTATTGCCTATCCTTAGGTGCCCTTGAACAGAGTGGCTTACTCGGACCATTTCAAGGCACAGTTAAGATCAACCACATTGATCAAACTGATTGCTACTCACTAAGAATCTCACACTAAAGGCAAGGACTGGTTAGGGATAGTCAACATGGCTTTGTGCGTGGGAAATCATTTCTCACAAACTTGATTGAGTTTTTTGAATAAGTAACAAAGAGGATTGATGAGGGCAGATTGGTGAATATGATCTATATGGACTTCAGTCAGGCGTTCGACTAGGTTCCCCATGGGAGACCGATCAGCAAGGTTAGATCTCATGGAATACAGGGAGAACTAGCAATTTGGATACAGAACTGGCTCAAAGGTAGAAGACAGAGGGTGGGGATGGAGGGTTGCTTTTCAGACTGGAGGCCTGTGACCAATGGAGTGCCACAAGGATCGGTGCTGGGTCCACTACTTTTCAACATTTATATAAATGATTTGGATGTGAGCATAAGAGGTCTAGTTAGTAAGTTTGCAGATGACACCAAAATTGCAGGTGTAGTGGACAGCGAAGTAGGTTACCTCAGATTACAACAGGATCTGGACCAGATGGGCCAATGGGCTGAGAGGTGGCAGAGGAGTTTAATTCAGATAAATGCGAGATGCTGCATTTTGGGAAAGCAAATCTTAGCAGGACTTATGCACTTAATGGTAAGGTCCTAGGGAGTGTTGCTGAACAAAGAGACCTTAGAGTGCAGGTTCATTGGTCCTTGAAAGTGGAGTTGCAGGTAGATAGGATAGTGAAGAAGGTGTTTGGTATGCTTTCCTTTGTTGGTCTGAATATTAAGTATAGGAGTTGGGAGGTCATGTTGCGGCTGTACAGGACATTGGTTAGGCCACTGTTGGAATATTGTGTGCAATTCTGGTCTCCTTCCTATCAGAAACATGTTTTGAAACTTGAAAGGGTTCAGAAAAGATTTACAAGGATGTTGCCAGGGTTGGAGGATTTGAGCTATAGGGAGAGGGTGAACAGGCTGGGGCTGTTTTCCCTGAAGTATCGGAGGCTGAGGGGTGACCTTGTAGACATTTATAAAATCATGAGGGGCATAGATAAGGTAAAGAGACAAGGTCTTTTGCCTAGGGTGGGGGAGTCCAGAACTAGAGGGCATAGGTTTAGGGTGAGAGGGGAAAGATATAAAAGGGATCTAAGGGGCAACTTTTTTCATGCAGAATATGGTGGGTGCGTGGAATGAGCTGTCAGAGGAAGTGGTGGAGGCTGGTACAATTGCAACATTTAAAAGGCATTTGGATGGGTATCTGAATAGGAAGGGTTTAGAGGGATATAGGCCAGGTGCTGGCATGGATGAGTTGGACTGAAGGGTCTGTTTCCGTGTTGTACATCTCTATGACTCTATGACTACCAATCCAGGGATACTAAATATGCCCGAAGCACATATGTGTTTCCATTAAAATAGATCAGGATTTGCTGTAATTTAATGGAGACGGAATCATAGCAGTGTTAATGCACAAATGGGTCAGTGATTGTGAAGAGGAGAAATCCTGTGAATTGCCAATCACCAAGTTCTGGCTCATTTTCCACCAATCAAACATTAGCATCGTGCCACCCTGCCCTCAGGAAGCAGTGGCTTTTGGATCTGGAGCTGGTCTCTGGGAGCAGGGAGCCTGTGCCAGGACCAGATTCACCACAGTTGGCAGTGAGATTCATAGACTCATGTTCACACACAGTGTGGTCTGGATCTGGAATGTACTGCCTCAGACAGACAGAAAGGCAGCTTTAGTCGAGGCTTTCAAAGAGGAACCGGATCACCACCTGAAGAGAAAGTAAAGTTGCAGGGCTACAGGGGAGAAGGCCGGGGAGTGGCATTAGGCAAACTGCACTTGCAGAGAGCTGATGGGTTGAATGGCCTCCTGTGCAGTCATCATTCAATGATCCTCACTTTGTTGTGAATGTGGAATGCAGGGTCTGAAGGTCAGATTGTGAATTTAATGGTTTTGGATCTGTGATTTTAAAGTATACCCAATCTCGTGCTATCCAGTGGTTGTGGGGAGGGACAGAGAATAAAATGGAGGATTGTAGGTCTGGACTCTGGATGAGGGCATTTAGATCTGAAGGTCTGATACTTTAGACATTCATGAGGTACGTTACCAACTTGAAGAATAAGGAGGCAGCCTGGGATCATTGACAGCAGATTGGGAATCACGACCCCTTCTGGATCTAAATCCTGGGGGTGAAAACAATGTGGGCTCCACCACAGCACAGACTGCAGGATATCCCACTAGCATCAGCTCAGGGCAAGGACGGCCCAGCTTTACAGTGATGTAGACAGCCCCAGGATGAGCACCATAAAACAGGCCAGTTCAGACTGTGGCATAACTTCAGAATACAGAAAGTCAATCAGAACAGAGTCATGCTGAAATCAAGACACAAAATGCTGCATAGCTGGAAGGGAGATAACATTTCAGATCCACAATCTTTCATGAGAAATGTTAGAAAGATGGGAGGTTTCCCACAGGTCAAATAAGGAAGGTGAAATGGGGAAGGTTGATGATAGAGCAGAGGTGTTTAAATAACAAAACAGTTGAATCTACAAGAATAGCAACGACACAGGTAAAGAAATAAAAAATATGACAGTAAAGGATGTGAATGGCAGAATGGTGAAGAGCTCAAGCAAAAACAACATAAAAGTAAACATTGAAACATGATAAAAAGGGAACAAAATGGTATGGTCTACAATGTTAAGCCCAGAAGACGCTGAGGTTGAGCTTCTTTGGAACAGTGCAATAGAGCAAGGTCAGGGAGGTCAGTGTGAGAGCAAGGTGAAGGATTAAAATAGCCGGCCACGAGGAGGTCAGAGTCATGGCTCCAAACTGTACAGAGCTATTCTGAGAGATGGTCACCCTATCGGTGCTTAACTCCACAGTGTCAGGCAGACCATGCTGAGAACAACATTTGCAGTATATGTACTAACCGGGAAGAAATACATCCCAATTGACAATTCACCAGAAAAGAAAAGTATCTGAACCAAGACTTCATTTTGAAATTTGTAAATACTCTACTAGCTCCTTTTCAATTTCCTTAATGTCGTACATAGAGTGAAACACACGCAAACACTTCCAAACTGATAGAATCTTTCCTTGATCGTACAATTATCACAAATCACTGGTGGTTGAAATACTGCACCACCGATATGAGATCAGAAATTTGCTTTTATGAGGAAGAATGATCATGTTTGGACTTCCTTATCTCAAAGGGCTGTGGAAATTAAATAGGTTAAAGACAGAGATTGATAAGATTTCTAATTACTGATGACATCAATGCTGGTAATGTGGGAATAAGGCATTGAGATGGATGATCTAGACTAGTACAGCAGGTTCAAGGGGCTGAATGGTCTAAGCCTGATGGGCTTAATGTAGGATAATGTGAATGGATCTTGTGTACATGGATGAACTGGTAACACCAGTGAAATTCTGTGAATCCTACTTACAGACTGGTGGGCGGTGATTGAAATACTTTTAAACATTTCTGGGGATATGGGTATTACTGGCAAGACTGGCATTTATCGTCCATTCCTAATTGTCCAAAGGTTTCATACAACTGTGTGGATGACATTTATTCTCAGTTGAAACGTAAAATGGCTGAGGAAGAGTTACACCTGAAACTTCTCCACCTCCTGCTGCTGTGTTCTTCCAGCCTACTGCCTGTCTAATAAGGACACCAGGCTGCCATTTTTCATGAGTATTAGCAAAGCAGGTCGACTTATACTGAATGAGTCAGAATATCCTACTGGACAGACACGGGGAGAGTGTGCAAACTCCACACAGACAGTTGCCCAAGGCAGGAATTGAACCCAGATCTCTGGCGCTGTGAGGCAGCAGTGCTAACCACTGTACCACCCCCAAAATCTGCCATCAGCACAATCACATTGGCCCTTCTTCTGTGACTTCTGAATCTGTAACAACACTCAATGTTATGGTGGCAATACCCACTATAATGACTATAAAGCTTACCAGTAGCACTGTCCAAACATCCTCTCAGCAGTAGGTCCCTTGCAAGCAATCAGTCAGAAGTCTATTTAATGACCCATTGATATCACACAGTCTATGAACATGCAGCATGGAAACAGACACTTTGGTCCAAGTCTCCATACCTACCAGACACCCCAATCTGACCTGGTCCCATTTGCCAGCATTTGGCCCATATCCCTCGAAACCCTTCACAAACCCATCCAAATGCTGTTTAAATGCTGTAATTGTACTAGCCTCCACCACTTCCTCTGGCAGCTTGTTCCATAAAAGCACAACCCTCTGTCTGAAGAAGTTACCCCTTAGGTCCTTTTTAAACTTTTCCCCTCTCACCTTAAAGCTATAACCTCTATTTTTTGGACTTCCCTGGTCTGGGAAAAAGACCTTGGCTATTCGCCCTATCCATTCCCTTCATGATTTTATAAACCTCTGTAAGGTCAACCCTTAGCCTCTGATGCTCCAGGGAAAACAGCTCCAGTCTCTCCCTGTAACTACAAGTGCTTTAGGGGTTCGTGTCAGAATGTTTGTCAGAATACAATACCTGTACAAGGTGGGTTCTCCATTCTTCCAGTGAAGAATTATTACAGCGAGCTTCAACATTTGGCACAGTCTTTACTTTCTCATGAGGCTAATGAAATTCAGCATGCCCACGTTTTTATCGATGCACCACAGAAAGCAGCCTGTCTGGATACATCACAGTGTGGTATAGCAACTGCTCTTTCCAGGATCACAAGAAACTACAGAGAGTCATGAACACAGCCCAGCCCATCATACAGACCAGCCTTCCACTGACTCCAGCTATACTTCCGGCTGCCTCAGGAAAGCAACCAACATAATCAAAGCCCCCTCCCAACCTGGTTATCCTCTCTTCCACCCTCTTCCATGGGGCAGAAGATATACACGTTTGTATACACATACAATTAGATTCAAGAACAGCTTCCTCCCCACTGTTATCAAGACAGACTTCTCAAATGTTAATTCTGATCTCCCTCTCTCTCTGTACCTTCTCTGCAGCTGTATCACTGTAGTCTGTACTCTGTTCTGCTATCCTGATGCTTTTTGTATGGTACAATCTGCCTGTATAGCATGGAAAACAGTACTTTTCACTGTATTGCGGTACATGTGACAACGATAAATCAATCAAACAATGTGACTTTCACTTGTTGCAACGATACGGTAGCATGCCACAGAAAATCACAGAGTAACAGAAACTAAGCAATCTAACCTTCACTGACCCTATCAAAAAGTGTGCAATCTGGTTTATGATTCTTTTACACAATTTAATAACCCAAACCAAATTTCAGACTTAAAAAATCTCACACATCATGAGAAAATAGTGCAGAGAAGTTAAGTTATCATGGCAGAGCTGGGAAGTTGATTTGCAGGCATCTCGTCTCCTGTCTAGGTGACATCTTCAGTGCTTTGGAGCCTATTGTGAAGTGCTGCTGTACTGTATCTTCTGGAATGTATTTGGTCCGTTTCTGCTGCTTCCAGTTGCTGGTTCCAGCTGTTCGTTGTAGTGGCCGGTATGTTGGGTCCAGGTCTGTGTGTTTGCGGATAGAGTACATGGATGAGTGCCATGCTTTTAGGAATTCTCTGGCTGTCCTTTGTTTAGCTTGTCCTATGATTGTTGCGCTGTTCCTGTTGAATTTGTGGTCCCTGTCATCTGTGTGCATGGCTATGCAGCTGGTCATGGTGTTTACTGGCTAGTCAGTGTTTGTGGATGCGGATTGTTAGTTGTCTGCCTGTTTGCCTTATACAGTGTTTCGTGCAGTCTTTGCATGGAATCTTATAAATTATGTTAGTCTTGCACATGATGGGTATAGGGCCTTTTGTTCTGGTGAGTCGCTGCCTGAGCATGGTTGTGGTTTATGGGCTGTCATGAATCCCACGGGTCGGACAAGCCTGGCTGTCAGTTCGGAGACGCTTTTTAATATAAGGTAACATGGCGAGTGAGTTAGTTTGTTACTTAGAATCTCTACAGTGTGGAAGCAGGCCATTCAGCCCAGCAGGTCCATACCAACCCTCCGAAGAATAACCCACCCAGACCTATTCCTTTATTTTGCTACATTTCCCCTGACTAATGCACCTAACACTACGGGGAATTTATCATGACCAATACACCTGACCTAATCTTTGGATTGTCGGATGAAACCAGAGCACCCGGAGGAAACCCACGCAGACACGGGGAGAATGTGCAAACTCCACACAGTCATCTGAGGGTGGAATCGAACCTGGGACGCTGGCGCTGTGAGGCAGCAATGCTAACCACTGAGCCACCGTGCCAGTTGTGGCATGTCCTTGTCACCACTGGCTGTTCCTGGTAGCCATACTCACAGATGATAGGGACCCCAAATTTGACTGGGAGTGCCCATAGGGCAAGCCAAACAGAGGAGAGCCAGAGAAGTCCTCGAAGCAAGGGACTTTATCAACAAACACACAGACCTGGACCCAATATACAACGAACAACTGGAAGTGGCAACCGAAAGCAGCAGAAACGGAGCCAAATAAATTCCAGAAGGCACAGTACAGCAGCGATTCACAATAGGCTCCAAAGCACTGAAGGTGTCACCTGGACAGGGGATGAAACATCTGCAAATCAACTTTCCGGTTCAGTGAACATACCCAGAACCATGACAATTGGCACCCGAGCTACAACTCTCTACACAAACCTCAAGAGAAGTTATCTTTTACTGACAATATTCTTATTAATTATGGGCAAAAATTTACACAAGTAAATTAAAATTCAATACTTCAATTTAACAAATACTTTGAAAGCTCAAACAAAATTTAGGAATGGAATGAGATCACCAAAGCAGCTCCTACATAAAATATTGTCATTTCACCATTTACAGTCTGCTTGAAGCTCCCCCAGAGTCACTGGGATTAAGCAATGGACGAATATCAGGCAAATTAATCATCTCACCACAATTCCCTGGTGGTAAATTCACACAGTCACACAGTTTTGGAACAAGACTGATCAACCTCTCAATCTGGTCTGCAATTTAATAAAATCACAGCTGATCCCACTGTAGCCTGACAGACACCATTCCACCCGCTCCCAATATCCTCAGATGTTTCGCTAATGAGGGAACCAATTTATTTCTGCCTTAAATTCCCAGGTTAGCTAATAGAATTGTGTGGTTCATAGAATTATGATGTTTTAGAGCTGTACCTTTTAGTTTGTATGAGTGTTATAGATTGAAACTGTAACTTCAAATGGAGGGTAAATGAAAGCCTTTTTATAATGGCCTGGGCTGGAGACTGCACAAAATTTAGCTTGGGCGGTTTAATTGTGAGAGACCTGAAGTTGATTCAGATTGAGTTATTGAGTGGGAGCTGCAAAGTATTTATAACTGATGTTAATAACATGTTTCTGAGTTTTACAAGAAGCAGTCCATGAGTCCCCAAAGATTCCAGAGAGACATTATTAATATCAAGCTGTAAGCATTTCCACTGTAAACTACTTATTTACCTGCAGGCTAAATGAATGTTGCAATATAAGATGACTAATTAACATTTCTACTGAGATGCTAAGGACTATCCAGTTCCCTGTTTCTATGGAGAAGGAAGTAGATCTTTAGATCAGGTGAGAAAACTTGCAATGTCACAGATGGCAGACACAGGTTTATTTGGTGTTTTCTGAAGATGTAGAGAGCAAGTAATGACATTAGGAGAAAGTGAGGACTGCAGATGCTGGAGTACCAGAGTTGAAAAATGTGGTGCTGGAAAAACACAGCAGGCCAGGCAGCATCTGAGGAGCAGGATAATCGACATTTCGGGCATAAGCCCTTCTTCAGTAGTGACATTAGCCAAGCCTGCAACATTCGAGAAAATGCGGGCTCTATTGTTTACCCCACAGAACTTGGAAAGGAATTCATGCTCAGTTGAAAACCAGGTATGTGAAGAGTTAAAAAGGCTGGAAGATTTGCCTAGCCTGGACTTTGAGGGAACAGTCTACAGTATTATATTTGCGGTGAGAGACAGTCCTGGGATTACACACTGCCCAGCTTGGGAAAGTCATGGGAAACAACTTATTTGAAACTGGGTGCAACTATGAACTGTTGCTAAAAGAATTCTAATTCTTGAAGGAGTGCAATGTGTAACAAATAACAAGGCATTCTTTATTACTACCGTTTAAAATATAAATTGCCAACAAGCACCATTCTGTTTTGGCAATAGCATTTTTAAAAATTATCTGATGCAGAAAATGGCTTTTTAAAACTTATTAACTCTTGAGGAGTCACCTTTTCAGCCACTAACCGGGAAGTCAGAATTTCTCTTTTGGAAGTTACTGGTCTCTACAGACGATAAACTCATTATGCATGGACAAACTCAATAAATGCTGCCATACTTCGGGATAAAATTGTATAAGTTAGAATAGGAACGCAAATGCGTAATTATCCAGATGCTGAAAATCTAGAATGCAAACAGAAAATGCTGGAAATATTCAACAGGTCTGGCTACACCTGTGGGGAAAGAGAAACAGAGTTCATGTTTCAGATTACTGAACCTCATAGAGTCTTGGAGTCATGAGGTTCACCCTGTCGGGTAACACAGCTGTTGTTTCTCTCTCCCATCCCTACACACACTGGCTGACCAGCTGTACATTTCCATTTGGTCAGGCTTTGCCGGTATCCATCCTGATCCCAGTTCAAACAACTTCCCAGAAACAGCCTTTGCATTTTTTGTTAAATGCAAAACGTGCATTTAATCATTTTAAGGCTGATTCTATGGAGTTACAGATTATTCATCATCTCGTGCTGTCATAAAGGAGATATGGATTTCACAGGGGCAGGAATGGTCGTTGGATGTTCCAGGGTTTAGATCTTTTAAAAAGTATGGAGGAGGGGTAGCATTGTTAATTAGAGAGTGCATCACAGCAGCAGAACATGAGATTGTTGAACAGGGTTTGTCTACTGAGTCAGTATGGGTGGAAGTCAGTAGCAGGAAAGGAGCAGTCACTTTGATTAGATTACTTACAGTGTGGAAACAGGCCCTTCGGCCCAACAAGTCCACACTGACCCTCCATTCCCCTACATTTATCCCTTCACCTAACACTACAGGCAATTTAGCTTGGCCAATTCACCTGACCTGCACATCTTTGGACTGTGGGAGGAACCGGAGCACCCGGAGGAAACCCACACAGACACGGGGAGGATGTGCAAACTCCACACAGTCAGTCACCAGAGTCAGGAATTGAACCCGGGTCTCTGGTGCTGTGAGGCAGCAGTGCTAACCACTGTGCCACCGTGCTACCCATTTGTTGGGTGTTTTCTACAGACCCCCCAATACCAGCAGAGAGACAGAAGAACAGATTAGACAGCAGATCTTGGAAAGGTGCAGAAATAACAGGGTTGTTGTCATCGGTGACTTCAACTTCCCTGATATAGATTGGAACCTCCTCAATGCAGATGGTCTGGATGGAGCCAATTTTGTCAGGTATGTCCAGGAAGGATTCCTGACTCAATATGCAGATAGGCCAAATAGGAGGAGGCCATATTGGATTTGGTGCTTGGCAATGAGCCAGGCCAAGTGTCAGATCTCTTGTTGGGACATCATTTCGGTGACAGTGACCGCAACTGCCTCACCTTTACCATCACCATGGAGAAGGATAGGAGCAGACAGTATGGGAATGTATTTAATTGGGGGAAGGGAAATTATACTGCTATTAGACAGGAGCTGTGGAGTATAAATTGGGAACAATCGTTCCAAGGGAAATGCACAACAGAAATGTGGAGGCTGTTTAAGGAACACTTGTTGCGAGTGATGGATAACTTGGTCCCACTGAGACAGGTAATGTGAAGAAGCCTTGGATGACAAGAGCAGAGGAGCTTCTCATCAAAAAGAAGAAGGAAGCTTACTTGAGGTTGAGGAAGCAAGGATCTGGCACAGCTTTAGAGGATTATAGGGTAGCTAGGAAAGAAGCTGAAAATGTGTTGCTGGTTAAAGCACAGCAGGTTAGGCAGCATCCAAGGAACAGGAAATTCGACGAAGAACTCAAAAATGGACTAAGAAAAGCAAGGAAGGAAATGTAAAAGCCTTGGTGGTAAGGATTAGAGAAAACCCAAAGGCGTTCTACACTTACATGAGGAATAAGAGAATGATCAGAGCGAGGGTAGGGCCGATCAGGGATAGTGCAGGGAACTTGTGCCTGGAGTCTGAAGAGGTAGAGGAGATCCTAAATGAGACTTTTGCTTCAGTAATCACGAGAGAGAGGGACCTTATTCATAGTGAGAACACTGTGGATCAGGTTAATGGCCTTGACCAGATTGATATTAAGAAAGTGGGTGTGCTGGAAATTCTGGGAAGTCCCCAGGACCAGGCCAGATATATCCAAGGTTACTACGGGAAGCCAGGAACGAGATTGCTGTGCCTCTGGCGATGATCTTTGCATCCTCACTCTCCACAGGAGCAGTACCGGATGATTGCAGGGAGGCGAATGTTGTTTCTCTGTTTAAGAAAGGGAATAGGGAAATCCCTGGGAATTCCAGACCAGTCAGTCTTACATCTGTAGTCAACAAGGTACTGGATCGGATTCTGAGAGATAGAATTTATGACTATTTGGAAAAACATACTTTGATTAGAGATAGTCAGCGTGGCTTTGCGAGGGGCAGGTCATGCCTCACAAGCCTTATTGAGTTCTTTGAGGATGTGACAAAGGTTGAGCAGTAGATGTGGTGTATATGGATTTCAGTAAGACATTTGATAAGGTTCCCCATGGCAGGTTCATTCGGAAAGTTAGGGGGTGTGGGATACAGGGACATTTGGCTGTCTAGATACAGAATGGGCTGGCCGAAAGATGACAGCGAGTGGTAGTGGATGGAAGATATTCCGCCTGGAGTCGGTGACCAGTGGTGTCCCGCAGGGATCTGTTCTTGGGCCCCTGCTCTTTGTAGTTTTTATAAATGACTTGGATGAAGAAGTGGAAGGGTGGGTTAGTAACTTGCCGATGACACAAAGGTCAGCGATGTTGTAGGTAGTGCTGAGGGCTGTTGTAGCCTGCAACATGACATTGATGCAGAGCTGGGCTGAGAAGTGGCAGATGGAGTTCAACCTGGATAAATGCAAAGTGATTCATTTGAATGCTGAATACAGGGTTAAAGAAAGGATTCTTGGCAATGAGGAGAAACAATGGAATCTTGGGTTCCATATACCTCACAGTTGCCACCCAAGTTGATATGGTGTTTTGGTTTTCATTAACAGGGGGGTTGAGTTTACGAGCCACAAGGATTTTCTGCAGCTCTATAAAACCCTGGTTAGACCACTCTTGGAATATTATGTCCAGTTCTGGTCGCCTCAATATAGAATGGATGTAAATGCTTTAGAGAAGGTGCAGAGGAGATTTACCAGAAGGCTGCCTGGATCGGAGGGCTTGTCTTACGAAGAGAGGTTGAGTGAACTTGGGTTTTTCACAGTGGAGAGAAGGAGGAAGGTAGGTGACTTGATAGAGGTGTACAAGGTAATGAGAGGCAGAGATAGAGTAGATAGCTAGAGACTTTTCCCCAGCGCAGAAATGGCTATTACGAGGGGTCATAATTTTAAGGTGATTGGAGGAAGGTATACAGGAGATATCAGAGTGTGGTGGGTGTGTGGAATGCATTGCCAGCAGAGATTGTAGAGTCAGATACATTATGGACATTTAAGCGATTGTAGGACAAGCACATGGACAACAGTAAATTGAGGAGTGTGTAGGTTAGGTTGATCTTATATTAAAATAAATGTTCAGCACAACATCGTGGGCTGAAGGGCCTCTACTCTGCTGGACTGTTCCATGTTCTAACTCATGCAGTCCATTAGGAATGATCGATGCAGTAAATGTTACCTATCTTCCGAAGCTCAGGTGAGGTGTCAAATTGATGTCCGGCAGCCATGAGGAACACAGCAACATTAATCCCCGAGTGCAGCGTGGGCTCATGCTCAAAGGCCATCCCATACCTGCAGGGAGAAAACAGCAAAGTGTCATTGACCAGATCAAACCCTCAAAACATAGGAAGAAGATAATCTAGACCCTAACTTTTTCTTATGTTAAAAGCATTCAATTCTAGTTGCAAGTTGATTGGTCTAATACCAGATTTAAAGCAAAATACACTTTAATCATATACTATACAACAAACAAAAAATACAACAAAATACAAGAAAAGAAAGAAGAAATTAGAAGAATTAACTCCATTGGGAAACTTAGCAGAATAACAGGTCATTTAACTACTGAACAGTAACTGTTCCAATACAGCAACTTCACATAAACACATCCTTGGTAAAGGCAATTCAGTAAAACAGGTTGTCTCACATGCAGTTCTCCAATCCAGGAGGAAAGAACACCAATGGAAAACTCAGAGAGAGAGACAGGGTAGCAGGGAGTGACGTACTGCAGTTTCCAAACTCAGCTTCAAGATTCCAGCAACAGCTACTGAAAAACTAAAACTAAAATCCTGGTTCTGTGAAAGCTTGACCCCACCCATTCAGGCTGCTTCTATTGTGTCTACTTTTTTAAAAGCGCAACACCGTACAAGCTGTTTGCTTTATTGGATTCAAATAGACAGCTCCATACCTCTGTCTTAAAATTGCTCTTCAAATAAAACACGACAAAATACACCTCTTAAAGCCCTAGTATTGTCACAAAAGTGAAAACAGTCATGAAACATTTGCTCTGAAATTGAAGTGACCTGGTGTGTGACAATGAAATCTTTACACTTTTCCCAATGGGGCAATCAGTGCCTGGTACTAATGGGCAGTCAGATTCTTTGATTAGGTCTATACTTCACCTCGTCAAATTCCACTTTCAAGAATACGTGGTAAAACAAAGCTCTGAGCATGGAGTTATAGAGATGTACAGCACAGAAACAGGCCCTTTGGTCCAACTCGTCCATGCTGACCAGATATCCTAAATTAACCTAGTCCCACTTGCCAGCCTTTGGCTCATACCTCTCTAAACCCTTCTTATTTACATACCCATCCAAATGCTTTTTAAATGTTGTAATTGTACCAGCCTCCACCATTTCCTCTGGTAGCTCATTCCATAAAGACACCACCCTCTGCATGAAAAAGTTGCCCCTTAGGTCCCTTTTAAATCTTTCCCCTCCTACCTTAAAACTATGCCCTCTAGTTTTGGTTCCTGATGAAGGGCTTATGCCCGAAACGTCGAATTTCCTATTCCTTGGATGCTGCCTGACCTCCTGTGCTTTAACCAGCAACACATTTTCACCTCTAGTTTTGGACTCTCCCACCCAAGGGAAATGACCTTGGCTCTTGACACTATCCATGCTCCTTATGATCTTACAAGCCTCCACAAAGTCATCTCTCAGCTTCCAGCAAAAATAGAATCCCTACAGTGTGGAAACAGGCCATTTGGCCCAACAAGTCCATACCAACACTCTGAAGGGTAACCCACCTAGACCCATTCCATTATATTTCTCCTGACTAACAGACCTAACCTACACATCTCTGCACACTATGGGCAATTTAACATGGTCAATTCACCTAACCTGCACATCTTTGGCCTGTGGGAGGAAATCCCACGCAAACATGGGGAGAATGTGCAAACTCCACACAGTCACCCAAGACTGGAATCGAACCCGGGTCCCTGGCGCTGTGAGGCAACAGTGCTAGCCACTGTGCCACCCACAAATAGCCCTGGCCTGTTCAGCCTCACCCTATAGTTCAAACCCTGCATTCCTGGCAACATCTTTTTAAAGCTTTTTTGAATCCTTTCAAGTTTCACAACAACCTTCCTATAGCAGGGAGACCAGAATTGAACACAGTATTCCAAAAGTGGCTTAATCAATGGCCTTTCCAGCTGGAACATGACCTCCTCACTCCTATACTCAATGCACTGGCCAATAAAGGTAAGCATACTAAATGCCTTCTTCAGTACCGTATCTACCCGCGACTCCTCTTTCACGGAACTATGAACTTGCACTCCAAGGTCTCTTTGTTCAGCATCACTCCCCAGGACCTTACCATTAAGTATAAATGTCTTGCCCTGATTTGCCTTTCCAAAATGCACGACCTCACATTTATATAAATTAAACTCCATCTGTCACTCCTCAGGCATACATGATACTGAGCTGATGTTAAAGATTTGGTGGAAGTTCAACTAAAAATGTTGGTGGAGAGAACAGTTTAAGATACCAGAGAGCTTTAACTACAGTTGGTCTGATTTCTTTTTTGACAACATTCAACTTTGCTATTGCATTTAGTTCTGATTCAGACAATTTCATGCCACAGCATTTATGAGTTGGGCCATGCATTGTATTTTCATGGCGTCTGTAGAGATCAACAACTTTTAAAAGAGAAATTTTAACATCTTTAAACTTTGTCATAATTGATCAAAAATGTTTGGAGCTTAGTTTCAGTTTCTCTCTCCCAACCCCTCAGACACCACCCGACTGGCTGAGTATTTTCTGCATCCTCTGACTTTCTCTGATTCACATTTCCACAGCCCGCAGGATTTTGCATTGGGACCATACCTGCTATAACAATTCACAACACACATCTGTTTGGGTTTTAGGTTGTAGGAGGCCGCAGGCTTTTCACTGGGAGTTGCCTTAAAAAACATTTCAAGGAAAGAAATTTCTGGAATGCACAAATCTGAACACCCTCCCTGTGCTGCTACTTTTTAAAGAATTGCCTAATGAATCACATTAATTGGTTCCCCATCTCCTCACGAATAATTTCTCTTCAAATATTTCCTCAAGTGCTTTGCGCTAGAACATCTGACAAAATACAGGCATTCATTGAGCCAATTGATCATTAAGTCAGTTTTCGAAGGGTCACAAACTGTAGGTCAAACATTTCATCTCCAATAGCCTCTACTATTTGTCATCCATTTCTCTCTCCAATTCCCCTCTGGCTCCACCTATTGATTTGTATCAAGAATTTTAATCTACTACTTGCACTAAAAGGATTCATCCATTTTCTACTGCCTAAATGTCACGATAAGCAGAGATTCTCTTGTGAAATCCTTTTTGGCACCCTTCAATTCATAAATCATCAGAATGTAATCACAGGTAATATAGCAGAATCAATTGAATGGCAAGTACACCACATTCTATGGTCCACTGCAGTCTTTGATCTGTCAGGCATTGTTGGGGATGGTTTACTCTAGGGGTTGCTATGGCAACATGTACTTTTACATGCGGATTGAAGTCAGAAACAATGGAGGACGACGTTACAGGCTCCAACCGCCTTTCCGAGGCAAATTTCACCAGAAATTTCTCACAGCTTTTTTTCAAAAACTTGTTTATGGGACATGGCTAACACTGGCCAGTATTTATTACCCATCCCTAATTGCCCAGGGGTCAGTTCAGGATCAACCACATTGTTGTGGCTCTGGACTCACATGTAGGCCAGATCAAGGAAGGAATGCAAACTTCATTCCCTGAAGGACATCTGTAACCAGGTGGGATTTAAATAATGATTCTCCACAGAGTGGTTAGGTGGTCTGTGTTAGGCCAACTTTTCATTCCAAGCTTGTTTTGAATTCAAGTGCGTCATCTGCTGTGGTGGGATTTGAACCCATATGCCCAAGAACATGGGGTTCTGGATTGCTACTCAAGTGACATGTACACTGTACCACTGCCTGAAATTGGCACAGCTTTAAAGAATTCACAGGTTAAGGACAGAGAGGATTGGGGGCAGAAGGGTTGAAATTGAGATCGAGACCATGGTACAGATGGCAATTCAGAGAGAAAGTATAGTGGCACAGTGGTTAGCGCTGCTGCCTCACAGCGCCAGAGATCTGGGTTCCATTCCCGCCTCAGGCAACTGTCTGTGTGGAGTTTGCACATTCTCCCCCTGTCTGTGATGGGTTTTCTCCAGGTGCTCCGGTTTCCTTCCACAGCACAAAGATGTGCAGGTTCGGTGAATTGGCCATGCTAAATTGCCCGTAGTGTTAGGCCAAGGGGTAAATGTAGGGGAATGGGTCTGGGTGGGTTGCTCTTCGGAGGGTCGGTGTGGACTTGTTGGGCCGAACGGCCCATTTCCACATGTAAGTAATCTAATCTAAATCTACAACTGAGAAGGAGGAGAGATGGGGGGGTGTTGATGGGGATGAAATATTCCCTAGGCAGAACATGTCACAGCAATTAAAGACTGACAGCAACTCTAGCCTATTGAATGGCTCCATGTCTATATCTTGGAGAGAGCATTCTTCCGAATGAGGGATGCTATGGCTGGTGTTACAAGCCAGTACCAGGAGGTTTCACGTATATAACTGACATCATACACTTTTATGATTGCTTACACATTGTCAACACCAAGGACCAGAATCCTATATCATTTGTCAGTGGATTCCTCCAAATTCTCCCAGATAGTTGTATGTTCTCAGGAAGTCAGTTCAAACCATCGATCCACACAAAACGACAAGAACTGTGGATCTGAAACAAGAATGGAAACTGCTGGAGAAACACAGCAGTTCATTGTCTGAGACAGGTCATTGGAATCGAAACATTAAATCCGTTTTCTCTCTACAGATGCTGCCAGACCTGCTGAGATTCACCAGCAGTTTCTGTTTTTATTGTTTAAAGGTTGAACGTTTCAGGGGAACAACTCCGAGAAGTTCGGCAGAGCTGGGATCTGAGCTTATCCTCAACTTCATGGTATGATAATACCTCCCACCCACATCTGCTCATTTGTGCTCAGTATTGACTCCAATAACTCATCACCTACACCATGTTTCCTGCACTGGTGCTTTGAAGTAAGGGAGGCAAGTGGTCAGGGGAGGGTTCCCCTCTTTATTCTCAAAATAGGACAGAGATGGAAACCAAACTCTACCTGTTCATGAGTGATCGACAAAGACACAGCTTTGTGCTAAAGTTGGGCTTCTTTCCAAACACTGCCCCACGCACTCCTGCAACATTCCCTGTCTTTGAGCTGTGTCAAGAACTAGTTTCCATACAGGGTGTCATCGGACCCCAGTGTGTCTGACAAATAAAAGGTCGATATCTTTCAAGCAGTATTTATGCACCGAACCCTTTCCCTTTTTGCATAACTTGAGGAATCAGCTGTTGGATTTCCTTTAAAAAGAGCCATTTTGTTTTTATTGTAAGCAAATTTGTTTCACGTTTTCTCCATGTTTGGATATTCAATAATTGGTCAGTTTGAGAATGCAGAATTCTATCAAATATCAAAAGGCAGAATTCAGAACTTCCTTTTTAACAATAAGAGTGGGTTGTATGCGGCAGGAACTTCCTGAGGAGGTTGCGGTGCAGTTACAACTTTTAAAGAACATGTGAAAAAGTTCATGAAGAGGAAAAGTTTAAATAGATATAAATCAAATGCAAGCAAGTGGGATTAGTTTAGTTTGGGAACACTGGGAGCATGGACTGGTTGGACCGAAGGGTCTGTTGCCAAGCTGTATGACTCTAAGTCTGGTTTTGGTATTGAGTAGAGATGCCTCAGTGATCACAGTTACTGACTGACAGGAAGAAAATTAAACACATGAGGATCCCAAATTTGACCAAATCAAGGTCAAACAGAAAAATAAAACCTCATGCTGTGCAGTTTTTGGGAAGATGTGAGGGTTTTCGAGAGGGTGCAGAGTGGATTGATCAGAAGCAGTTCCCATCAGCTGATTGGACAAGGACGATGAAGGGCTTATACCCAAAACGTCGAATTTCCTGTTCCTTGGATGCTGCCTGACCTGTTGCGCTTTTCCAGCAACACATTTTCAGCTCTGATCTCCAGCATCTGCAGACCTCACTTTCTCCACCATCTATAAGGCACAGGTTAGGAGTGTGATGGAATACTCCCCACTTGCCTGGATGAATGCAGCTCCAATAACACTCAAGAAGCTTGACACTATCTAGGACAAAAAACCCATCCACCACCTTCAACAGTGATTCCCTTCATCATTGATGCTCAGGAGCAGCAGTGTGCACCACCTACAAGGTGTATCGCCGAAATTCAGGCAAGGCTCTTCATGCAGCACATTCCAAACCCGAGGCCACTACTGTCTAGAAGGATAAAGATAGCAGTTATATGGGAACACCAGCACCTGCAAGGTCCCCTCTCAGACAATGACCATCTTGACTTGGAATTTTCTCCACTGTCACAGGTCAAAATCCCGAAACTCCCTCCTGAACGGCATTGTTGCTGTCTCGACACAGACTGCTGTGGTTCAAGGTGTCAGCTCCTCCAGGACAATGAGGATGGCCAGTAAATGCTGACCTTCCCAGTCATACCCATTTATGGAGTTTGCACCAAAATGAGAGTGCACCACTGCAATCCCATTCAGCACAGGAGGGAGAGCTCTCTGTTCGAGCTGGGATGGGATGGGATGGGGGGAATGGGTCACTGAGAAAGCTGCCTTGGGAATTAAACCTGAAAGTAGTGCAAGCGTGGGTCACTGGCAGTGCCCAGGGGCAAAGTAAAAGCAGTGAGACAGAGAGGGGTTAGAATCCCTCCAGTGTGAAACAGGCCATTTGGCCCAATAAGTCTCCACAGACTCTCCGAAGAGCATCCCTTAATGCTATGGGCAATTTAGCATGACAAACCCTCCCCACCCTGCACATCCTTGTGACTATAGGCACCCAGAGAAAACCCACAGACTCAGGGAGAATGCGTAAACTCCATGCAGACAGTTGCCCGAGGCTGGAATTGAACCTGGGTCTCTGGTGCAGTGAGGTAGCAGTGCTAACCACTGAGCCACCATGCCACTCCAGACGGGGCCAATCAGTGATGGATAGAATATGGGGCTGAAGCGGAGCTGCAAATCAAACAATCTTTTACATTTTGACAAGGCAGGACTCAGACCTAAGTACTGGCTGGGGAGGAGCTGGAGTGGGAAGGGACAATGTGGTGTTTTTGTTGTGAATTAAACAAGATCATTTGGTTATCCAACTGCAAACTGCAGACTTCTGGTTTATTTGGAACTTGCTGAGTCAATGTGCTGAAAAATGTATGGAACCACCCTCTCATGTGACATATTTACATGTTGCACAAGTGTTTAGATTCAACAAAATTTTACTGCAATATGAAAATGAAGCAGCTGTGGTGTGCGTCCTTAGTTTGGATATTCTGATCCATGGTCATTCTCTGCCAAGCAAGTTATTTGTTTACTGAGATTCTGGTGTGTCTCCAAGGCATCGTCTAAAATCCTCCAAATAACTCTTCATTAGAATTTTACACAATAATTGATATTTTAAATTGGCAATAACCTTTCATTTTCTACTCCATGATAGCTAAGCATTGCCCAGGATATAGACAAGCCGGCCAGCTGCTCTGAACTACAAACCTGACTTTGGAAACTCATTACTGTCTGGACTGCTTAGCATTTTTCTAAAGAAAATGACACTTCTCTGTTTTTAATGACCACATAACATTTCCTGAACATTTCAAAGACTGATGTGGTGTGATTTTCTGCTAGGGTTTAATTGGAGGCGACTCATTACAAAACCAACAAAGCAGCTGGGAGAAGTGGAGCTGAGTTAAACTGAACGAGTTCATTATCTCTTCTGTTTACACAACACGGTAATAAAATTAGACAAATGGCTAAAAAATGGTTTCTTTGCTTCCAGCTTTTCCCTGACTTGGCACCAGTGCAAGTGAGATGCAGCAGAACCTTCTGGAAGAAGAATCCGAAATGCTATAAACATAAAACCTTGCAACGCAGATTCCTGCCAAAGCTTGAAGAGCAACACAGACAGTGTTTAGTCTGCCAAGACTTTCACCCATACAATGGGGCATACCCTAGGCTAAGTCTCACTCCTGTACTAATCAGAATTAGCTTCTTGTCTCAAAATTCCCTTGATTTCCACTGCTGACTTACAACCTCCCAGTTCACAAGGTCACGCACTGTCAAAATTACTCCCACCAATTAGTTACAGGCACTTTCCATGTCATAATTACTTCCTTATTTCATGGTCAATTAACCCTCTGCGATCTTGATTATGGAATATTATTTACAAATAAACACAAAGTCTCTCCAGCCAAAGCCTTACTTCTTTCTCTGCCACTAATAAGTTTTGCAACAGCACATCTCTCTGCCCCTCCACTTTCTTGTTTGGTTAGCGGTGGAGGGAACAGTGATGTAATGTTTCGGCCTTAAGAAGCTCAGTCCACATCAATCCACAAGCCTGCTTCTACCCGGTTTCGAACTGGGAACCTTTCGCGTGTGAGGTCTTGATTATGGAATATTATTTACAAATAAACACAAATTAAAGCTAGCGCTGGGATCCCAGAGGGAATAGTCGTTCTGGAGGTAGACGCAGATATTCTCATTAGCAGAAAGTGACTACAGAGGAACCTCAATTATCCAAACGACATGGGCGGAGTGTATTTTGGTCAGATAATCAAACGTTCAGATGATTGTTCTGATAATTGAATGTTGGATAACGCAGTTTAGCCAAGCATCGGGGCCTTGCGATCTTGTTCGGATAATCCGAAATTCGGATAATTGAATGCCAGATAATCAAGGTTCCTCTGTGCTGGTGTCCTGCAAAAGCCCTGTTCAGGGGCCTGTACTTAAAAATCACAGTATTTAATAACAGCTTCAAAAATGGAATAGAAAGGCACAAACCCAAGTTTACAAAGTTAGGTGGCATTGTAAGTAGTGTAGGTGGAAGCATAAAATTGCTGAAAATGTGTTGCTGGTTAAAGCACAGCAGGTCAGGCAGCATCCAAGGAACAGGATTAGCCAAATGGACAAAGCTTCAGCAAATGGACCTCAAAAGGACTGGAAGGGGGCTTCCCAAACAGTGAGAAACGAGAAACAATGGAGGATCAAAGAGAGTGGGGCAGGGGGATTCAAGTTCAAAGATGATTAAAAGGTCATGAACATGTCAGGGTGAAGATTTGCACTGGCGCAGTCACTACTACCAGGAGGAGGACCTCAGCAAGACACCCGTGAGGAGCACTGAGGAGCAGCTCAGTGGGGCTCTGGAGTAAGGAGTTTCTGTAGTATAATGGTTTCTTCAGCCAGAGAGTGGTGGGCCTGTGAAATTCACTGCCGCAGGGTGCAGTGGAGGCCGGGACGCTAAATGTCTTCAAGGCAGAGATTGATAAATTCTTGATGTCACGAGGAATTAAGGACTATGGGGAGAATGTTGGTAAGTGGAGTTGAAATGCCCATCAGCCATGACTGAATGGCAGAATGGACTCGATGGGCCGAATGGCCTTACTTCCACTCCTATGTCTTATGGTCTTATGGTTATCGCATTTGCCTCACACGCGAAAGGTTCCCAGTTCAAAACCGGGTAGAAGCAGGCTTGTGGTTTGATGTGGACTGAGCTTCTTAAGGCTGAAACATTACATCACTGTTCCCTCCACCTCTACCCAAACAAGAAAGTGGAGGGGCAGAGAGCTGTGCTGTTGCAAAACTTATTAGTAGCAGAGAAAGAAGTAAGGCTTTGGCTGGAGAGACTTTGGAGAGCAGTGACTCAGCAAACAGTATGGGTAAGCTCAGGTAAAGTCCTTTTAACTTTCCTTTATAGTTTTACAGCAGTGCAGATGGCAGTTAGGGCAGTTGCACGTTCCTCCAGCAGCATGTGGGAGCTCAGGAAGACTTCCATTGTCCCTGATGACTCCACGTGTGGGAGGTACATCCAGCAGCAGCTCCTGGGAGATCATGTTAGGGAGCTGGAGCTGGTTTGATTCAAGATGCTGAGCACTTCATAGATCAGAGTTTTAGTGAGGTGGTCACATTAAGGTACAGGCAGAGAGTAGCTGGGTGATTACCAGGAAAGGCAAAGGGAGTAGGCAGAGAGTGCAGGAATCCCTTGTGGCCATTCCCCCAAAAAGAAGTATATCATTTTGGAGTGTGTGTGTGTGTGTGTGTGTGTGTGTGTGTGTGTGTGTGTGTGTGTGTTGGGGGGGGTGTGGTGGTGGTGGTGGGGTGGTGGTGGTGGTTGACCGTTCAGGAGAAAGCAGCAGTAGCCAGGTTTCTGGTACTGTGACTGGCTGTGGGGCACAGCGGGAAAGGGTAGACGTAAACGGGACCTTCAAAATAGGAGACTCGATAGTTAGGGGGGCAGACAGGAGATTCTGTGGGAAGGTAAGATGGTGTGTTGCCTCTCAGGTGCCAGGGTGCAGGATGTCTCAGAGCAGCCAGTGTGCTCAGGTTTCAGGGTTTTAGATCATTGGGATCTTTTCTGGGGAAGAGGTGACCTGTTCAAGAGGGACGGGTTGCAGCTGAACTGGAGGGGGACCAATACCTTGGTGGCCAGGTTTGCTCGTGTTACAAGAGAGGGTTTAAACCAGATTGGCAGGGGGATGGGATCCTGCACAGCAGGGAGGCAACTGGAAGGCAGGAAGGAGACACAGTAATGAGAAATAGTAAAGTGAAGAGACAGGTCAGGCTGGAACTCAACAGGGAGTAAGGAATGCCTGTTGGCCTTTGATGGGGTAGAATTTGTTAAGTGTGTTCAGGAAAGTTTCCTCAAGCAGTATAAAGAGGGTCCTACTCGGGAAGGGGCAAAACTCAACCTAGTCTTGGGAAATAGGACAGGACAAGGAGATGGAGGTGATAGCGGGGAGGACTTTGGGACCAATGACCATGTTTCTATTAATTTTAAATTGTTATGGAGAGGGACAAAACTGGTCCACAGGTTCAAGTTCTAAACTGGGGCGAGGTGAATCCTGACAGAATAAGACAAGAGCTTGCAGGGGTTGATGGGAGTAGTTTGTTTGCAGGCAAAGGGACTTCTGGCAAATGAGAGGCCTTTAAAAGTGAAATGGCTAGAGTTCAAGAACCATATGTTCCTGTGAGGGTGAAGGGCAAGGTTGGCAGGAATAGGGAACCCTGGATGACGAGGAGGTGTGGCTCAGGTACAGGCAGCTGGGATCGAGAGAATACAGGCGTTTACTGAAGAAGGAAATCAGGAGGATATAAAGGAAGCATGAGATAGCCTTGGCAGAGAAGATTAGGGTAAATCCAAAGAGGTTCCTAAAGGATATTAAAGGAAAAAGAATAACTAGAGAGAGAATAGGGCCCCTCAAGGTCCATAGTGGGCATGTATGTGTAGAACCACAGGTGATGGGTGAGGTTCTCAATGAGTA
This sequence comes from Hemiscyllium ocellatum, assembly GCF_020745735.1. Classification (NCBI taxonomy): domain Eukaryota; kingdom Metazoa; phylum Chordata; class Chondrichthyes; order Orectolobiformes; family Hemiscylliidae; genus Hemiscyllium; species Hemiscyllium ocellatum. Next base: position 10,199,831 of record NC_083430.1, on the reverse strand, counting down.
TTTCTCCTCTGTGTTTACCATGGAGATAGACATGAAGACTTGGAACTTGGGGAAGTTAGTGGTGATACCTTGGGGACAGTCCATATCACAGTAGAGGAGGTGGTGGATGTATTAGAATATATGAAAGTGGATAAATCTCCTGTTTCTGACCAAATATATCCAAGAACACTGCAAGAGAGAAGAAATTGCGGAGATCCTGGCTGATATTTTTATATCATTAGCCATGGGTGAGGTCCCAGAAGACTGGAGGGTAGCAAATGTTGTGCCCTTATTCAAGAAGGGCTGCAGAGAAAAACCTGGAAACTATAGACCAGTAAGCCTAACATCTTCGGTGGGTAAGTTACTTGAGAAGATTCTGAGAGATAAGGTACACATGCATTTGGAAAGACAGGGTTTGATGTCAGCGTAGCTTTATGAATGGGAGATCATGCCTCACAAATTTGTTAGAGTTTTTTGATGGAGTGATCAGGAAGGACGACGGCAGGGCAGGGCAGTAGACGTAGTCTATATGGACTTCAGTAAGGCCTTTGATAAGATTCCAGACAGTAGGCTGCTCTGGAAGTTTAGATCGCATGGAATCCAAGCGGAGCTTGCAAATTGGACACACAATTGGCTCGATGGTAGGAAACAGAGGGTAATAGTGGAAGGATGCTCATCGGACTGGGAGACCTGTGACTAGTGGAGTGCCTCAGGGCCCGGTGCTGGGCCCATTACTATTTGTTATCTATATCAACAATTTGGATGAGAATGTTCAAGACATGATTAATTTACAATGACACTAAAATAGGCAGTATTATGGACAGTGAGGAAGATTATCAGAAATTGCAGCAGCACGTTGATCAGCTGGGGGAGTGGGCTGAGAAATGGCAAATGGAGTTTAGTATAGCTAAGTGTGTGGTTTTGCATTTTGGAAAGTCCAATCAAGGTTGGGGTTTCATGGTGAATGGTAGGGCCTTAAGGAGTGTAGTGGAACAGAGGGATCTTGGAGTTCAGGTTCACAGTTCTCTAAATGTGGAGTCATAGGTGGACAATGCAATGACGAAGGCTTTTGGCACATTGGGCTTCATCAGTCAGGGCATTGAGTGTAGAAGTTGGGAAGTTATATTGCAGTTACACAGGATATTGGTGAGGTCGAACTTGGAGTATTGTGTTCAGGTTTGGTTACTATGCTATAGGAATAATGTTATTAAACTGGAAATGGTGCAGAAGAAATTTACAAGGGTGTTGCCTGGACTCAACTGGGCGACTGTCTGTGTGGAGTTTGCACATTCTCCCTGTGTCTGCATGGGTTTCTGCTAGGTACTCCAGTTTCCTCCACAAACCACAGATGTGCAGGATATTGCCCGTAGTGTCCAGGGATGTGTAGGTTAGGTGCATTAATCAGGGGTAAATGTAAAGCAATAGGATACGGGAATGGGTCTGGGTGGGTTACTCTTTGAAGGGTTGGCGTGGACTTGTTGGGCCAAAGGGCCTGTTTCCACACTGTAGGGATTCTGAGATTCTATGATACAATAATCAAGCTGGGACTTTTCTCTTTCGCGCATATAAGACAGGGAAGGGATCTTATACAAGTAGAGAAGCACGCACTCAGTCTTTTTCTGAAGGTTGGGGAATCTAGGAATAGAGGGTATCAGTTTAAGGTTAGAGGGGAAAGAATAAAAGGGAACCTGAGGGACATTTTTTCCACAGACGCTAGTACGCATGTGGAATGAGCTGCCAGTGGATGTGGCTGAGGACAAATACATGGATAGGAAAGGTTTAGAAGGATGTAAACCAAGTGCAGGGAAATGGGGTTAGCATGGACGGATATTTTGGTCGGCATAGACCAATGGGCCTATCCCGTGCATAAGCCCATTCCTGATGAAGGGCTTATAGCCGAAACGCGACTCTCCTGCTCCTCGGATGCTGTCTGACCTGCTGTGCTTTTCCAGCACCTTTCAATTCCGTGCTGCCCCACAACGTACAGAACATAATCAAAAAGGCTAATGGAATACTGAACTTTATACCGAATGTATTGAAATAGAATGGTAATTGTATTTTCCCGAGGATGTCAGATTTCAAGATGACGGGGGTGCATTTTTAAAGTGAGGAGAGAGATTTAAAAAAGATATGAGGGTCAGTTTTTTTTACACAGAACGTGGTTCACTTGTGGAATGATCTTTTAGAGGAAGTGGTCAATGTAGGTACAATTACACGTTTAAAAGATATTTGGATAAGTTCATGAATAGCAAAGGTTTGGAGGGATATGAGCCAGAAGCAGACAGGCAGCACTAGTTTAGTTTGGGATTATGATCGGCATGGACTGGCTGGACTCAAGGGTCTGTTTCTGAAGTATATGACTCTATGACAAGATATAGAAGGTCTATTCTGGAGGTCATACTGGAGAGAGCTGGGCATTTATATGTACACAAGGCATTATAAGTGGCGGGACAATTTGAGAGAACTGTTAAGGAAGCATATAGCATTCCATGTTTCATTAATAGGGACATAGAGTTCAAAGTACTGCAAAGGACCTCTACCGTTCTTCATCTAAGAAGAATCCACACACTAAAACCTCTGGGATGCCCGAACCAACCAACCCAACCACCCCGTGGCTCAACACTTTAACTCTCCCTCCCACTCCACCGAAGACATGCAGGTCCTTGGACTCCTCCATCGCCAGAACATAACAACATGACGGTTGGAGGAAGAGCACCTCATCTTCCGCCTGGGAACCCTCCAGCCACAAGGGATGAACTCGGATTTCTCCAGTTTCCTCATTTCCCCTCCCCCCACCTTGTCTCAGTCAATTCCCTTGAACTCAGCACCACCCTCCTAACCTGCAATCCTCTTCCTGACCTCTCCGCCCCCACTCCGGCCTATCACCCTCACCTTGACCTCCTTCCACCTATCACATCTCCATCGCCCCTCCCCCAAGTCCCTCCTCCCTACCTATTATCTTAGCATGCCTGGCACCCTCTCCTCATTCCTGATGAAGGGCTCTGGCCCGAAACGTCGAATTTCCTGTTCCTTGGATGCTGCCTGACCTGCTGTGCTTTAACCAGCAACACATTTTCAACATAGAGTTCAAAAGCAGGGAGAATGCAATGAACTTATATATTGGTTAAACTTCATCTGAATTACTGTGTACTGTTGTGGGTGCCATTTAATAGGATGAATGCACTGGAGAAAAGGTTGAGAAGATTGGTTGCAGGGATGAGATACTTTAGTTTTGAGGATAGGTGGAGACATTGGAACTGTTTTCTTCAGAGAGGAGAAGGCGAAGAGGAGATTTGATAGAAGCTTCCAAAATCATTAGTGGACCGGACAGAGTGGAGAGACTGTTCCCACTCAGAAAAGGATCGAGAATCGGAGAGCGCAGATCGAAAGAAGAAATTCCGAGGTGGGAATGTCCTTTGTTCACACAACAAGTAGGTGGGGTTCAGAATACACTGCCTGAAAGTGGGGGGGGGGGGAGCTGGTTCAATTGACACAATGAAGAGGGCCTTGGATGGGTATGGAAATAGAAATAATGTGTAAAGTTGTGCAGAAAACCAGGCAATTGGTACTAAGTCAGAATACTTTGAGAGCCAGCACAGAAACTAAGGGCCGAATAGCCTCTTCCTGCTTGATAACAATTCTGTGATTCCCTGCAGACATCCTTCAGCTGTATAAAGTCCTGGTTAAACCACAGCTGGATTTAGTGGGAGGAGCTTCGGCACTACACTTTATGAAGGATTAAATGGGTTAAAGGGTGAGTTAATTAAAGACTTCAAGGGCAACTGATAGGTAGCGAAAAACAATGCCCACAGGCTGGAAATCCAGGGTATCAATATCAGCCTTTCAGAAATGAAATTTGGAAACACCTCCACACTTCTCCAAAGGATGGTAAACATTCAGAAATCTCGGTCACAAACGGGAATGTTATATCAGAGACTGATAGATAGTTGCCTATCAGATGGACACGGTGCAAAAGCAGGTATTTAGAGCTCCATCACAAAGTAGCCATGAGCTCACTGAAAGGTACAACAGGTTCAAGGGACTAAACGGGCCGGTCACCTTCCTCCAGGTGGCTCCTTAAGTCAAGCCTAGAAATCTGATCAGAGGGACTGGTGGAGCAATGGACAGGGAGATCAGGTTTGCTATTCCTCCTTAAAATCTATTGCTTTCTCCAGTAACAAGAACATCCATCCTCCTCAGTTGTCCATGCTTTTCTTGCCCTGTTGACCAGCAAAGCATTGATAACACCTGTTGCTGTTTGGTAGGTACTTCTCCGCATGCCAGGTTGAATTGAATTGAACTGAATTTATTGTCAGTGTACCGAGACACAGTGAACAGCTTTGTCTTGCAAGCAACACAGGCAGATCACAGAGTTAAGTGGCAGAGATAAGTAAATAATAGATAAACAGTGGCAAAAACAAAAAACACAGGTACAGGTGAATGTTAAGAGTTTGTGAGTCCATTCAGCATTCTAACAACAGTCGGGTAGAAACTGTTTTAAAACCGGCTGGTGCGTGTATTCAAGCTTCTGTACCTTCTCCCCGATGGTAGATGTTGTAGAAAAACATTGCCAGGGTGGGATGGATCTTTGAGAATGCTGGTGGCCTTTCCTTGACAGCGGGCCTGGTAGATGGATTCTATAGATGGGAGGTTGGCCTTTGTGATTGTCCGGGCCAAGTTCACCACTTTCTGTAACCGTCTCCAATCTTGAACAGCACAGTTGCCATACCAGGTAGTGATACATCCAGACAGAATGCTTGGGGTCCCTCATGGGTATTTTGAGGGATTTTCAAACTGACAGCAGGCTGGCTGCTTGCAGACAACCAACCTCTTGGTTCACCTCAGACTGTCTGGAAGACTGTGACACTGAGTGCAGACTATAAATCACGCTGGAGTCGCCATGCTTCAGAATAAGGGGTCTGCCCTCCGCAAGGGGATGTATTTAAAAATAAAGTCCATTTAATCTGTTCTCAATTCATTTGGGAATCTCCATTCCTTTTCCAGTTGCACTGTTCTCAATCCACGCATCTGCTAACATTTGGGAGGAACAGAAGCTGAGGTAGGGGCAATCTATTCCTAATTTATTTGTCAAAGTAATAGCCTGTGGCAGGAAGCCTGTGCAATGGCAATATTAAACCTAGCAGGCGAATCAACATTCACTTCTGTTTTATTAATCACAGACTTGTTTGGGAAACGACAGGAATTGGAAAGATTTAATGCAAATATCGTTTGATGATAGAAGGTGCCAATCGCGTTTGGAACAAAAAGTATTTACAGATTGGGTTTAACAACTTGTCAATCTCTCTAGCGTCAAACACGTGCAGGTAAACAAATTAATGTTCTGCACTGGGCTTGTGAATCTGCAGTGTGCAATGCAAACGTGGCTGAAAGTTACCTATGTCAATCTATCAGTGTTGATGTCTAACCTCGAACCTGCTCAATACTCAGCCGTCCACACACAATTACGCAACTCAAGTTCAAGAGTGCACCTTTAATCCTGAGTCAATAGCATCCACTGCCTGCTGGTTTGCACTTCAGTTAGAATAAAACAGGCAGCTGCAGATTATCTGCCAGTCAGTTCCAGGAGATGAACTGAAACACTAACAAGGGGTCAAGATCTCTCAAAGAAAATGCCTGTGCTGATCAGCAGCAGCCTCTCCAGCTAACCCTTGTTGTTTTCTATAGGTACATTGCACAGGACTGCACACCGGGGTTAGGCAACACAGTAAGCCAGCCGAAAGCAGCACTAGTATAGCCAGTATATTTTCCAGCAGCAAGCCTGCAGTATGACCAGGTTACATTGTGTTATAGGCAGTGCCTACAGCCTCATAACACAATCTATTTTGTCAAACATGCCTCTGTGTATTTGGTTCACATTGGCCCTGGAGGATGGTTCCTGCTGCTGATGCACTGTTCTCATAATTTTGCCCCAGATAATTTTGTGTATACAGTTTTAAAAACCCTCCCACCTTCTCCAAACCTGAATACTGTTTGCAACTGACAGGTAATGAAGGGCAAGAGTCAGTCAGATGGTGCTCAGTGGTGACTCACAACAGCACGATGCTAGTACAATTGCAACATTTAAAAGGCATCTGGATGGGTATATGAATAGGAAGGGTTTGGAGGGATATGGGCCGGGTGCTGGCAGGTGGAACTAGATTGGATTGGGATATCTGGTCGGCATGGACGGGTTGGACTGAAGAGTCTGTTTCCATGCTGTACATCTCTATGACTATGAATAATTGAACATGAGGGCGACAAATAACGTACTGGGAAATACACATCAAACGATAGCATTACCGTAGTGGAAGGCAAGGCTGAGGTAGGGGAGCAGGCTACTGCCTAGAATGTCTGATCATAGGAACTTACAGCACAGCAGGAGCCCATTTGGTCCATCACATCTGTGCCAGCCATAAAATAACTAGCTAACTTAATCTAACTTTCTAATCTTCATCTGTGCTCTTGCCACACTTCAAGTTCATCTCCACAAATGGGAGACGATGGCGCATGATATATCATTGCATTAGTAATCCAGAACCCCTGGCTAATGATCTAAAATCATGGAGGTTCAAGTCCCACCATCACAGATGGCTAAATTTAGAATTTTTAGAAAATTCCAACGAAAACCATTGTCACTGTTGTTATAAAAACTCAGCTAGTTTAAAAAAAATCGGTCAGGGAAGGAAATCCGCCATCCTTACCTGGCCTGGCCTACATGTGGCAAAATGACCCACAGAACTTTTAACTGGACTATAAATGTTGGACCAGCCAGCAATCTACACAATCCCATGAACAAGTAAAAGAAAACACTTGAAAAGAGTTGGTGTCTGCATCATCCTTTAAGACAGTGACTTCTCCACCACCCACCAAATGAGAAGAAAATATAACTCTCTTCTAATCATTCACTGAGTAGCTTTAAGTCCAAGCTCAGGGAAACGGACTGTTCTCATAATTTTGTGTATACAGTTTTTAAAAACCCTCCCATCTGCTCTGGTCTGAAAAAACAAATTCCAGCTTATCCAGTGTTTCCTCACAGCGAAACATCTTTCATCCTAGCCACTGCCATTCAGTGACATCTTGACAGGCATCCGAGAATCATATGGTGGGCGGCACGGTGGCACAGTGGTTAGCACTGCTGCCTCACAGCGCCTGAGACCTGGGTTCAATTCCCGACTCAGGCGACTGACTGTGTGGAGTTTGCACGTTCTCCCCGTGTCTGCGTGGGTTTCCTCCGGGTGCTCCGGTTTCCTCCCACAGTCACAAAAATGTGTGGGTCAGGTGAATTGGCCATGCTAAATTGCCCGTAGTGTTAGGTAATGGGGTAAATGTAGGGGTATGGGTGGGTTGTGCTTCGGCGGGTCGGTGTGGACTTGTTGGGCCGAAGGGCCTATTTCCACACTGTATGTCTAATCTAATATCTGCAGCTGCACACACACTCCTCATCCTGCTGCACAGCCCCTGGTTCCATGAACCTGACTGTGGCTGCACTCCCAGAGACACCATCAATCTCACCACGAAAACTGGAGAGAGAGAGAGAGAGAGAGAGAGAGAGAGAGAGAGAGAGTTGTGCTAATGGGATTTCTGGACAACTGCCTTGTCTTCCTTGCTGCCTGGACAATCTGAAGCAAAGGGATGACCTCTTCCAGAAATGCGTTACAGACATCTATAAGATACAAGTCAAGAGTGTGGGGGAATACTCCCCACCTGACTGGATGAGTGCTGGTCTATCAACACTCAAGAAGCTTATTAGCATCAGGACAAAGCAGCCCACTTGATTGGCACCACATCCACTCGCTCCCTCACCAACGCTCAGCAGCAGCAGCAGTGTGTACTATCTACAAGATGCCCTGCAGGAATTCACTGAAGTACCTTAGATAGGACCTTCAAAAACCACTTCTATATAGAAGACAAGGTCAGCAGCCACACAGGAACACCACCACCTGCAAATTCCCCTCCAAGCCATCCACCATTCTGACTTGGAAATATATCATCGTTCCTTCACTATCACTGGTCAAAATCCTAGAATTCCCTTCCTAAGGGCATTGTGGGTCGACCTACAGCACATGGACTACAGCAGCTCACCACCACCTTCTCAAAGGCAACTAGGGATGGGCATTAAATGCCAGCTCGGCCATGGGCCACATCCCACAATGACTAATTTTCTAAACATTGCACCTGGTTAATTGAAGTGTAAGTGCTTTGTTAACAGCATATAGACTTCACAATTACTGCAGAACACTCACATGGCTGAGAAGCTCAATTTGTATTTATTGAGTGACAAATATTTCCGTAGTGGAAAAACAATTTTGAAAATTGTTCAAGGGGCAGCACGGTGGCTCAGTGATTAGCACTGCTGCCTCACAGCACCAGGGACCTGGATTCGATCCCTGTCTTGGGTGACTGTCTGTGTGGAGTTTGCACATTCTCCCCGTGTCTGTGTGGGTTTCCTCCGGGTGCTCCGGTTTCCTCCCACACTCCAAAGATGTGTAGGTCAGGTGAATTGGCCATGCTAAATTGCCCTTAGTGTTAGGTGCATTAGTCAGAGGGACATGGGTCTGGGGGGGTTACTCTTCAGAGGGTCAGTGTAGACATGTTGGGCCAAAGGGCCTGTTTCCACACTGTAGGGAATCTAAAAAAAACATGTTACCCCCTCAGCCTCCTGGACACAGCTCAGAGATACCAGCTGCTGCTCAAACTCTGAAATCCAGAGCTTGCACTGCCTCAGCTGACAACGCATTTTGAATGTGGGGTTGTCCAGGATATGAGTTGTACCCTGATGTGGACTGCGCATTGAATGCTGCCATGCATTGGGCTTGTTTGACAATCTGAAAGAGACAATGAGTTAATTCCATTCTGCCAGTCTTTCAGTGGGAGCCCTGAAAATCTTTGTTCTCTACATGTCCCCAAATCCCTTTTCCCAACTACGTTGGACAATGCAATTAGATCACAACAGCACGGTGGCCCTTGGCTTTTTGCCCATTAGTCTCAATCTTTATCCTTCACTAATGACCCTGTTGTTTATGGAAACATCTTCTCACTATCTACTCTACCAAAACTCTTCAGGATTTTAAACTTTCCTATTAAATTTATTCAGATTCTCTACAGTGTGGAAACAGGCCCTTCAGCCCAACCAGTCCACACCGACCCTCCGGAGAGTAACCCACCCAGACCCATTTCCCTCTGACTAAAGCACCAAAAACAATGGGCAATTTAGCAAGGCCAATTCACCTGACCTGACTGTGGGAGGAAACCCACACAGACATGGGGAGGACTTGTAAACTTCACACAGTCACCTGAGACTGGAATCAAACCTGGGACCCTAGTACTGTGAAGCAGCAGTGCTAACCACTGAGCCACCGTGCCACCCTTAATCTTTCAATGAGGTTTAAAGTGACTTTTGCAGCCAAATGTTTCTCTATTTGGTTACAATTCTCCTGTTACCAACACTATGCAAACCAAATAGAAACCTGTTATTTCAAGTCACAAACTCAAACTTGCCTGTTGCAGTTGAGTGAAGGGGTCTGCCAAACAATAACTGCCTGGCAACATGTCATGTGACAAGTGAGATGTCATCATGATGTGACTGACCACATGATCACACTTCAGAGTGTTCTTCTCTACAATTAACACACCTTACCACTCACAAGATAGCCACTAGATTAATAGCAGGAAGCACTGAGGGAGAAGACAAATGGGAAGGATAAGACTGTACTGCACTAACCCCTGTTTTCAGGCTGTTTGTAGACTCCATGCCTCCTGCAATCTGCAATCCACATTTAACAAAAGAATCAGGCAATTTGGAAATCACAATAAAAATAACTCGACTAGATTCTATGACTTTTTTTAGAAGGAAGACTGGCAAGTATTCCACTGAGATAAGATCTGATGAACAACTAATTCAAAAAACTTAAAGAAAAGTCCCTAAAAAGGTAAAATAATATATGCTAGTAACCTTTGTATGCACATCAAACATAAACTTTGTGATTTAAGAACAGGTATTTTTTGTGATTTTAAAAAGTAGTTTCCATTTGAGAGTCAGTAAAAGATTAAATCAATGAAAAAAAATCACAAAAGATTGAAATTTGCATTTACCATCTAATTCCAGGGTATAAAAGAGTTCATTCCAAGGGGTAGATTTTTGACAGAAGTCACTTTAGGACCCATTTTAATGAGGGGTTTGAACATGACGAGGCTGTTTGCCCTTGTGGTGAATTTGTAATTGGGATATGGAATTCAATAATAAATGATCTGTCATTGAAGATGGAGCTAAAGATAAAATTCTGCCCTTGGAGTGTTAATAACCTTTGGAATCCTCTCTCCCAGAGAGTGGTGGAGGCTGGGTCATTCAAGGCTGAATTAGACAGATTTTTGATGCACAATTTGGAGTCAAGGATTATGGACGTGCTGATCAGCAAGTGAACTTAAAGCCACCGTTAAATCAGCCATAATCATATTGAATGACAAAGGCTTGAGAGGCAATATGGCCTAGTCTCTCTTATATTTCTAATGTTATAGTCTGATGTACCTCACTGGCTGTAAGTGCTCTGGTATGTTCCAAATTTGTGAAAGGCACTACATAAATGCAAGTATCTCTTGGCTTTAAATGTGCATGCTGCAAAATCAACAAGATAAAACAAAGGCTCGATTCTGCAGAAGGGAGCGACATTTTACACAGACACGTTGGAATGAAGCCATTATTTCAACATTGGTTCGGAGCAGAGCCACATTATCATTAACAGATTGCAAAGTCCGTCATTCAAATCAATGTTTTGCAAGTAAATACTGGACTCAATGTTCCGTACTTATCCTGCCTATTCTAGATAGTAAACCTTTTTAAAAAGGTTCTGCCTCTCGAGGTATTACACAAAAAATACACTTGTCTTCGCCTAACAAATAACATTAGAAACAACATCACACCGCATTAACGTGGGGTTCATCATCATCTGCCACAGTATTAACAAGCTCTTTAAAGAGTTTAAGGGATAGTTGTTCAAAACAAGATGGTGGGGGCAGATCAGCAAAAAACCTGCAGATGCTGGAAATCTGAAACAAAGAACTGGAGAAACCCAGCAGCATAGGTGGTGAGAGAAATGGTTTTGAGTTGAGTTTTTTAGAAAGATGCAAAAAGTAACTTCAATTTTTGTTTTTATCATGGCAGCTGGCAACAATGTCGTTTTTCAGTCTTTCATAGCCAGTGTCAGTATCAAAACACTCCCAGATCAGATATCAGAACAAGGGGCCCAATTCTTCAATAGCTTTGCACTGCAAGTAGCAGCAACTATTAAACAAATGAGAGCCTGCCTGTCCCTTTGCATTTCACCCAGTGTCTGCACTCAAACTCCATTTCAAAAGACCAAAACAACATTGCAAACTGGTTGAAAAAGATCTGAATGCAGCAAGTGACAACAGATCACCTCAGTGACAGAGGGCAGCAGAACACAGTAAGGAAACTACATAGAACATAGAATAGCACAGCACAGTACTGCCCTTCGGTCCTCAAAGTTGTGCTGGCCTTTTATCCTAGTCTAAGCTTAGACTAACTTATACACGTTTCATTGCACTATCATCAATGTGCCTATCCAAGAGTTGCTTAAACATCCTTAATGTATCTGACTCTACTACCACCGCTGGCAATGTATTCCACACTCCCATCACTCTCTGAGTAAAGAACCTACCTTTGATCTCTCCCCTAACCCTTCCCCGAATCACCATGAAAATATGCACGGTGGCTCAGTGGTTAGCACTGCTGCCTCACAGCACCAGTGACCCAGGTTCAATTCCATCCTTGGGTGACTGTCTGTGTGAAGTTTGCACATTCTCCCTGTGTCTGTGTGGGTTTCCTCTGGGTGCTCTGGTTTCCTCCCACAGTCCAAAGATGTGCAGGTCAGGTGAATTGGTCAGTATCAATTGCCTGTAGTGACGAGTGCTTTAGTCAGAGGGCAATGGGTCTTGTTGAGTTACTCTCTGGAGGTTTGGTGTGGACTTGTTGGGCTGAAGGACCTGTTTCCACACTGTAGGGAATGTAATCTAATCATGATTTTAACACCCGTACATGTATGCAATAAAGAAAACATAGTTTCTGACAAGCAATGACATTGCTGCAGCTTTGCACACCTTGTGTCCTCTCACTGACAGTTTCTTTAGGGTTAAGGATTGAGTTGGATGCCTTTCACCAACACTGGCAATAAACGATTGAGGGCTGTGTGTGTGTGTGTGTGTGTGTGTGTGTGTGTGTGTGTGTGTGTGTGTGTGTGTGTGTGTGTGTGCGCGCGCGCGCGCTGGATAGACAGCTGATCCTTATTTCCTGTTTCTGCCAGATTGGAAAAGAGCACAGGACTGGCACTTGGTCTAAAGTGGAAGTGACTGAAGTGGCCCCGGGCCTATGAACTGTTGCTGGTAACTCTCCCACTTCAGACCAGAGGAATTCCAGAAAATTAAGCAAATAAAAGGTACCAAGAGATTATGGGTCAGATTCCCAGCTCTCCGGGAGGTTTCAGGAATTAAAGATTAATCTCAAGGAATGTAATATTGTAAAGCAATTAAAAAGTGTATATATAACTAAAAATTGCACACAATTCTTTCTAGTTACGAAACCATTGCATTCGGGGAAAATGGCCAAGTGAACATTTAAATCTGGAAGTAATGTTCCAATATGTTACACCTTGCCATTGGATAAAGTTAATAAAGATTGTTTCGCTGCTTATTTGGAACTGCCCCTTATGCATTAACATGAAGCTGCTTCCATTGAAATGTTTATGTCTGAAGATTGGTTGCACTGAATGGATGAAGAAGTTTGCTGTATATCCTGTATATTTAAATGCAGTAACATACTGACTAGATTGAGCCTGGTCACTTCCATGGTGAGCCACAATCACAGAACAGGTTCATGGCTGGAAGTCTCTGATAGTACTCTTGCCAGCTGTAGTTCATTGGTGGCACTGCCATTCTGTTATGAGGTTATGGATTGAGTTTTCACACCAGAGACCTGCGTACAATCTACATTGGTATTAGAGACTGCCACACTGTCAGGGGCGCAGTCTATAGATGAGACATGAAACAGAGATCCTGTCAACCCTCTCGGGGGGGCATAACAACCAGACAATGGCACTATTTACCAGACGAGCTGCTCAGTTCTCCATAATGCCCTGGCCAATAATTGCCACTCAACTAACATTACCATAAACACAGATATTCTGGTCATTATTACATTGCTATTTGTGGGTGCTTACTGTCCATAAATTTGTCGCCACGTTTCCTCCTTTTTAATAGTGACTTTGCTCCAAAAAGTACTTCACCTTCTGGAATTCACTTTGGGATGTGCCAGGGTGGTGAAAGACGCTATATAAACGCAAGTTCATTCTTGCTTTGCGTGGTAACTCCAGCAACTTTGGAGCCACAGAATGTCAGCTTCTTCAGGAGAAGGAGGATGAATATAGTGAGCAGGGATGTTGGAGAACGAACCAGTAGTGGTAAGGTGACCTCGAGTTGCACTCCTTCAGGCAATCTTCCCACAGCTAATGGCAATAGTCGGATAAGAGCTTGCATTGTTTCGGTTAAAGCCAGTAATTCAATCTTGTGGTTTCTGATGACATGCTAAACAGGAAAGGTTCCTGACATGCTCAGAGCAGCTCAATTGAATTCCTTGAGCAGAGTATCCGCAGTTAATGGCTTATACTCAATCAATCAAAGGTGGCTGAGGGAATTAGAAAGGGGGAATGGGTGAGGGACGATATGGGGTGCAACAAGCAGGTAGGATGAAGGCAATCTGTCACCACAGCCCTCCCAAAGGGGATCCAATTCTGGAAAAGCTGTTCATCCTTTAGAAAGTATTGTGTGAAATAGAAGCCTCTTTTCCAGATCCTACTACTGGCTAACTGCTGTGTACTTGCACTATTTTTGGCTTTTATTTTGACTTCCCCTTTCCGGCATTTCCAGTTTAGCTCCTTTGCACTGTTCTGCAAGAGCAGGCTACCCCTCAAGACTCTGATGAAACAGAGCTGTCATAAAATTGATACTGTGCCTTCTAAATTTATGACATGCAAGCAGACTGTCACTGCAGCATCCACAGCCAAGTCTTCACAGTAGGCAGAGTGAAATGTATTGAAGCAGTCGTAAATCAAACACTGAAACAAAGCAGAACCGGTTGCAGAAATCTGGAGTAAAAGCAGAAAGTGCTGAAAATACTCAGCAGGTCTGTTGGCCTCTGTGGACAGAGTTAACCAGGTCAGAAGCCTTTTATCAGAGCTGCCAGGTACAGGAAAACTATGTGATAACATTGCACAGATGTCACACTGAGCTGAAAAATGGTAAATACAACCTGCTTTAGAACATAGAACATTAAACAATACAGCGCAGAACAGACCCTTCAGCCCTCAATGTTACGCCAACCTGTGAACTCATCTCAGCCCATCCCCCTACACTATTCCATCACCATCCATGTGCTTATCCAAGGATTGTTTAAATCTCCCTAATGTGGCTGAGGTAACTACATTGGCAGGCAGGGCATTCCACTCTCACCTTACCACTCTCTGAGTAAAGAACCTGCCTCTGATATCTGTCTTAAATCTGTCACCCCTCAATTTGTAGTTATGCCCTCTCATACAAGCTGACGTCATCATCCTAGGAAAAAAGACTTTCACTGTCTACCCTATCTAATCCTCTGATCATCTTGTATGTCTCTATCAAATCCCCTCTTAGCCTTCTTCTTTCCAATGAGAACAGACCCAAGTCTCTCAGCGTTTTCTCATAAGACCTTCCCTCCAGACCAGACAACATCCTTGTAAATCTCCTCTGCACCTTTTCCAATGTTTCCACATCCTTCCTGTAATGGGGCAACCAGAACTTTACATAATATTCCAAGTGCGGCTGCACTAGCGTTTTGTAAATTTACACAATTTACGACCCTGTCTCTCTCACATTAGCAAAGAGGGGAGGTAACAATATTGCAATACAGTTCCTTTTCTTTTAAGAAAACATGAGACAGGCTAAAATTAAATTTGCAAATAACATGATCGAAACTTACAAATAATAAACTCATGCGTGCTCTCTCACTAATGGTTCCATTGTCTACAGCTAAAGTCTCCAAGAGTCTGGCTCCGGGTTAGGACATGTCCATCCACTGAGTGCTGGAGGACCTAGAACTGGGGAAGAGGTCGGGGTTGCCTAAGGGTGACAAGGAGGAGTGGTCTGGATGGATTCCAGACTGCCCACCACCCCCCAAACCATGGAGTTGCTGCTAATGATAAAATTCCTCTTGGTAGCTGTGGCCATTGTAGTGCAACATTTGGGACATCTTCAAAAATGAAAAGGGAAAAGTACATAAGGTCTAGGATGCTAAGAACAGAATGGGCCCTGGAGGAACATCAGAAGAGTAGAACCAGTCTTAAATGAGGAATCAAGCGGGCTAAAAGGGGTCATGAAATAGCTTTAGCGAGCTGAATTAAGGAGAATCCCAAAGCATTTTATTCTTGTATAAGAAGCAAGCGGGTAACTAGAGAAAGGATTGGTCCACTAAAGGATAATGAAGGAAGGCTGTGTGTCGAACCTGAGAGAATGGGTGAGATTCTGAATAATTACTTTGCACTAGTGTTCACTGAGGAGAGGGACATTGAAGGTTATTAATATGGACAAATCCCCAGGACCAGATGGGATCTATCCCAGGTTACTGAGGGAGGCAAGAGAGGAAATAGTTGGGTCTCTGACAGATATCATTGTAGCATCCTTAAATACAGGTGAGGTGCCAGAGGACTGGAGGGTTGCTCATATTGTCCCCTGTACAATAAGGGTTGTAGGAATATTCCAGGTGACTATAGACCAGTGAGCCTGAAGGTACTGAGGGATAAAATCTATTTATATTCGGAAAAGAATGGGCTTATCAGTGATAGGCAACATGGTTTTGTGCAAAGGAGATTGTGCCTTACCAACTTAATAGAGTTCTTTGAGGAAGTGACCAAGTTGATAGATGAAGGAAGGGCTGTTGATCTCATATACATGGACTTTAGTAAAGTGTTTGATAAGGTTCCCCATGGTAGACGAATAGAGAAAGTGAAGTCACATGGTATGCAGGGTGTTCTATCATGATGGATAAAGAACTGGCTAAGCAACAGGAGACAGAGAGTAGTAGTTGAAGGGAGTTTCTCGAAATGGAGAAAGGTGACCAGTGATGTTCCACAGGGGTCAGTGTTGGGGCCACTGTTGTTTGTAATATACATAAATGATTTGGAAGAAGGCCCTGTTGGTATGATCAGCAAGTTTGCAGATGACATGAAGATTGGTGGAGCAGCAGAAAGCAGAAGGGACTGTCAAAGAATACAGGAGGGTATAGATAGACTAGAGAGTTGGGCAGAGAAGTGACAGATGGAGTTCAATCCAGGCAAATGTGAGGTGATGCATTTTGGGAAGTCTAATTCTTGAGCAAATTATACAGTGAACGGGAGAGCCTTGGGAAAAGTTGATGAGCAAAGAGATCTGGGAGTTCAGGTCTATTGTACCCTGAAGGTTGCTGCGCAGGTGGATAGAGTGGTCAAGAAGGCATATAGTATGCTTGTCTTCATCGGACAGAGTATTTAGTATAAGAGCTGGCAGGTCATGTTATAATTGTACATGGCATTGGTTTGGCCGCATTTAGAATACTGTGTACAGTTCTGGTCACCACATTAGCAAAAGGATGTGGACGCTGTTGAGATGATGCAGAGAAGGTTTAAGAGGATGTTGCCTGGTATGGAAGGTGCTAGCTATGAAGAGAGGTTGAGTAGGTTAGGTTTGTTTTCACTAGAAAAAAGGAGATTGAGGGGGGACCCTCATGAAGGGTATAGACAGGGTGGATAAAGATAAGTTTTTTCCCAGGGTGAAGGATTCAATAACAAGAGATCACACTTTCAAGGTGAGAGGTGAAAGGTTTAAGGGGGATACACGTGGCAAGTACTTTACACAGAGGGTGGTAGGTGTCTGGAATGTGTTGCCAGCATAGGTAGTAGAGGCAGGCACAGTAGATTCATTTAAGATGCATCTGGACAGATGCATGAGTAGGTGGGGAGTAGAGGGATACAGATGCTTAGGAAATGTGCAACAGGTTTAGACGGTAGATTTGGATCAGCCCAGGCTTGGAGGGCCGAAGGGCCTGTTCCAGGGCTGTAAATTTTCTTTGTTCTTTGTTCTTTGAAACCTGTCAGTACTTCCCCGGATTGCCACCGCTCTTTTGAGGTGCTATAGGTCACAGGTTCGGAAGGTGCAGTGACTTGGAGACTTGGTGAGTTGCTGCAGTCTGTCACAAATGTTGCTGTGCTGGTGGGCAGGGTGAATGTTTATGGATGTGGTGCCAATCAGGCTAATAGTTTCAGATGATATTGAGTTTTTCTGAGTGGTGTCAGATGTACTCATCCAGACAACTGGCGAGTATTCAATCACATTCCAGGTTTGCAGTTTGTAGATGGTGAACAGGCTTTAGTTTATATTTAGATTAACAGAATAGAACTTAAAATGTAACATTACTGCACAGGAACTGCCTTTAACTGCAGCAATCAACAGAACAGGAGCTGAGCTTAACTTCCAGTATTCAGCTTCCTCCCCAAATAAACTACATTCCTGAGTTTTAGCCTCTCCAGCTGAAAGTTGTTTCAATTATGGTCAACAATTTTATAAAACTATACCACCTTGCCCTAGCCATTTTAACATTTTATGTAACTCCTATATTACAGATATAGAGCTTGTAAAAGCCTCTGGCTCATATTATCCCGCTGTCACTCTGCTATTATATAATAGTTTGCATGTAATTTGCATTGACAGCAGCCTTAAGTTGGAGGATTTCTCAATGTTACTCAATAGCAGCAGAGTTCAAACTGGGATTGTGCTCAGGAAAACAGAAGATATGTGAATTTTCCTTAGCTCTTCACAGTCAAATTAGAATTTCCCAAAATGTGTAGGAATCCCCAACAGGTCACCAGAAGAGGTAAAACACTCCTCCATCTTAATTTAGCAATTCCAGAACAACACAGCACTCCCTCCAATACTGTATGAGCACTTTAAAAGAATCCAGAGATTTGACGACAACAAGTACTCAGCTTAAAGTCCATTCCAAACACTGATCATTCCCTGTCTGAATAACATCCTGGTCTCAATCCCTAAAATTACCAGTCTCTGGCAGGAATTTTGATCATATTTAGGTCAGAGCACATAAGGAAACCAATGTTCCTTTCCTAAAATAAACTATTGAACCAAATAGATCTTTACAAGAATTCTTACTTTGAAAATAAAATGTGTGGAATCTAGGTGTTGTTCGTTTAGAGTCATTGAGTTATACAGCATGGAAACACACCCTTCAGTTCAACTCGTCCACATCAGCCAGGTATCCTAAACTGATCTATCCCATTTGTCAGCATTTGGCCCACATCCCTCTAAACGCTTCCTATCCATGTACCTTTTAAATGTTGTAATTGTACCAGCCACCACCACTTCCTCATTCCATACATGCACCACCCTCTGTTTGAAAAGGTTGTCCTTGGGTCAAATCTATTCCCTCTCACCACCCTACCCTGCGAAAAATACCTTGGCTAATCACCTTATCTATGTGGTCAGAATTTTTTTTTGTCACCTTTATTAGCTTATGCTCCTGTATTTATTTATGAGCTAAATTTAAATTCTCCAGTCGCCATGGTGAGATTTGAACTAGTGTCTCCGGATTGTTGGTCACTGACCTAGTAATGTAAACACAATGCTACTGTTTGAAAGTACAACTCTGCAATATTCTGGGACAGGGTCAGAAGTCAAGTCTTTAGCTTGCTGCCTGAGCCAGACAACTGGATACAGAGTTGGCAGTGACCTAGAATGAAAATCTTCTATAAAGGGTAAGACCTTCCTTTCTAAATAAAGCATTGAAGGTCTCACCCAATCCCAGAGTATTTACTCAAGCAACAGTGCCCAAAGCAAGCTGCTCCTTACCAGTAACAAGACTTGTCTCGACTCTCATAGTCCGTGAAGTCGGAGTTGATGAACATATCCTTATATATGCGCCCACACAGGCAGTAAAGGTCAGATGAGATCTGCTTCCCAGTCTCCACCACTGGCAGGATCACCGACAGGGCTCTCTCCCGATCTCCAGGTTGGTTCCTCCTGTCATAAAGATACCTCCACAGTCAGAGAAGATTGACCAATGAAAGCAGTGCTTAGTGTCCCCATTGATGCTTTACTTTCTGACCTCGCCCAGGAGGCTATTTGGCCGACTGATTCTGTACCAGCCTTTTGAAAGAATCCTGACTTGACTCACTCCATGTGACTGATCCTCCTGCCAAAGGGAATAATTTCTTGGTAATGGTTCCAGGAATGTAGGATTTTAGTAACAGGACTAGAGTGGAAGAAGTTGACTTTGTTCTCTTCAGGGCAAAGAATTTTGAGGGGAGATCTGCAGGAGGTGGACAACATAACAAATAGTTGAATGAAATAAATAAAAATCTGCTCATTAGTTGATGGCACAAGAACAGAGTTGGGAAAGAAATACACAGGAGGTGTGAGGAATAGTTTTCTTTTTATACACAGTGAGTGACAAAGTTTTGTAACTCACTGCTTACGATGGTAATTAAAACAGAGACAGTAACTGCAAAAGAAATTGTGGTCACATGGAAGACATTACAGGGATATCAGCATCAGCTGAAGACTGGGTGGCACAGTGGCTCAGCGTTTAGCACTGCTGCCTCACAGTGCCAGGGACCCAGGTTCGATTCCATCTTTGGCCGACTGTCTGTGTGGAATTCTCCCCGTGTCTGTGTGGGTTTCCTCCAGGTGCTCCGGTTTCCTCCCACAATCCAAAGATGTGCAGGTCGAGTGAATTGATAAATTGTCCACAGTGTTAGGTGCATTAGTCAGTGGGAAATGGGTCTGGGTGGGTTACTCTTCAGAGGGTCGGTGTGGATTTGTTGGGCTGAAGGGTCTGTTTCCACATTGTAGGGAATCTAAACTAACCAATGGAGCCAACATTAATGTGATGGGCTGATAGCCTCTTTCTATGCCATAAAGACCCTATGGCTACAGGTATCCCCCGCTATCTGAAAGTGGAGCCTTCCTATGAAACCTTTCGTAAGTCAAAACGGGGTAAAGTGAAGAAGAATTAATTTATTTGGGAAAAGGTTTGCCTTTTCTCATAAAAGCAAAAATCCTCTTCGGATTTCTTTAAGTTAGCAAAAACAGGTACTAATGTAGGAGTTTCATACAAGTGATGTGGCATAAAGTGAACTTCCAAAATGCGGGGGTGACCTGTATATCGTTACTCGGAACACTGCTACCAAAACCTCTCTAACTCGAAGGAGAATAATCCCAACTTCTCTGATCTCTCCACTTGTCCCCTCCCTCACAGCAGCATCTACTTCGGAAGGGCCCAAGGAAGACCAAGGTGGCTACAAAATGTTTCAGAAACTGAAACAGGAGGACAGGTGGAGGTATTGACTAAGGAGATGTTTCACTGCTGACAATAAAGAATGTTCCAGAGGGATAAAGGACAAAATAAAATTGGCTTGTATTCAGGAACAAAAAATGTGCAGTTACATTGCACAATGTAGTCTACCATCCAGCAACCAGTGGGAAGGATGTGGAGGATGAAATCTGCAAGGAGATTACAGAGGTACAAGAATGATCAAGTCGTTATGACTTACATTTTTCAGAAACTGACTGACATAGCAATAATGGAAAGGACGGAGAGGAGGATGATTTCCTAGAGATGGCTCAGAAATACTTCCTACAGTAGTACTTTAAAAATCCATTGAGGAAGAAGGAACAGGTAGACTCGGTCCTTGAAAATAAGGTTGGTCAGGTAGATCAAGTTTCAATGAAGAACATTTTGGGTACAGTGATCACTGGGCCATAACGTTTAAGCTGTGTGTGGAAAAGGACATTGAACAAACCAGAATAAGAATAATTAACTGGGGAAAGGCAGCTTGTAGTGACTGGAATGAACTCAGCCAGGTGGACCTCACAGAATATGAGTTCTCTGATTGGACCAGATTAGCAGCCCCAATCAGGGAGCCCTGGCTGACAGATATAAACAGGAGTTTCAGGGGTTCTGCTCACTCGCTGGATCAGCTCTGTGCTAGCTTTTACTCAAGCATGCTTCAAGCTCTGTCTAGCTAAGCGAATATTTAATCAAGTTATCTTCTCTATGCTGAAAATGTGTTGCTGGTTAAAGCACAGCAGGTCAGGCAGCATCCAAGGAATAGGAGATTCGACGTTTCAGGCATAAGCCCTTCATCAGGAATGAGGAGAGTGTGCCAAGCAGGCTAAGATAAAAGGTAGGGAGGAGGGACTTGGGGGAGGGGCGATGGAGATGTGATAGGTGGAAGGAGGTCAAGGTGAGGGTGATAGGCCGGAGTGGGGTGGGGGGGGAGAGGTCAGGAAAAAGATTGCAGGTTAGGAGGGCGGTGCTGAGTTGAGGGAACCGACTGAGACAAGGTGGGGGGAGGGGAAATGAGGAAACTGGAGAAATCTGAGTTCATCCCTTGTGGTTGGAGGGTTCCCAGGCGGAAGATGAGGCGCTCCTCCTCCAGCCATCGTGTTGTTATGTTCTGCCGGTGGAGGAGTCCAAGGACCTGCATGTCCTCGGTGGAGTGGGAGGGAGAGTTAAAGTGTTGAGCCACGGGGTGGTTGGGTTGGTTGGTCCGGGCGTCCCAGAGGTGTTCTCTGAAGCGTTCCGCAAGTAAGCGGCCCGTCTCCCCAATATAGAGGAGGCCACATCGGGTGCAGCGGATGCAATAGATGATGTGTATGGAGGTACAGGTGAACTTGTGGTGGATATGGAATGATCCCTTGGGGCCTTGGAGGGAAGTGAGGGAGGAGGTGTGGGCGCAAGTTTTACATTTCCTGCGGTTGCAGGGGAAGGTGCCGGGAGTGGAGGTTGGGTTGGTGGGGGGTGTGGACCTGACGAGGGAGTCACGAAGGGAGTGGTCTTTGCAGAACGCTGATAGGGGAGGGGAGGGAAATATATCCCTGGTGGTGGAGTCTGTTTGGAGGTGGCGGAAATGACGGCGGATGATACGTTGTATACGGAGGTTGGTGGGGTGGTAGGTGAGAACCAGTGGGGTTCTCTCTTGGTGGCGGTTGGAGGAGCGGGGCTCAAGGGCGGAGGAGCGGGAAGTGGAGGAGATGCGGTGGAGGGCATCGTCGATCACGTCTGGGGGGAATCTGCGGTCCTTGAAGAAGGAGGTCATCTGGGCTGTGCGGTGTTGGAACTGGTCCTCCTGGGAGCAGATGCGGCGGAGACGAAGGAATTGGGAATATGTGATGGCGTTTTTACAGGGGGCAGGGTGGGAGGAGGTGTAGTCCAGGTAGCTGTGGGAGTCAGTCGGTTTATAGTAGATGTCTGTGTTGAGTCGGTCGCCCGAGATAGAAATGGAAAGGTCTAGGAAGGGGAGCTTCTCTATGCACCTTCTCAAATCCTTCATTATTTTAAAACCCTCTATCACATATCTCAAACTTCCTTGACTTAAATAGCCCTACAGTAGTATCTCACTTATCTCCTTGTAACTGTAGAATCACTATCTGCTCTGAGTTTCATGAATCCACACTCCATGACTTTAATGTATCCCCATGTTTTGGAGCCAACAAATTCTCCAAGGGCTCTAACTTCAACAATGTTTTGTTCAAAGTGAGAAAGTCATATCCATTTCCCAGTTCCAAGCCTCTCCAATCCTTCAATCCTACTGTTATAATTCAGTAACTATTTCATTTTTTCACATGTCAATAACTGCAAGGCAAGGGAGATCAAGTTACACCCAGCAGCAAGTCACACCCAAACATTTTACATCTGATTTGAAAGTAACCTGGCAATTATTTAAACAAATAGACAACCCAAGGATGTTAACATTTAAATAGTATGAAATCTGATTGCTTATCAAGTCACAAATTGTCTACTGCAGTCAACAAAACAGAACAGGGAAACAATTCCAAGAATGTTCAAAGAGAAGTTTTTCTCTCACTCTCTCTCTCTCTCCTCATTCCAATTTTGCTCACTCACTCCCTGGTCTGTCCCTTTCCCCATTCTTTCCTTCTTGTCCTCCCACTCCCACTTCCTCCCTCTCAGTCTGACTTGTCACTCAGCCTCCCCGTCTGTCCTCTCTTCCCATTGCCCCTCCCTCTCTCAGCAGCGAGGATATCTCTGTTCAAACTATTCATCCTTTCTTGCTCTTACTGGTAAACACTATCATTTTCTCTCTTCTTTTACAGCTGGCTTGCTGCTGATTTTTCACACCTCCTTTTGCCCTGTCAGACCAACTATTTTGTTTCATTATATCCAAGAACTCCCTAGACGAAGCAATGCTAATAATTCAAAGGCTTTGATAAACTATCACAAGCACAGGTACAGCTGTGTTTGTCTGTGTTTTGATGACGCTGTTAAAGCTACATACTCCATGCCAGTTACTGAGTGATCTTCATTTCAGAGTGAGAGCTCCTATTCCTGGATGCACTGAAAGATTCAAACCCTGTTTTAGAACCATGTAAACTATCCTCAGAATCACTCAAATTGACCTCTTCTGTCCCTCCTTCTTCCATGTTAAAGATTTTGTGGCAAGGAATCTTTGTACCTAAAATGGCGCTAGAAAAGTGACATTATACACTTTTCACTGTACTCCTGTATCCCTGTGTTTGAGTACACCTGACAATAAAAACTAATTCTAAATGTAGCAGTGGAGGAGCTGGTGAAAATATCCTCAAAAATTAGAACTTGTTAATTAGAGGCAAAATTATGTCCCATTAGATAATTTTTAAACCAAAATATATGACAGGCAGCATCACTTTTATATTCATCAATGAATATTCATCAAACAGGGACAGTAATATCACGAATGAAATTGTATTTATAAAGCATATTCCACAACCCAAAATGTTTTACAGCCATTGACACACTTTTGAAGGGTTGTAATGTAGGAAATACAGCAACCAATTTGCACAAAGCACATTCCCTCAAAAGGGGAGGAAGATTCCAAGCAATCGGATAATGCATTGAAGATAGAAAGTCAGGGGCTGAGGGGTGACCTTCTCGAAGTTTATAGAATCATGAGGAGCATGGATAGGGTAAATAGACAAGGTCTTTTCCCTGGGGTAGGGGAATCCAAAACTAGAGGCCGCAGGTTTAAGGTGAGAAGGGAAAGATTTAAAAGGGACCTAAGGGGCAACTTTTTTACGTAGAGGGTGGTGCATGTGTGGAATGGGTTCCAGAGGCAGTGGTGGAGGCTGGTACAGTTGCAGTATGGGCCCTCTCCCCCGCCCCCGACCTATCACCTTCATCCCTTACCCCACTCACCTATTGTACTCTGTGCTAATTTCTCCCCACCCCCACCCTCCTCTAGCTTATCTCTCCACCCTTCAGGCTCTCTGCCTTTATTCCTGATAAAGGGCTTTTGCCCGAAATGTCGATTTTACTGCTCCTCGGATGCTGCCTGAACTGCTGTGCTCCTCCAGCACCACTGATCCAGAATCTGGTTTCCAGCATCTGCAGTCATTGTTTTTACCTGTATGAATAGGAAGGGTTTGGAGAGATATGGGCCAAATGCAGGCAAATGGGACTGGATTAATTTAGAATATCTGGCCGGTATGGGCACGTTGGACCAAAAGGTCTGATTCTGTGCTCTACATCTCTGTGACTCTATTTAACCTCAACTGCTGGTAAATCACAGAATCATAAAGTGCAGAGGGAGACCATTCAGCCCATCGTATCTATGTCAGATATTTGGAAATGATTCCTAATTCATTGCACATTCCAGGCCTTTTCCCATGCACCTTCAACGATTTCCTCTCCAAGTCTGTAGCCAAAAAAGTTAAGCTCGCATCCAGTACCTTCACTGACAACCTGCTGTTAAAACCCTCAGTGGGTGAGATGCATTGGTAAGAATGCAGAGAAAGTTACCGAAAATAGTTGAAGAGATGAAGCACACCTGTTTTGAGTCACAGGTTGGTGCTTTTTCCCAATATGCCTCACAATAGGTCATCAGTGGACCTGGCCTCCAATGTCTGAGTGGCTGAGAGAGTTTCCCAACAATCCTCTGATTCCTGGGAAATGCTGCTACCTTTTCCCTCAGAAAATCACTTCGTATGTCAAACTTTCCAAGGACTGAGGGGAAAGAGTGACTTGTAGGAACACAAGCTGCTCATTTAACCAACTGAGCTCACTTTCCCCATTCAATAAGACCATGGCTGATCTTCCAGCTCAACTCTACCTTATAGAGCTTTTCTCTTATCACTTAATCCATAGTCAAACATCCTCAGTCTTGACTCTACTCAATGATTGAGCATCCACAGTTCTCAAATGTTGGGAATTCCAAAGATTTGTTGGGCTAGAACAAGGAAATTTCTCCTCAGCTCAGTGCTAAATGGCCATCACTTATGTTCTGAAAGTCACCCGTTAGCTAGATTCCCCAAAAAAGGAAACCTTACTCCAAATCTACCTGGCCATCACTCTCATGAGATCACTTCTCATTTTTCTAAATTCCAGGCCGACTGGACTTAATCTCTCCTTATTGAGCAATCCTCACAGCCCAGATATCAGTTCAGAGGATCTCCGTGGCACTTCCTCAAGATGTCCTTCAGTCTGAAGACCAAACTGCATACTGCACTCCAGGTGGGACCTGACTAATGCCCTGTATTACTGTGGCAAGATGTCCTCACTCCAAGAGCCTTGTAACAGAAGGTAGAACACCACTGAACTTCCTAACTGCCTGCTGTACCTGATCGTATGTGAAAGGAATGAGGTGACCTTGTTGGCTTTAAAAGCATTTTTAGAGTCTAGTTGCTGTTTTAACTTAGAAAAATGTAGCAAAGTCCCACAAAGTGATGATGACCAGCTCACTTCATTGATGCTGGGTGAAAGATAAATGTTGACCAGTACAGCAGGGAGAACTCTCCATCTCTGGATCAGAATGGGAGGCCAAGTCCTTCAGGAAATATCCAAGGGACAGAAACGTTAAGGTCTCATTAGTGAAATAACTCCTCGGAAAACACAGTATTCCTTTCATTATGTATTCTGTTGAAGCTTAAATCTGAAATCTTCTGATGCAGAGGAGAGGGCTAAACACTGAGTCTTACAAAATAGCTTAAGACAAAGATGTCCACATCCCCTCACCATGCATCCTGCCATCTCCTCGGAGAATCAAAGAGGGGGTGAATGATACTCGGTGAGGCTGATCATGTGGAGCTACCCATGAGGAAATGCAAACACAAGGCTGTTCCAGGTCGTCACAAGGATGTCACAAGGAATTAAGGGCTACGGGGAGAATGCTGGGAAATGGAGTTGAAATGCCCATCAGCCATGATTGAATGGCGGAGTGGACTCGATGGGCCGAATGGCCTTACTTCCACTCCTATGTCTTATGGTCTTATGGTCACAGAGTTTGGAAAGGAAGTGTCAATGAGCACGTCTCGATATGACACCTACCTGTTTAATGCAAAACAGTAATGAAACTTGATATTCGGGAGTTCCGCCACATTACACGTCGGCAGCTTCTGCAGAGTTTCCACTAGCTTGATAGTTGCATCGAGATCCTTTGAAACGAAAATAGCACAGAGTCAAAACTCCTTAATTACTGTTACACAGCAAGGGCTAATTATCATTGCCCCTCACTAGCACTGCAATCAGCTCACATTGAAAACCACTTTCATGACTGCACGCTCAGTTAGTGTGACCACTACTCAAGACTTATTGAATTTGAATGTGTTCTGAGTTCTATTCTCCTGCTCTCCACAACCCACAACTTTCCTCCTTCTTGCTCCCATTAAATTGTAATGTCAGTAATTGGGAGCCATGACGCAGAGCTATCAGTGTTGGACTGGGCTGGACCATGTCAGGAGTCACACAACACCAGGTTATAGACTAGCAGGTTTATCTGAAGTGCTGCTCCTTCGTCACCTGAATATTGAAGTTTACTGCACACCAAAATTTTGAAAAAACAAACCATTTTACACTATACAGCTATTTAAAGCAGAAATTGCTGGAGAAACTCAGTAGATCTGACAGCTTCTGAGTGAAGAAAACAGAGTTGACATTTCCAGTCCAGTTCTCAGTTCTGACGAAGAGTCACCGGACTCAAAACTTTAACTCTGCTTTCTCTCCACAGGTGCTGCCAGACCTGCTGAGTTTTGCAAGCAATTTCTGTTTTTGTTTCAGATCTCCTTCATCCACAGTTCTTTGTTTAACTTTAACTATTTAAAACAATTTTACCACAAACATCAGAACTGAAGATTCAACCCTTCTATCTTCAGCAAAATCTTATGGTCACCCGGTCTCTACTTTAAAGATCTTTATTAGTTGGTCTGTTTGTAATTGGTTTCTGGAGCTTTCTGACCTCAAACGTCTCAGAACAAACACGTATTTTTCCAAACACTCAGTTTCTAGCAGTTTTCTGATTATGGACATTTTCTGTTAAGTTACTCAGGGCATTTTCAAGACTTTTTTAGAGGCTGAAATTATCAGCATCTTTGCTGTCTGACGCAAGTTACATACATTGCTTGACCTTTTGTATTTCTGTGATTCCAGGCTCCTGTTGCTAGACAACAAAAATCCTTTATCCATTTCTACCCTTGCTTCTAATGCACTGAACTATTCACCTCAAGGGTCTTGAAGATGTCATTTAGATGTTTGTAAACGAAACTTAAGCTAATTGAGTGTCACTCAAAAATGAAGCTTTAGTTATGTCTTTCTCTTCTTCACACTCACAATGTAGAAATACAAATACAAATCTGCGCACTTCAAGTTTCCAAATGATAATAACGTTAATATATCATGAATCTTCATCACACACCACAGTTTCATAAGCGTGTCAAGACCTTGGAGAGAATGCACATGAGTTTACTATATCTGCGGAACTACAATGAAAAAAGTGAGGAAGCTTTGAAATAAAAACAGGCGGAATTCAGCCATCTGGCATCGTCTGTGGAACTTGAGCTGTTCTCCTTCGAGAAGATCAAATTAAGAGATTTGATAATGGTGTTCAAACTCATTAATGATGTTGAAAGACTAAATATGAGGAAGTGGTTTCCAATGGCAGGGGGATGAATATTCATTAGACATAGACTTAAGTTGCAGGTAGAATGTCAGGTAATTGATGAACTCCCAGTGGATGCAGTGCATTTGGATGTTTTGAAGGCATTCAGTTAGGTTCCACAGGTTTTTACACAACATGAAGACTAATGGAATTGAGAATGACAAAAAAGCTTGGATTGAGGATTGTTCCATGGACAGAAAAAAAGATAGGAATATGCAGTGAAGTTTCCAAATGATCAAGTGTAACTGGTAGAATGTCACAGAGCTCAGAGCTTGGGCTATTAACAATTTGGTTATTAATAATCAATGTCAAGGCTTAGTCAAGGGACCGAGTGTAATACTTCCCTAGTTTGTTCCCTAGTGGGTAAGTTAGTTGTGGGGAGTACATGAAGAGATTGCAAAGGGACATTATCTAAGACATTGGGCAGGACTGCGGCAGATGGCACATTACGCAAGGAAGTGTGAAATCAACAGCTTTGATCAGAAGCATCAAAAAGCAACAATGTTTTTTCAAAGGTGAAAGACTCGTAAATATTGACAAAGAACTTGGGGATTATTGTGCATGACTCACAAAACAGGAACACACAGATATAACTATAAATTCTCAAGGCAAGTATTGCAAGAGATGAAATGTTAAAAATAGTTTTATACTGCTGGGGTCTGACAAGACCATACTTGGAGTATGGGTGTTTGTTTTGGATTCCTTGTCAAATGATGGCAGACTTCCATTAAAAGAAAGTTCTCTGCATGATGGCTGCAATAAAAAGGTTATCCACTGAGGAGAGCATCAGTAGAATGGAGCCAGATTCCCTGATTAGAAAAAAGAAAATATGATCTAAGATTCTAAGCAAGTCTGGCACGAAAAATGCTGCTACTTGTTTTCCCCAGGAAGTGCAGAACGAGAGATCATATTTCCTTGAAATGAGATTGGCCATTTAGGTGAGGAGAGATTTCGTCACTCAGAGATTTGTAAACACTTAGCATTCCTTGGGCCATTATCAAGACTGAAATCCTTACATGTTTGGACATTCACAAAACAAGGGGAAAGTGTGAGAGGATGTTGTAACTCAGTCATGATCTTACCAAGTGCTAAAGTAGGACTGATTAGCCTTGTACCTCCGTTCTTATCTCTGAGGCAATGCTGACAGGCAAAGGAACAAGGCGACAGTGTTTTTTTGTCGAGCAGCAAGTTTTAATTATCTGGAATGCACTTTGTTTTTCTTTATTCTTTCATTGGAGGTTACCTATCTCAAAGGGCCCTTGAACCTGGTGCTTATTTGAATACTTCAGAGAGAAGTTAAGAATCAACCACATTTCTCTAGGCCAGACTGAGTAAAGAAGGCAGATTTTCGTCCTGATTGGGCATTACTTAACGATAGGGGTTTCTACAAACAATCAATGGTGGTTTCACGGCAACAATGCTGAAACTTCAATTTTGTTTCCAATTTCATACATTATTAAAGTTGATTTTAAATTTCAAAGAGGCCAGTGATCAGTGGAGTGCCACAAGGATCGGTGCTGAGTCCTCTCCTTTTTGTCATTTACATAAATGATTTGGATGCGAGCATAAGAGGTACAGTTAGTAAGTTTGCAGATGACACCAAAATTGGAGATGTAGTGGACAGCGAAGAGGGTTACCTCAGATTACAACAGGATCTGGACCAGATGGGCCAATGGGCTGAGAAGTGGCAGAGACCTAAGGGACAACTTTTCCACACACAGAGAGTGATACGGGTATGGAATGAGCTGCCAGAGGAAGTGGTGGAGGCTGGTACAATTGCAACATTTAAGAGACATTTGGATGGGTGTATGAATAGGAAGGGTTTGGAGGGATATGGGCCGGGTGCTGGCAAGGTGGGAGTAGATTGGGTTGGGATATGGGTCGGCATGGACGGGTTGGACCGAAGGGTGTGTTTCATGCTGTACGTCTCTCTGACTCTATAACAGCAGCCGTAGTGCAGTTTGAAATGCTGTCTTTACAGTATTAACCGGGAGCTTGGATTACTTGGTT
This sequence comes from Hemiscyllium ocellatum, assembly GCF_020745735.1. Lineage (NCBI taxonomy): Eukaryota > Metazoa > Chordata > Chondrichthyes > Orectolobiformes > Hemiscylliidae > Hemiscyllium > Hemiscyllium ocellatum. The sequence continues at coordinate 10,169,829 of NC_083430.1, read as the reverse complement.
AGTTTCATTATCACAATGTCCACTTCTGTGCTGTTTCATTCCATTACTTGACAATCACTGGGAGTTCCATTTATTCTTATATTCCTATCTTTAATCTATCTGTTTCTGTGCTTTTAAATCTATGCATCTACCCTTTCCCTTTAGCTTCCTGCGGGGGAGATTGTGCCTGGCTAGACTCACTCGATATCCCACATGTTCTCTGGACGCGACAGGTCTGCCTCCCGGCAACTTCACTGACATTAAATTTCAAACCAGTTTGGCAGCCTCATTAGCTCATGTTCTTTGCTGTGACATTATTGCTCAACAATCCCCACTTGCCTTTGACTGAAATTCCTACTAGTTTTGTTTCGCAGTGTTTAAGTGACTGCGGTGAACAATCAAAAAGAGACCAGGAACTGACAAACATCTTTCACAACCCAAGACATCCCACAGCCAGTAAATTATTATCAAAGTGAATTCACTGTTGTAATATTGGAATTGAACCAATCACAGGAATCTATTACCTGAAAAAGAACCCATCGGGCTCACTAATCCTGCCATGGCAGAGAGAGGAATTTGACTTAAATAAAAAATATCTGTGATGAAGGGTCTAATGATAAATCCAATGTCGATTATTGGGGGAAAACCCATCTTGTTCACTGATGTCCTTAACGGAAGGAAACTGCCATCCTTAACCTGGTCTGGTCTACATGTGACTCCAGACCCATAGCAATGTGGTCAACTCTTGACTGTCCTCTGAGCAATTAGGGATGGGCAATAAATGCTGGTCGAGCCAACAATGCCCACATCACAAGAATGAGTCAAACAAAAACTTCCAGGCAGCAAACTTATTCCAATAACAATGTGATATCGACCAAGTAATTTTATTGAGGGATAAGCATCGTCCAGGTCAATGGGAAGATATTGTTCATCTGTCTTCAAATTAATACAAGAACGCATGAAACAGGAGCAAGAGTGGACCATTTGGCCCATCAAGTCTGGCCTGCCATGTAGCATGATCATGGATAATTGTGGATTTCAACTCCAGTCTCCTGCCCACTCCCTATATCCCTCAGTTCCCAGGACACCGTCTATCTTAGCCGAGAGTATCATGGGATCTTTCACATCTACCTAAGCCAGAAGATGAGGTCCTGAAGTTGATTATCTAATCGAAAAGGCGACATTTCACTCAGTGCTACAACTGGAGTGCCAGGCTGGATTACAGCTGGAAATTTAATCTTGATGCTGACAATACACGAGGGCGATTGGAAGTGGCATTCTGCCAGCTGCAGCAAGTCTCTTCAAGTCTAACTACGGACAGAAAATAAAGAAAGGAACTCCTTTCTTCAACTTGCTTCGAGAAAGCAAAGGCTCTGAAAAGCAGAGGGTATGGAAAATGAATTGACCTTAAGCTTGGTTGGCCCACACTTAAAAATATCATTCTGGTCTCAAAAAAAACCTAAAACTAAGACACGAGAGGAAATGTTCAATGGGTCAGAGCTCTCTCTTTAGAACAGAAGGCTGAGAGATGGTCCTTACAACTCCATTTTGATTTATCCCCCACCCACTCTCCCTCACCTTTGATGTTTTGCATTGCTTTTAATGGATTTTACATGTAAATTCATCAATTAGAGACCACAGATGATTTGCTGGTGGTGATTAATAGATGAAAAAATGTCTTGTGTGATTTGGTGATGGGGAAAATATGCCATGCAGTTGTGTGTAAGATGCAGAATCTGGAAATAAAAAAATTAGAAAAAGGTTGAGTGGTGATTTAATAGATGCCTTTAAAACTATGATAAGGTAAACATGGAGGTGTCCTGGGTCCGGCTGTAGGAGTCACCAATATAAGACAGTCACTGAAAAATCCATTCGAGAATGCAAGAGGGAGACTGTGGTGTACTGGCAATGTCACAGTAACCAGAGCCCCAAACTAACGCTCTAGGACAAATCCCATGGCCCACGGTGAAATGTGAAATCATTAAATATCTGGGACTGAAAGCCAACCTAACGATAACCATGCAACCCCTGTTGATTGCTGTAATAATCCATCAAGTTCAGTCACACCCTGTAGGGAAGGAAGTTTGCCATCCTCACCTTGTCTGTCCTACATGTGACTCCAGTCATAAGTTAATGTGGTTGACTCCTAACTGCTCCCTCAGCAATTAGGGATGAATGATAAATGTTAGCTCCAGTCAGGCATGCAAACAGCCCTTGAATTTTTTTTTTAAACCAGGAGACATTATTCTGTAATCACAGCATGTCAAGAATTTAGAACTCACTCCCACAGGCAATGGACAAGGTGAATGACAGGCAGGTTATATCATAGAATCCCTACAGTGTGGAAGGAGGCCTTTCAGGCCACTTAGTCCATACCAAAGAGCATCCCACCCAGATCCCCACTATATCCCATAACCTTGCATTTCCCATGGCTAATTCACCTAACCTGCACATCCTTGGACACTACAGGCAATTTAGCATTCCCAATCCTGATGAAGGGCCTTTGTCCGAAACATCAATTTACTTGCTTCTCGGATGCCGCCTGACCTGCTGTGCTTTTCCAGCACCACTCTAATCTACACTCTGATCTCCAGCACCTGCAGTCCTCACTTTTGCCTGAGCCACCTAACCTGCACATCTTTGTGACTGTGGGAGGAAACCTTCACAGACACTGGGAGAATGTGCAAACTCCACACAGACAGTCACCTGAGACTGGAGTCGAACCTGGCTCTCTGGCACTGTGAGGCAGCTGTGCTAACCACTGAGCCACCATGTTGCCCACAGGATGAATGAGAAACTAAGAGAAGGATATTCTGACTGAAGTTCAGGTGGGCAGAAGTTAATAGATAATAAACATTGACATAGACCAGTTGGACTAAATGCCCTATTTTTGATTTCTGTGCTAAAGTCAAGCCTGTGCATAAAGAGGATGATAAGGCAATAAAAGCTCAACTGAAATAAACAGTAAGGAAGTATCAATCAGTGCAGAAAACAAAAAAGAGGTTAGGAGGTACAAAGATAAAATAAATAACATAGGAACTACAGCATATCAAACAGTGTCTATGTTTGACTCCAGCCTCTTCCCGTTGTTCTTCACTTAAATCTACAACCACAGCCCTCTATTCCTTTCTCGCTCATTTGCTGACTCACTTAGCCTCTACTGCATTGAACACTCCCTCTGCTAGCAAGCTCCATATTCTCAACAGAATGTATACATGGGAGGGGAGGGTGAGTGAGGAATGTCAAAACATTAAACAAGAAAATCAAAGTATAATGGACACCGTTCCCAAGCAGACGGACGTTGGATTGATTGGTGTTTGTGTGTGAGAATGCACACAGCCTCAAAGGAACATAGATTGAGAATTAGCATTCGGGGGGGCAAGATATTTCAGAAAACATTGAAGGAGTGGGAGTACAGCCTCAATGGAAAGACACGAAGAACGTGTTAAACTTCAAATACAACACTCCCTGGAAGTACAAGAAGACAAGGTGATAAAACCAGCCAACAGAGTTTATTTCAAAAATAGGAGCAAGAATTATAGATTTACCAAGGTGGTGCTACGGATGGAAAACTACAGAACTGTGAGGATGGACCTGAGACACTGCAATGCATTCCACTGGAGTATTGTAAGCGAAGTGTAGACTTAATTGAGGCTTTAGGATTATTAAAGGTTTCGATAGCACAGGCAGGAGGAGATAGGTTCCCAATTTTATGTCTTGGACGAGCCAGTGGGTTTTATACAACAATTGATTGGCTTCACGGTCACTTCAACTCATACCTATATTTTAATCTCCTAATTCTTGAAGCAGATTTCAAACACTCAAACGGGAACTTTTGGAGTTGAACTCCAAACCTCTTGGTCAGGTCAGTCACGCAGTCACTACATTATCATTACCCTGAACCTGGTGTCCTGATTACCAATGCTAACTGCAGTTTTCACACTGAACCAGGGAAGAGCTACGTTTGGCTGACTCCCTGTATATTTTGCTCACACAACGTTTGGCAGCTCCACGGGGAGAGGTTAGAAAATGTGGACAGTCTGACTCACCATGTTGGGGGTGGACTGGTGCAATGGGAGGAGGAGTTGAAAGAGTTTATTTCTGCACAATCAAAGCAGCCACTAACAATGTAATCCCATCTGTAACAGATGTTTACAAATGTACGGTGAACTTACCATGAACCCAGATCCTAATCGTTATCTATTGGGATTTTAAGGACAGGAGACAGACCTTTAATACCTTGACCAAGCCCTGCCTTTCAGTTAGATCATGACTGACCTATTTCCAGTTATGAATTAGCTTCATATTAAACATTGCTTGAGTTGAAGAATTGAGGAGAAGTGGATTTACTTCAAGCCAAATGCGAAAAATCTGGAAAAAGAAGTCTTTGAGACATTGAAAACTGTCTTTTACAACCAGGCCTTGAAGAAAGTGTGTGAATTTCTCACTTTCCCTTCACTATTGCTGGGTCAAAACCCTGGAACTCCCTCTCTAACAGCATCCACACAGACAGTAGCAGTTCAAGAAGGTAGCTCCCCAGCACTAGGGTCATCTGGAGATAGGCACTAAATGCTGGCCAGTCAGCGATGCCCACATCTCGCAAATGAATAAAAGAAAAATTTAGATAACTTGGACTCATACATGAAAAGATTAGAGGGTAAAGTGCCAAACACAAGCAAATTGGACTAGTTCAGTTTCGGAAACTTAGTCAGCATGGACAGGTTGGGCTGAAGGGTATGTTTCCTTGCTATATGACTCTATAACTGAATGGACTCATTTCCCAGACGTCATTTGACTGGGTCTTATGTCTATCTTGTTTGAACAATGTGTGCCTTTGCTGAGTTGGTTTGGATTGGATGTTCAGTTGAGGAGAAGCTAAGGAACGGTCTGCTGAGCATGTCTCCTGTTAGCTTGAAACATCGTTACTGTGAGATCAAGGTGAAACTTGGTTGCCCTTCTTAAAGAGTGACAGAAAGAACTTTTCAATGTTGTATTGCCTGAGCAAGCTATGATGTCAAGATCTCAGAGACAGCCATGTGTGAAAAGAGACAAAGTTTGTGAGAAGATTTGTAGCTCGGGTGCTCATTGTTGTGGTTCTGTTCGCCGAGCTGGGAATTTGTGTTGCAGACGTTTCGTCCCCTGTCTAGGTGACATCCTCAGTGCTTGGGAGCCTCCTGTGAAGCGCTTCTGTGGTGTTTCCTCCGGCATTTGTAGTGGTTTGCCAGAGGAATTGCTGGAGGAAACATCACAGAAGCGCTTCACAGGAGGCTCCCAAGCACTGAGGATGTCACCTAGACAGGGGACGAAACGTCTGCAACACAAATTCCCAGCTCGGCGAACAGAACCACAACAGTGAAAAGAGACGTCACAGAATTACAAAATGCGACAGCACTGGAGTCCACCATTCAGCCCAACACGCTCGCACTGGACCGTTAAATTAGCATCATCTCCAAATTCTAATCCCCTTGCAAAATAATAATCCAATGCCATCTTAAAATGCCACAATTGAATCTGCCTCCACAACACTCCCAGGCACAGCATTTCATACCCTAACTACTCACTCCCCACCCATGTTTCTTGCCCTTTTACAAATAGAACAGCTTCTCTCTATTTACTCTATTTACTCACTCATGATTTTGAACTTGACTACACACACAATGACACCAATGTCTTATCCATTTTGCTTTTAAGAATAACCATCACTGGCCATCGTTGAGGAGGTGACGAGCAAGTTAGGCAAAGGAGAGACAGTGGGCCCATTCCAAGGCATTTGATTAGGTACTATGCAGGAGGTTGCTACATGGGTTAAGAGCAATGTATTAGCATGGACGGAAGATTGGCTGACTGGCAGAAGGCAGACAGTAGGGATAGCAAGTGTGTAACAGTGAATTATTGGGGAAAGTGAGTGTGTAAAAGTGTGTGCCTTTGGAAAGCGGGTGTGTGTGTGTGTGTTCTAGTGGAAAACAAGCATGGGACAGTTTGTTCTAGGGTAAAGTAAGTGTGTAACTGTGTGTCCCACTGAAAAGCAGGTGTGTAATGGCGTATCTGGTAGAAAGCAAGTGTGTAACAGCTAGTACCAATGGAAAACAGATGTGAAACAATATGTTCTTGTGGAAAGCAAGTGCACAACCCATGGAAAGTGAGTGTGTTCTAGTGGTGCTGGTATTTTTTCCTGGAATTTCCAGGCAGTTGACTTCCTGGTACATTGCAGTGTGCCTTAATAATTGACGATCCTGCAGATTACAGTATTTCCAGGTAACTATCCTGCCTGTACATGATGGTATTTCTAGGCAGATAACGTACTTATTACACGTCACAATATTTCCAAGAGCTGACGTACCTGTACATCACGGTATGACAGCAGTAAGTTCATTACAACATCAGCGCTTAGAAGCTCCACACTGTCCAGACGCTGTTGGATGCGTGCGAGTGCATCTCGTAGCTCTTGTCCACGGTAGGTCTCCCTCGCTTTGCGGATTTCACTCTGAATGCTTTCCCGAAAATATTCACTGCAAAATTGCAAAAGTAAAATGCCTTCACTAAGCAAAGGCAGAAAGCAAAAATCTCAGTTCCACCTCTCCAAACCTGGCCGCTGATCAAAAACAGAAAGTGCCAGAAAAACGGAGCAGATTTGTGGAGAAAGAAATAGAGTTACCGTTTTGAATCCAGGGACTGTTCTTATTGCACGTATTTTAATGGCCATTAATCAATCATACCCACTAGAATCAAGGACACAAGATAATGGACCATAACCCCATCCTTTTCAACGGATTCAAAGTTTGGGAGAAGTCCAAAGATGTGCGGGTCAGGTGGGTTGGCCATGCTAAATTGTCCATAGTGTTAGGTAAAGGGGTAAATGTAGGGGAATGGGTGGGTTGCGCTTCGGCGGGTCAGTGTGGACTGGTTGGGCAGAAGGACCTGTTTCCACACTGTAAGTAATCTAATCTAATTTGTAGCTCGGGTGCTCGTTGTTGTGGTTCTGTTCACCGAGCTGGGAATTTGTGTTGCAAACGTTTCATCCCCTGTCTGGGTGACATCCTCAGTGCTTGGGAGCATCCTGTGAAGCGCTTCTGTGATGTTTCCTCCAGCATGTATAGTGGTTTGTACCTGCTGCTTCCGGTTGTCAGTTCCAGCTGTCCGCTGCAGTGGCCGGTATATTGGGTCCAGCTGGAACTGATAACCAGAAGCAGCAGAGACAAACCACGATAAATGCCAGAGGAAATATCACAGAAGCGCTTCACAGGAGGCTCCCAAGCACTGAGGATGTCACCTAGACAGGGGACGAAACGTTTGCAACACACATTCCCAGCTTTTCAATGGATTGTTTAGGTATGTAATGTTTGAAGGCACAGGGATGAAATATCACTGAGTCTGAGATTCATTCAGAAATACCTTGTGTAGTTTTATCATAATTTATGAGTGGCATTTTTTTAATGCTCATTTCACCCCCACCTGTCCTAAAGCTAGTGACCTCCATTCTGAGGCACTGTTCCACTGTTCCCTCTGTATCTTCCTCAATTGCCCCCATTTCACATTAAAAATCAGGATGGGGGGGGGCAAGACAGTTAATAAATATAGGGCAGTAACACCACATCTCATGAATAAATATAAATAAAAACCTGGGCTTGCGCAGCTTGTTTAGTCATACTAGGGTTTAAATCTAATGTCAAGTTGAAGTATACGGCCTTACAGCACTGGAAGAGGCCATTTGGCCCAAAGCATCTGCTGGCTTTTTGATAAAGCTATCCATTTATTTCTACTTCCATGCTTTACCCCCAAAAGTGAAAATGTGTTGCTGAAAAAGCGCAGCAGGTCAGTCAGCATCCAAGGAGCAGGACAGTCGACGTTTTGGGCATAAGCCTTTACCCCCAAAGTACTGGAAAGCTTCCTACTTCCTTATTGAAATTTACACTGGATTTGTTTCCATTGTCGATTTAAGAGAAAGAAAAGGAATGAAGTTTTGAAAGGGAGGTGACAGCCTAGCGGTATTATCACTGGACAGTTAATCCAGAGACCCAGGTCATGGGGACCAGCTTCCAATCCCACCATGGCAGATTGTCGGAAGTACCCATCTGATTCACTCATGTCCTTTAGGAAAGGAAGCTGCCATTCCCACCTGCTCTGGACTACATATGACTCTGACCCACAGCAATGTGGTCAATTCTTAACTGCCCTCTGGGTAATAAATGCTGGCCTGGCCAGCGACACTGTCATCCTGTGAATGAATAAATAAAGGAGGAGAAAGTGAGGTCTGCAGATGCTGGAGATCAGAGCTGAAAATGTGTTGCTGGAAAAGCGCAGCAGGTCAGGCAGCATCCAAGGAACAGGAGATTCGATGTTTCAGGCATAAGCCCTTTTTCAGGAATGAGGAAAGTGTGTCCAGCAGGCTAAGATAAAAGATAGGGAGGAGGGACTTGGGGGAGGGGCGATGAGATGCGATAGGTGGAAGGAAGTCAAGGTCAGGGTGATAGGCCGGAGTGGGGTGGGGGCGGAGAGGTCAGGAAGAAGATTGCAGGTTAGGAAGGCGATGCTGAGTTTGAGGAATTTGACTGAGACAAGGTGGGGGGAGGGGAAATGAGGAAACTGGAGAAATCTGAGTTCATCCCTTATGGTTGGAGGGTTCCCAGGTGGAAGATGAGGCGCTCTTCCTGTGGTTGGAGGGTTCGTAGACGGAAGATGAGGCGCTCTTCCTGTGGTTCTGCCTAGGAACCCTCCAACCACACGGGATGAACTCAGATTTCTCCAGTTTCCTCATTTCCCCTCCCCCCACCTTGTCTCAGTCAAATCCCTCAAACTCAGCACCGCCTTCCTAACCTGCAACCTTCTTCCTGACCTCTCCGCCCCCACCCCACTCCGGCCTATCACCCTCACCTTGACCTCCTTCCACCTATCACATCTCCATCGCCCCTCCCCCAAGTCCCTCCTCCCTACCTTTTATCTTAGCCTGCTGGACACACTTTTCTCATTCCTGAAGAAGGGCTTATGCCCGAAATGTCGAATCTCCTGTTCCTTGGATGCTGCCTGACCTGCTGCGTTTTTCCAGCAATGAATAAATAAAAACATTCCTGACCATCATAATGTGGTGTGTTAAAAAGCTCACGATTTTCACTCTTAGTAGGCCATGTGTGGAGGGGAAAACAAACAAAGCTTGAAAATGGCGCTCATTGCTCTAACTCATCCTAAAAATAGAACTCTACCACTTCAATTCATAGTTTTACTGATGGCTTTTTTTCACTTTTCATTCCCTTGCCAAATCTGTGCCCTCTAGTATCGGGTACACCTAGCACTGGAAGCAGATTTTTCTACAAAGAATTGCCAGTGTGATGGCTCACTTACCTGTTCCCTGGCCAAAGACTCATGGGTAGAGGATGGATGGGAGCAGTGATGTCTCCATCAGCAAGGTAGTATGACTCAACCCAGGGAACCCCTTTTACTCCCAAGGTCTCAATTGGAAAGCTGATCACTGGATAAACTTGAGTCAACACATGAACTATGGATCACTGTGTTGAACTCAACAAATAACTGGAGAAAATAGCTAGATGCATCTTTCCCTTTCTGGCCTTGATACAGTCATTATTTCCTCCAAGCTGAAAATGTGTTGCTGGAAAAGCGCAGCAGGTCAGGCAGCATCCAAGGAGCAGGAGAATCGACATTTCAGGCATGAGCCCTTCTTCAGGAGTTCCTGAAGAAACGTCGATTCCCCTGCTCCTTGGATGTTGCCTGACCTGCTGCGCTTTTCCAGCAACACATTTTCAGCTCTGATCTCCAGCATCTGCAGTCCTCACTCTCTCCTCGATTATTTCCTCCAAGCCTTGCATTAAATGGACACCAGATACCAGAGACCAGTCCACCTCCTAGCTTGACTTATGCTCTTGCAGAAGGAGCTGAACAAATGAGTTACTGAATGTGGCGCAGGGAGGAGGCGATGGGAACCAGCCCCAATTGAGCAGACTCGGTTAACCCTATCCGATGGCAGAGAGTTTGGAGGAATGTGTTCAGGCAGCCACTTATTGCCTGGTCCATACACAGTGATGAGACAATCATTCCTCTACTTTGTCATTTCAAACCAGAGGAAAAGTTCATTTCCAGGAGCGTTTTGCAGTGCAGAAAACCAACACAAATGTCATCAGTTCACCCTCCTCCCACTGTTCAATAATGAGTAATATTAATCATTAATTTCACTATTCGATCACTTATTATCTCAAGTTTTTACTGGTGATGAAGGATCTATGATTTATTGCAATTTTGTTTTTAAAAAAGTCATTCTCTGATCATTCTTACCCAGACTCTGGGGCTACCTGTATGCTCACATCCAAGTTGAGGTTGTGATCAGCTTGTTCAGATTAGAACAGGAATAGCAGCCAGTGATTTTCCTGTTCTTTGTGTTTCTGTCACTCAGTATGAGAGCTCAGAGCAAAAGGGTGGGAAACCTGGTATGTTTTCCCTCCCCCCATCACATACACACTTCACTGGGGTGGGGTGCTGGATGATCTGTTCTTAACTGTTGCTTTTTTGTGCTTGACATGGATTAAGAGAGACTAAAGTGTTGGTAAAATTCATACCATTTAAGGAGTGCTAATCCTAATTTCCTGCACTCGTCCTGTACGTTTGAATGTTATGATACTTGAAGTGCTCCTCCTCATTGTTTTTTTAAAAGGTTGTAAGGTTTTCCAGCAGTACATTCCAGATTCCCACCACTCACTGAGTGGAAAAGATTTTTCCCAAATCCCCACTGAATCTCCCATCCCTTTCCCTGAAAACTCTGCCCTCTCGTGATTGCCCTCAACGAAGGGGAACTGCTGCTCTCTGTCCATTCCCCTCAAAATCCAAGACACTTCAGTCATCTCCAACCTCAGTCTTCTCTGCTCCAAAGAAAATAAACATTGGTGCTGTAGTTGATAGCAAAATTACCTCAGAGTAACTTGATCAGATGGGCTGATGGGCCAAGAAGTGGCAGATGAAGTTTAATTTAGATAAATATGAGGTGCTGCATCCTGCAAAGGCAAATCAGGACAGGACTTACACATTTAATGGTAAAATCCTGGGGAGTGGAGCTGAACAAGGAGATCTTGGAGTGCAGGATCACAGTTCCTTGAAAGTGGTGCCATAGGTAGACAGGGTAATGAAGAAGGCATTTGGTATACTTGCCTTTATTGGTCACTGCTTTGAATATAGGAGCTGATAGGACATGTTGCAACTGTACAGGACACTGGTGTGGAATACTGCATTCAGTTCTGGCCTTCCTGCTACAGAAAGGATGTTGTGCAACTTGAATGTATTAAGAAAAGATTTGCAAGGATTGTGCCAGAGTTGGAGAGTTTGAGCAATAGGGAGAGGCTGGATAGGCTGGGGCTGTTTTGCCTGGGGACTGAGGGATGACCTAACAGGGATTATAAAATCTTGAGGGACATGGATAGGATAAATGGATAAGGTCTTTTCCCCAGGGTAGGGGAGTCCAAAACTAGAGGTTATCGATTAAGGATGGGTGGGGAAAGATTTAAAAAAACTTAAGGTGCAACTTTGTCACACACGTGTACATGTATGAAATGAACTGCCACAGGAAGTGGCGGAGGCTGGTACAAGGCTTCTGGATGGGTATATTAATAGGAAAGGTTTACAGGGACATGGGTCAAATGCCAACAAATGGGCCTAGATTAATTTAGGACATCTGGTCAGCAAGGATGAGTTGGACTGAAGGGTCTGTTTCCGTGTTATACAGCTTTATGACTCTATAATCCAAGCACATCCAACATCTCCATCTCAAGCAACCTCCTCTGCACCCCATCCAGTGCCACTACGTTCCCCCCCTGCAGTGAGACAAGCAGAACCACACACAGTACTCCATATTAACACCTTTCATTTAACATTTGATGAAGAATGCACAGTCTCAGCCTTTGCACAAGGCTCGACACAGTGACATCTCTTTCCAACATCACCCTGTCATATGACCTCTCATACCACTGGTAATGTGGCCAGCTGTTTGTACATTTAAGTATGAACCCTTTACTCCACAGTCAGATTGGCAACTAATAAAGGGAGAATGAAAAGAGGGCCGGAGCTAAGTGGACCATCCTCCTCACTTGAACCCCAAACACCACACACCCACCTCCCCAATACAGCGGAGATCCTCTCACCAAGAGTTGATCTGGGTCTCCTCCAGTAGTTTAGTCAGGCGATCGACCAAGGGCATGAGGAGAGGTTCCAGGTTAAAGTGCGGTTGGAACATTTCGGTCAGACACTTCATCATACTGGCTTCGCAGCAGAAGACCTTACCACTGGGCGTCACGATGTATGGAATGAAGATGTAGTTCCCATAACACCCCTGGAGGAAAGAGAGACAGCCAATCACTTCAACTTCTGCACAAAGGGAACATCTCAAAACGTCCTCACTGCTCACTCAGTGACACTCACACATTTGATCATTTGAGCAGATTCCTTCCCGGAATGGTTTTGCCTTCCACCAACTCTAGTGTAATTTATTTTTTGTTCCCGTTCCTGAATTTAAGATGCTTTAATACTCAAAAGCATAGTCGACCCTAGGCTCCGTTCTGTCTCGTGCTTCCCCAGAGATTCACTCACACAAGAGGCCATTCAGCCCGCTTCACCATTCACTGCTGCCCAAGCCTGACTAGTAGACAAGAGGATGTCCTTCCCCATGTCAGAGAGAGACAGGAGCCCAGTGTCAGTGGGCTGGGTTTACCCCATGGTGGCACATACTCTGGATCGCAAGATTCAACTGGACTGAGGTAAAAATATTGGGATTTAGTGCAATCAGGAAAAAGCACACAAAACAACACTTTTCACTGTATCTCAGTACATGTGACAACAAGAAGTCAAACTCAAACCAGTTACATCCTTGTGGAAAGGAGCTCCCAGCCACAACGGTGTGACCTTCTCTTCCCAGATTCTCCTTCTCACAGTAACTGTTAACGTCAAGGGAAATTAACACAAACAGCACCTCTGCAACAAAATGACACAAATACAAATTCCCAAAGAATATTACACCTTAAAGCACAAGAAACACAAGTGTCATTGCAAACAACAGTCCAAGCAGATGTATAGTTTGTTCAACCAATGTCACGCACACTGGGCATTCCACCATGTCTGATCGGAATGGCTGGTGGTGTCTCTGATGGGAGTTGAGCACCTCAGCACAGGCAGTGAGGAAGCAGAGTGAGTCTCACACAGAGACAGCTGGCTGCTTCGGCTAAAAGCAGATGCGATGGGATCAGGAGCCTGCACTGCACAATGCCACCCTCAGTTGGTTGCTAAAGATGGCGGCTCTCAGCCAGCTAGCAGCATCTCCTCATTGGGTGGGGGAGGGGCTCCATCACAAGGTCAGTGATTGGGACAGATACTGAGAACAGACGTGACATTTGGGTGGTGGACCTTGTTGGTAGCAGCACTGGAACTGAGGGATGTGTGGACAGTTCAGGTGTTGTTAGGGTGTGTAGGAGTGGCCTGGGTCGTGTGGAATGGTGCCCATACCAGGAGAACCACTGTCAGGAATACAGCCCAGTCACTGAGCTGGAGCAGCAGGAAGACATTGTTCCCATCTCACGACTCAGTAAGTTGTGCCATGGAGATGGGAACCAATGTAGTTGTCAACATTTCACCAGCGACCATGGACACAGGTAATCACGTCATGTCAATGAGCCCCAGGGACTAGTGGTCAGTATGAAAGACAACCAGATCATTAACATCCATTAAGGTACGTCATACTCTGAGGAGATTCCTTGGATTTCTGACTGCATGGCTGATTGACTTGGCAGACTCATCTCACAAACTTGATTGAGTTTTTTTTTGAAAGGATTGACAAGGGCAGAGCAGTAGATATGAAAACATCATAGAGATGTATAGCACAGAAACAGACTCTCAGTCCAACTCATCCATGCTGACCAGATATTCTAAATCAATCTAGTCCCATTTGCCAGCATTTGGCCCATATTCCTCTAAACCCCTTCTATTCATATACCCATCCAGAAGCCTTTTAAATGTTGTAATTGTACCAGCCTCTACCACTTTCTCAAGCAGTTCATTCCATACACACACCATCCTCTGTGTGAAAACATTGCCCCTTAGGTCCCTTTTAAAACTTTTAAACCTTTTCGCCTTAAACCTATGCCCTCTAGTTTAGGATTACCCTACCCTGGGGAAAAGACCTTTGTTATTTATCCTATCCATGTCCCTCATGATTTTATAAACTTCTGTAAGGCACCCCTCAGCCTCCAACCCTCCAGAGAAAATAGCCCCAGCCTAAGACTTTTTCCCAGGACGGAAATGGCTATCACAAGGGGGCATAATTTAAGGTGATTGGAGGAAGTGTAGGGGAGATATCAGAGGTAGGTTCTTTACCCAGAGCGTGGTGGGTGTGTGGAATGCATTGCCAGCAGTGGTTATAGAGTCAGATACATTATGGACATTTAAGCGACTCTTGGATAGGTACAAGGATGATAGTAAAATGAAGGGTATGTTGATTAGTTTGATCTTAGGGTAGGATTAAAGGCTGGCACAACATCGAGGGCTGAAGGGCCTGCACTGTGTTGTACTGTTCTATGTTCTATTCAGTCTCTCCCTTTAAGCTCAAACCCTCCAAACCTGAAAACGTCCTTATAAATCTTTTGTAAACACTTTCAAGTTTAACAACATCTTTCCTATAGCAAGGATACCAGAATTGAACACAGTATTCTTGTCTATATGAACTTTAGATTAGATTAGATTAGATTAGTGGGTGGCACAGTGGGTGGCATGGTGGCACAGTGGTTAGCACTGCTGCCTCACAGCGCCAGAGACCCGGGTTCAATTCCCACCTCAGGCGACTGACTGTGTGGAGTTTGCACATTCTCTGCGTGGGTTTCCTCCAGGTGCTCCGGTTTCCTCCCACAGTCCAAAGATGTGCAGGTCAGGTGAATTGGCCATGCTAAATTGTCCGTAGTGTTAGGTAAAATGTAGGGGAATGGGTGGGTTGCGCTTTGGCGGGTCAGTGTGGACTTGTTGGGCCGAAGGGCCTGTTTCCACACTGTAAGTAATCTAACTTTAGAAAAGCCTTTGACAAGATTCATAAACTTTTGCAGAGGGAAGGAAGACATGAGTTGAGTTGTGTCGTGATAAACGATAGGGCCCATGATGTTCTCGGACTTCCAATTGTTTCTTGGTGTGGAATCTCACTATCAAGTTCTGGTACTGTCTTCTCTGCGACCAGGTGCTGGCTGGAGATTTTCAATCCCTCTGCAAGCTCAATGGCAGTGCAGTACGCCTGAAGTAGTTCACCATCTGACAGGACAGAGAGGACTGGGGTAGGTAGAGTGTGTCCTGGGGCAGATTGGTGAGCAATGGGTGAAACCCAATGCAAAGCTGGAGGAGATAATCCCTCAAGGTGTGCTGAACACCCACTGGCAATGATGCAAGTGGTAAGCGGCACCCTCTCTGACAACTCAAATGAGCTGGCAGATACTCCCGAGGATGTCAGCAGCAAATGAGATGCCAGTAACATCCTGAGAGTCTCTCCAGGAGTGTAAGGATAAAGGGGTTAAGCTGCAGTTGTACAAAAACCCCCAGGAATGCTGTGTGCAGATCTGGGCACAACATCTCAGGAAGGATGTATCAGTTATGAAGGGTCTACAAGAGGATTACAAGAACGATACCATGACTTCAGGGATTAATTTATGAGCAAAGATTATACAAATTAGGTTTCATCTAGAATTTAGAAGGTTAAGGGGTGATCTGATTAAAGTCTTCAAGATTTTAACAGGAAAAGACAGGGTAGATAAAGATAAATTATTTCCACTGGTTGGGGATTCAGAACTCGGAGCATAGTCTGAGAATTAGGGCCAGACTGTTCTAGAGAGATGTTAGGAATCAATTCTATACATAAAGGGTGGTAGATGTTTGGAACTCATTTCCTCGAAACAGCAGAGGATGCTGGTTCAGTTGTTACTTTTCAATCTGAAACAGATACATTTTTGTTCAGCAAAGGCATTAAGCAATATGTTGTTAGGTCACAGATCAGATATGATCTCCTTGAATGGTAGAACAGACTTGAGGGGCCTAATGGCCCACTTCTTTGCCTAAGGGCAAATAATCAGCCGGGTCAGAACCAGGGAGGTACCAGCCCCTTCTTGCCACCTCAGCGGGAACCCCCACATGGTTGGGCTTCCTCATCCGTGGTTGAAAGCCACCCTCCGTGTCCTTGCTTCTGACCCCAGTCTCCCCACAACACTACCCCAAGAAAGTCACATAGATCCCCTGTTGGTCTGAGGTGTTGCTGTGTAGCTCAGACTTCGAAGATACAGCTGTGCCCACAATGGCTGCAGCTTCAACATGGGGCGGGAAGGTGGGTTCATCAACTATCCCGGGAAACGTTCACCAGGTGTCCTTTTGAAAACTGCTCAGCATTTGATCCTGTCGGCCCTTTCATTGTGGGAGAAGGCAATGAAATGACAGCCGTTCCCATACAATAACTTAGGGGAGGTGACAGCCTAGCAGTATTATCACTGGTCTGTTAATCCAGAGACCCAGGTAATGTTCTGGGGAGCTGGGTTCGAATCCCACCATTTGAATTCAAAAATAATCTGTAATTAAGGGTCTGATGATGAATCATTTTCAATTGTTGGAGAAAATCCCATCTGGTTTCTTTAGGGAAGGAAACTGCCATCCTTACCTGATCTGGCCTATATGTGACTCCAGACCCACAGCAATGCGGTTAACCCTTAACTGACTTCTGGGCAATTAGGGATGGGCAATAAATGCTGGCCCAGCCAGCAACACCCTCATCCTGTGAATGAATAAAAATAACTGGCAAATGGAAAACCGCAGCCTGTGGTTAATTTAAGAAGAACAATGTGTTACTGAGTAGTGCTGATATGAGAAAGAGTTATTGCCAGCAGCAAAAGTGTCTGAGGACCTGACAGGAATGAGCTTGTACAGCACAGACCTACACATATACCACCCGACTCAAGGCTTTCAAAGCACTTCACTGATTCTTCCAAATACCTTGCTATACATGCTACTAAGTGCCTGTTGTACAAATTACTTCCGGCACGCAGTCCCACTTTACACCAAGTCTGTGTGCATCACTTCCTTCTTGAAAGAACAGAATGTTTTACCACCTGCCAATCAGCTCCTTAACCTTTCTCTGGCCAGCACCCACTGCATCATCACTCGCGAGGTTGTGGGGAAGGAGGTGTGTGTTCACAGGCACAGCACAGGCACATTTAATACACGGAGCTTGGACAGATATCTTCAAGCCAGTGCAGTCAGGAAATTAGCTCAACTTCACATCTGCTACTCACTCCTTCACCTCTGTCTAGCCTGAGGCATTGCACCTTTCAATGATCTCATTCAATGCCTAAACTCTCTCACTTCCTGCTCATTAGCTAATAAAAACCAGATATCCAGATTAGGATGGAAACCTCTCTCTCTCTCTCTCTCTCTCTCTCTCTCTCTCTCTCGCTCTCTCTCTCTCGCTCTCTCTCTGTGCCCCACGTTTTCACGCACAGCTTCAATTCAATCACACTCCTACCTATCCCACTGTCATTCACTCACCCACTCTCTACCCCACCTCATGCAGATTCTCTCTTTCTTTCTGTCCCGTTTCACTCACTCTTTCTGACCACCATTCTCTCTCTCTGCCCCACCACTCTCATTCCTTCTCTGCTCCACCTCTCTCTCACTCTGTCTCTCTCTCTCGGTCCCACCTGCCACCCTGAACAAGACACACTCTCAGTGCAGAGTGGAATTCTCTTATAGCTATCACTGGCTGTCTTAGCAGAATGACTGAAACTCCCAGTAAACAACCTCTGAGCTTGTTGAATCTTGTCCACAGAAAATAGTAGTTGCTGATGTCACAGCCTTTGAAGAGTACTGGAATTTTAACAGAGATGCCAAAACAAGGTCATGTGCCAAGGAAGAGAACTTATTTACTGTCCTATCTAACGTGTAGAGAACCCACATCAACATGCCACATTAATTCCAGAGTGTAGTATCAAACAGAACAAAGGAGTCAATTGAATGAAGCTGTAATCTGTACCTGCACCCTGTATGGATGCAGTGTTGGAAAATCTGTGTCACATTCCTCAGTTGATCTTTCCAGCTCTCCACACCATCTGTCCTGGGACAGGGTGGTTGGTTAAGCCTGTATCAGAACTAACTCACTCCTAGGGCCTCACCAATGTCCGCTTATAGATTCAGCAGGAGGGAGAGAGTGGGCAACTTTGCTTAGCCAACCCTTTAATCTCTGCAAGGGAAGCACTTTGCACTCATCACACTCAATATCACCTTCTGACAGTCGAATCCGCACTCAACACAATGCGTGGACTTACCATTAGGAAACCCAGCTTTTTCATTATCTGGAGACCCAATGCATTCTCATGACACATTAACAAGGAAAAGCCTTCGTAAAACTGCACCAATCCTTCCACATCTGTCTTGCTATGTGACAATTAGACACAGGTTAGATGTCCACAGGGATCCAGCAAACACTCCCAGGACAGGGACAACGCGGGATTAGATACAGAGTAAAGCTCCCTCTAAACTACACTATACACCAGCAAACAGTCCCAGGACAGGGACAGCGTGGGATTAGATACAGAATAAAGCTCTTTCTAAACTACACTATACACCATCAAACAGTCCCAGGACAGGAACAACGCGGGATTAGATACAGAGTAAAGCTCCCTCTAAACTACACTATACATCAGAAAACAGTCCCAGGACTGGGACAACGCAGGATTAGATCCAGACTAAAGTTCTCTCTGCATTATACATCACGAAACAGTACCAGGAGAGAGGGACAGCATGGAGTTAGATACAGAGTAGGGCTCCCTATACATTGTCCCCCAGCAATCAGTCTCAGGACAGGGACAGCATGGAGTTAGATACAGAGTGAAGCTCCCTCTACCCCCAATTTCATCAAACACTCCCAGGACAGATACAGTACATGTATAGATACAGGGTAAAGCTCCTCCCAAACCACTCTGAGCAAACACTCCAAGGACAGCTATTCCATGGGGTTAGATACAGAGTAAAGCTCCCTCATATCATCCCCACAAAACGCATGAGGAAAGGGACAACACGGGATTAGATACAGGGTAAAGCACCCTCACATCATTCCCACTAAAGACATGCAGGAAAGGAACAGCATGCGGTTAGATCCAGGATAAAGTTAGTCTGAGGTACATTTTGCTCATTATGTTCTTTCATCTCATTTGACATTACAGCTTTAACAAGCATGCTCATTCTTAAAAGTCACCTGTAAAACATACCATATTTCTCTGACAAATGATATCCTGCAAACAAAACAGAAAATGATCACAGGTTAATTTTAAAAAACTGACTTCAAAGAAGTGTTTATCTTATCAACTAGAGTTAATTAGCCATAGGAGGAGCTATACAAGTATTGGACCGGAAGATAAGATGACCATCCTCTCATGTTTGATACAGTGACAGGCAGGAGTCATGAACTTATCACAGCAAGGTCTTAGTGAACGTGGGTTGAAGTGGAGAGAATCTCCCTTGTCCAGGGAGCATCAGTTATATTCCTCTCCATTGATTTTCTCACCTTCATATTCAGATCCTCTTTGCATTGTACATAATATGGTTCAAAACTTACTCCATGATCATCAGGGGCATTCTTGTTGTACAGGCATTTTAGGATTTCAAAGGGCAAATGATATCACTGGATAAGGTCCATCAGGGTATAAAGGACTGTTACTGGACAGAGCTAACCAGTCTTCAGTGTATTATATCAGTTCTCCAGTCTGCAGGAAACAAAAAATCCAAAGCACTGCAGTTGCTGGAAATCAGCAGGTCTGGCAGCCTCTAAGGAGATAAATGAGAGTTAACGTTTCTGAAGAAGGCTTACTGGACCCAAAATGTTAACTCTGTTTTCTTTCCAAAATGCTGCCAGACTTGCTGAGCTTTTCCAGCAATTTCTGCTTTTGCTTCCTGTCTCCAGAGTTCACCTCACTCACCTCTTGGTGTTGAAACCATGCAGTTAGGATAATAATGTGTATTTATCTCAATTGGAGCTTGACGTCTCATTAGAGACAATCATGTCTCTTAGGCGTAATGAATGTAGCCACTATATAATTAACATTTAAAGTTTAATCAAGTCAGAGCCTGTCTTCTGCCTAAAGACTTGTGGGAGTTATCCTTCCCCACATGGTATTGGTGACTCAACTAATACCAATACGGAGGTTGGAAGCAACCAGGAAAGTGCAGATGCTAGGAACAACATTTACAAAATTCAGCATTACAGCCGGGAAGATGCGATATTCTCAAGCAGCACAGGTTAGAGAACTTGGCAGTATCTTCTTCAGCCATTGATCTCTGCAGTGGGACTCAGTCCCAGAGTTCCTGACTCATCGTCAAGGAACTAACCACAAGAGTACCACTGCCTGGGTTTGTGAAAGCAATATGGTGGCTGCATTTTTTTAGTGCTGCTACCTGGTGAGGGAGGAAGTCCACAGAAGAAATCCTTCTGACAGATGAGGTGTCTCAGTCAGCTTACATAGCAAAAACCCACCACATGGTTCAGAGCCAAGTCCCCAGAGAACAGAACTCTAACATACAAAAACCCAACAGCAACCCAATATTACCAACTACACACCATTAATATATCAATTCTAAAGTGATTCTCGTGTTTGTCATTCCAGTGATCTAGTAATGCTCTTACGACATGCGCAAAGTAACAACTGAATGACATATATTAATTTTTAAAAAGACTTACATTGATATTGCACCTTTAACTAATACCCAAATATTTGCTGCCAATCAAGTACTTCTTAAAGAATATTCACTATTGCAACGTAGGAAATGTCATGGCCTATTTACTCTTGTTTGGGATATTATCGAGACAGAAACATATTGTATGGACCTCATTTCCAACTGAAGGGAGGTTCATCCTAAAAAGTGTCTTCATCATCTTGGAAACTTCATTAATAGGGAGTAAACATACTGTTGAGATCATCACACTACATGTATCCATCCAATTCTGAGCTGAAAATCCTCTTTACAGACTTGCATTTATGTAGTGCCCTTCACGAGGTCCCAAAGTGCTTCATGACCAATAGCTACCAGAGCAGGACAGAGTCTAGGAATCCTGTAGCGAGTAACTCACCTCCAGTCTGCCCAATGTCTGTACACCATTTACGAGACACAATTCAGGACTTTGATAGAATATTCTCCAGTTACTTCAATCAATGCAGCCCCAATAACACTCAAGAAGCTTGACAACATCCAGAACAAAGCAGTCTGCTTTCCTGATGCCTCCATCCACCGCCTTTAAAGTCCTCTCCTTCCACCACTAACACAGTAGCAGCAGTGTGTACCATCTACAAATGCACTGAAACAACTTGTCAAGTTTCCTTAAGATGCACCTTCCAAACTTGTGACTTCTAGCATCTAGAAGGACAAGGGCAGCACGTTCATGGGAACACCGGCCTGACTTGGAAAAATATTATTATTCCCTCACAATCACTGGGTCAAAATTCTGCAACTCTCTTCCTAACAGCGCTGTTACATACGAGGTGAAAGAGCACCTGGATAATGTGGGTCGCAGTGGTATAAGACAGCAGCTCAACACAACCTTCTCAAGGACAATTAGGGAGGGGCAATAAATGCAGGCCCAGCCAGCAGCGCCCACATCCTGTAAAGGATAGATGGATAATTTAAAACGCTTAGAATATTGAAATCAGCTGTTCAACTATCAATGTTCTATTGTCTACTCTTGACAAACCACCCATAGACATTGATCCTTGGTCTTTTTGGATTTGCCTGTTTACAAATGTGTGTAGAATGAGAATTTATTATGACCAAACTCTGGATGAGGTTCTGAAGTTATTACAGTTCCGGTCGGATAACCCAAATAGTAAAACTACTGGAAAGCACCCCTTCCTCATTTATACACCTTCTCGACTGGCCAGAATATTTTTGAAACACCCCTACCTTTTGAATGTCTTTCTCCCACACTGAATGAGCTTATTTTTAAAAAAACTCAATTTAACCCCAGGCATTTTTAAACTAATGAAAAAGTGAGTCGATTGGTTACTAAAACACAAGAAGAAATAATAACACAACATATACACAGATTGGAAATGAGGCAAGTCCAAAAAAATCACAAGGACCGGTGTCTACGGGTGGTTTGTCAGGAGTAGAAAGTGGAACTTTGATAGTTGAACAGTTGATTTCAATATTCATGGCTTTTTAGGTTAGCTGAAATCCTTCTGTTCTGGTTCCTTTTGATACTGATTGATAGAGCAAGAAAAACCTCCTTTTCTCCTGCTTCCTTTTGACTGGTTTGCTGGCTTCTAGCATTAAGAGTGAGAGGTTAATTTACCTGCAACGCAGGGGTACCCAGAGGATGGTTCTTCAACTGTGACAGTCACAGCACACCAATGTTCCAATCTAAGCTATTACCTACGCACACCACAGCCAAATAGTATACATGAACACCTAAACTCACCAGCAGACCCAGACCAGGGTTCAAATGGTTCCTAACCACGTTCTTGCCTATCCTTGAAAGGGGAAGGTTCAACCAAATCTCTTGGCCGGACCACTATCTTTTCACCAATCGGGTTCACACTCTGAGCTAGATTCCAGGAGTTCACAGTTCAATCTGCGATGCAATTCTCCCTTTTTAAGTCCATTCCTCTGAAGATTCTTGTCAGATGTGACATTCCAGGATTAGATTACTTACAGTGGGAAACAGGCCCTTCGGCCCAACAAGTCCACACCGACCCGCCGAAGTGCAACCCACCCAGACCCCTACATTTATCCTTTGCTCAACACTACGGGCAATTTAGCATGGCCAATTCACCGCACATCTTTAGACTGTGGGACGAAACCGGAGCACCTGGAGGAAACCCACGCAGACATGTGGAAAACGTGCAAACTCCACACAGTCAGTCGCCTGAGTCGGGAATTGAACCCAGGTCTCTGGTGTTGTGAGGCAGCAGTGCTAACCACTGTGCCGTCGTGCCGCCCACAAATCATTTATTTTAGCTGTACCTCCTTTAAAAACACATGTTACAATTAAAAGTTCAAGCGTAAACACCTTGGATTCCTCTGTCATTATGACAATAACATAGGAGATGGAGGAGTTACTATATGCATAGCAAAGTCCTACAAAACATCAACAGAATAATTGCCAAGTAAATGTGATATATTGACAGGCAGGAGCAAAGCAGAGGGTGAGATAGGACTGATAAATTAAACTGCACTTATTTCAATGCAAGAGGCCTTCCAGGGAAGACAAGTGAACTCAGGGCATGGTTAGGAACATGGGACTGGGATATCATAGCAATTACAGAGACGTGGCTCAGGAATGGACAGGACTGACTGCTTCATGTTCCAGATACAAATACTACAGGAAGATTAGAAGGGGTGGAGGGGGAAGGGTTGGGGGAACGAGAGAGGAGGGGGGTGGCGTTTTTGATAAGGGATAACATTGCCACTGTACGTAGGGAGGATATTCCTGGGAATACTTCCAGGGACATTATTTGGGTAGAATTGAGAAATAAGAAAGGGGTGATCACCTCAATAGGATTATACTATAGACCACCACCACCAACCACCTCACCCCCTCCTCCCCCTCCCCTCCCCCCCCCCCCCAATAGTCAGAGGGAAATTGTGAAACAAACTTGTAAGGAGATCTCAGTTATCTGTAAGAATAATAGGGTGGTTATGGTTGAGGATTTTAACTTTCCAAACATAGACTGGGACTGCCATAGTGTGAAGGGTCTAGACAGAGAGGAATTTGTTAAGTGTGTACAACATAATTTTCTGATTCAGTACGTGGGTGTACCTACTAGAGAAGGTGCAAAACTTGACCTACTCTTGGGAAATAAGGCAGGACAGGTGACTGAGGTGTCAGTGGGGGAGCACTTTGGAGCCAGTGACTATAATTCTATTAGTTTTTTTTATGTATATATTTATTTTAAAAATGTATCACGCTTTTACAAACAACAAACCCAAAAAAGTTATAAAAGTACAAAAGTACAGAAAAGTAGAAATAATATCATACTATTTGGAGCGGCAAGGTGGCTCAGTGGTTTGCTTTGCTGCCTCACAGCGCCAGGGACCTGGGTTCAATTCCCACCTCGGGTGACTGTCTGTGTGCTGTTTG
This sequence comes from Hemiscyllium ocellatum, assembly GCF_020745735.1. NCBI lineage: Eukaryota > Metazoa > Chordata > Chondrichthyes > Orectolobiformes > Hemiscylliidae > Hemiscyllium > Hemiscyllium ocellatum. The sequence goes on along the minus strand of NC_083430.1, from coordinate 10,145,726 downwards.
CGTATTCTCCCCGTGGCTGCGTGAGTTTGCTCCGGTTTCCTCCCACCGTCCAAGGATGTGCAGGTTAAGTGAACTGGCCATGCTAAATTGCCCATAGTCTTAGGTGCATTACTCAGAATGGGTTGCTCTTTGGAGGATCAGTGTGGACCTGTTGGGCCAAAGGGCCTGTTTCTACACTGTAGGGAATCTAATCTAATTATATTACAGTAACGTTGATAATAAACTGCCTATATTCTTCAAGATACAGTCATCTCATATTTACTTAACTTAACCCAAATTAGCATAAACTCAAATTAAATAAAATTACATTAAGTTAAATTACAATCCACTAAAATTACACTACGTTGTACTACATTACATTATTCCACTCACCGCACCTCCATCAAGGCTCCCGTTCACAGGAGCACCAGTTATTATACCCGTGTTTACCGGGCCTTCCCCCCACCGGGGTCCTCTGACCACCATATACGGCCCTCGTGGCTATATAAAGGCCCTAAGCAGTACCATCAACAGATCCATGTCAATGTAATTTAGAAAGGGCTGCCATGTCTTATAAAATTGCTCCATTCCTTGGCGCACATACTTGTCAGGTAATCTTGAGGGACGTGCTCCACACATCTGTGCCACCCTGCAAGACCTGGAGACTTTTCTAATATTCAATTCATTAGGATGTTCTTCCTCACACAGTGCGTAAGAATATTGAATAACCTCCTCCCATGCTCACCCAAAGAGGGAAGATTCGCTAGTCCCAAAAAGACGGACTCCGGATCCTCCCTAACTTCCCTTCCCAGGATCCTCTTCAGCTCATTCACTATGGCCCCCGAGTACCTGCAGATCTTGTAACAGGACCAAAAGCAGTGTGTAAGGGTGCTAGTACTGTTTTTACATTTTGAACATTTCGGGGAAGATCCTTTCTTAAAATTTGCTAACCTCTGGCGCCATATGGGCCCTGTGGAGGATCTTCAATTGCATCGCTTGTGTTTTATTGCATATTGAAATTTTCTTTACATTCCCCCATATATCCTCCATGTTTCCGATAAGATTTCTTCCCCTAACTCCTGACTCCAAATCTCATGCAGGTAAAAACAATGACTGCAAATGCTGGAAACCAGATTCTGGATCAGTGGTGCTGGAAGAGCACAGCAGTTCAGGCAGCATCCAACGAGCAGCAAAATCGACGTTTCGGGCAAAAGCCCTTCATCAGGAATAAAGGCAGTGAGCTGGAAGCATGGAGAGAGCTCACTGCCTTTATTCCTGATGAAGGGCTTTTGCCCGAAATGTCGATTTTGCTGCTCGTTGGATGCTGCCTGAACTGCTGTGCTCTTCCAGCACCACTGATCCAGGATCCAAATCTCATGCAGTCTCTCCATGTTCCCCAAGTCATTCCCTCCCTGCAGACGTTATATGGTGCTAACTGAGAGAGTGCCCCCACATCTTTGTTCTATACCCGAGTTGTAGGGCTGGCTCAAGAATGTGGTCTTCTTCTGCATGTAATCCCTGGAAATATCGGAAAAGGTCCCTATTCCGGATTCCATATTTCTGACCAAATTGGCCGAAAGACATCAAGACCTCTCCCTCAAATAAATCTCCTAGACTGGAGATTCCTTTACCTTCCTATGCTCTGAAGCCAGAGTCCATTGACCCCGGGGGCTCTCACTAACAGGGTGAACGGTGTGGGAAAAGACCTACCATCCTGCTCACCCACAACATGGCAACATATAAACTCTGAAACCGGCCTGCAAAACACAGAAATTAAGCCTGCTAACATATACACAAACTACCCAGAGTGCTCCAGCCTTGACCAAACAGGCCAACATAAAAACCGGACATGACCAAATCCCTTCCGAGACCAGCGAATACACTCCCTGATTTTCACAATCAGCTCCCAGCCCAGATTAGCACTGCAGTCCCATCAGCCTCAGGGCAGGCTCCTTTCCCATTGAAGCTGATACTGCATAAACAAAGAGGCAGACCAGGAGGCCCCAGAAGACTTCGCTCCCAGGAGGAACACAATGGACACACCTGGACACCAGGAGAAGGGACATTTACACATATTCACGTGGATGGGAAATACAATGAAGAATCCTCCAGAAGACATTCTCACTCACTCACGGAGATGGCTGGAATCTCCTGTGTCAATTATAAATGAATTGCTATTGCCAGACTCTTGATTAATTTCCATTCTGTTTATTCTCGTTTTAATCTCTTCACAATTTTCACCATTGTACTGTAACTAATTTACAATTATCACCTTTGTGTTGTACACCTATAAAAATATGCCTACACTTCTGTTCAGGGAAGAGCATTTGGCCATCTGTGTAGAGAACCTGTTCTGTGTCAGCCTGATTAATCTCTCTTCCGCGATATCGCCTTGTGTAATAAACCGCTTGTCAATTTCACTACAATCCTTGTTTGTGGTCTCTGATCCATTGGGCTCAATTCTCCGACAACAGTGAAGTCTTAAGCAATTTGCCCTCACCCTGTAGCATTATCCTCCATGCTTTCACTGTGTTGATGATAATCGAACTCTCACAGTGCTCAACTACGGATCTCATCTTATCCATGAACAGTAAGTTGATGAGGGGACATCTCACCTGCGAGGCCTCTACATCAAGCCACACTGACTTTGAGTCACTATGCACCCGTTCACCTACATATGACAGCAGGGCACCTATGTGGTATCTCTTCAGATCTGGGAGGTCCACCATCCCCCAAAAACCTGCAGAAGTTGCAACTTGGTAAATTTAATTAGTGTCGCTCATGGTCCCAAATAAATGATCCAAGCCACCCAGCAAACCTCCACAGCATCTGTGGGGGTAATAACAATGGGAGTATCCTCATAGGATATAACAACCGAGGAAGAGCATCATGAGTAGTCCCTCCCATCACTGCAAGTCCTTCTTTATCCTCTCAAACAGCTGCACAAAGTTACTCCGTACAGGTGCTGGAAGGAAAGGGTAATAAAAATTCCCAGATAGAGAAAACCTTTCTGTGACCATCTAAAAGGAAACTCCATTCCGTCCTTCAGCTTTGGTCCTTCCACCAATTCCCCACGTGCATGATTCCTGATTTTGTGAAATTTATCCGGGGTCCGAAAAGCTGCTGAATAATTTACTGCTTTGTATTGGCCGGGATATGGGCTTTTCAGAGTTAGCCAAAAACAGAAGCACATTGTCCGCATGGAGAGTGATTTTGTGTTCCCCAACTCCCACCTTCGGTGCCATTACTTCAGGGTCATTTTGGGTAGCCTCCACCAGTGGTTCAAGTACCAAGGTGGCACAGTGGTTAGCACTGCTGCCTCACAGCACCAGAGACCCGGGTTCAATTCCCGACTCAGGCGACTGACTGTGTGGAGTTTGCACGTTCTCCCCGTGTCTGCGTGGGTTTCCTCCGAGTGCTCCGGTTTCCTCCCACAGTCCAAAGATGTGCGGGTCAGGTGAATTGGCCATGCTAAATTGCCCGTAGTGTTAGGTAAGGGGTAAATGTAGGGGTATGGGTGGGCTGCGCTTCGGCGGGTCGGTGTGGACTTGTTGGGCCGAAGGGCCTGTTTCCACACTGTAAGTAATCTACAGTAAACAGCAGCGGTGACAGGAACATCCAAACCAAAATTACTCAATTTAACCCCACTCGTGATAACCGCTGCCTTGGGGTCTCTGTATAACACTGCACCCACCTGGCAAAGGCCCCTCACAGACCAAAACGATCTAGAACAGCAATGAGGTACGACCATTCCACCTGATCAAAAGCCTTTTCTGCCTCCAGGGAGACCACCAAACCCGGAATCATTCTCTGCTGACATATTTGCACTATATATTCAACACCCGCCTGATATTGTTGGGGGAGCTGCAGTCTTGATAAAACCCGTCTGGTCCTCTTTTATAACAACGGGCAGCACCTTCTCCAACCTCAGAGCCAACACCTTTGTTGGGATTTTAAAATCCACATTCAACAACGAGATAGGTCTGTATGAAGCACAATCCTCCAGGTCTTTCCCTTTCTTTAGATTAAGGGAGATATTAGTCTCCCTAAGAGAGGGCAGAAGGCAGTCCTGAATATACGAATGACTCTATAGCTTCAGCAGTGATTCAGCTAACATCTATATGAACTCCATGTAAAATTCACTCAGGAACCCGTCTGGACCCGGTACCTTACCACCTAGGAGCTGCCTTACTGCCTCTGGCACCTCCTGTACTGTCAAAGGTCCATTTAAAAGGGAGGCCTGATCTGCGTTTATTCCAGGGAGGTCCAACTTTTCAAAAAAGGATTCCATTCTCACTTCTCCATCCCCACAGCCTTCCGACCGGTATAGCTCTGCATAGAACTCCCAGAATCTGGCATTGATCTTCCTCAGTTCACGAGTGACATTACCAGTTCTCTCCTTGATAGACACACTGGACTGCAGAGTATTTTTCCTCCTAGCCAGATAAGTCAATTGCCTGGCCTATCCCCAGATTCAAACCACCTTTGCTTCGCAAAGGAGACCCCTCTCTTCGCTGCTTGTGTGAGTGCTGATTCCTGAGCAGCCCGGAGAACCGCGACCTGTTACAATTTGACCACGATGGTATGGTGTAATATGTCGACGCAGTTGCCTTCAGCCAGGCCTTGAGCATCAGTTGCTGCTCTCCTCTCTGCCTCCTTCTCATTGTCGAGCATGAAATAATCATACCCCTTTAGAACGCTTTGGTGGTCTCCTGGAGCATTGACGGATTACTGGCCGCACCCTGACTGATATCCCAAAATGCCCTGAATTCCCTTGTAATATACTGTACAAAGTTGTCATCCTTCAACAGAAATGGACCCATGCACCAGTGTCACGTGCCCAACCTTTAGTCTTAACATCTAAATAAACTGCCACAAGGTCTGAAATAGTTATGCTCACAATCCTGCAGGCCAACACCAAGTCCAGACAAACTGATGGAACAATGAACATGTCAATTCTTGTGTGGCACTTTGAGGGTTGGAATAGAAGGTAAAGTCCCTCCCATTCAGGTGGAGGCATCTCCAGACATCCAGTAGCCCCAGCTCCTCACACAAGTCCACTAACTGTCTCACCTGCAGAGGTGTGCCTGACAGCCCTGGCATCCTGTCTACCCCAGGGTCCATGAGACAATTGAAGTCTCCTCCTATAATCATACGGGGCACCCCAAGAGCCATTAATTTAGAGACTGCATCAAATAAAAACTTGAGAGGATGTGCCCAGGAACAGTAAACGTTCAGGATGCCATACTCTTCTCCGTGCACCAGAGCATTGAGAATGACAAACCATCCATACCCATCCTTGGTTTGATCTGTCACCTGAAATGGGAGGTTCCTTCATACCAGGTATGGCCACTCCTCTGCTTCTGGAGTTAAAGGAGGAGAAGAATACCCTATCATATCCTACCTGCTGTAACTCCAGATGTTCCCCATCAGTCAGATGTGTCTCTTGCAATAGAGCGATGTCAACCTTTTCCTTCCTAAGATTTGAGAGCACCTTTTTCCTTTTAATGGGGGAATGGCTCCCCTTTATGTTCCAGGTGCACCGCCTGAACAGATCACTAGCCATGACCATACCTCACAGCCCGCAGTCCCCTGAGAGGAAGAAGCCCATTCAGTGTGGAGAAAAAACAGACTTTATCAAATCTAAAGACTATTCCTACAAACACTACCAAAACTAATAAAACTAAAAAATTAACCTCTATTCCTAACTTAAACAAATAAACACAAAAAACGCAAATCTCCAGAGACCTCTCCCCTTTGTCCATAGGGGCCATTCACTCCCAACCATCCTAGCACCTTCCAGTTAAGACCACACTCCAGACCCAAGCAATGGGAAAAAAGCCTATTATTTACACTGCTAAATGTTAACAATGGAGGCCCTCCCCTCCCCCTCCCCCTCCACATCCCAACCCCACAAAGCAGTAACCACCCCTCACCTCGCAAAACAGAATAGAATAAGTAATAACCACCAAACAGGTACAATATAAAACATACCGGACTTTACACCAAGCCTGTAACGCTGGAGACCCCAAATGAGAAAAGAACAAAGAGAGGAAAGATTTAAAAAAACGTATTTTATGCCATTGTCTGCATGGTTTCCTCCTTTCCCCTTGGCCAAAGTCTATCATTTCAGCAAATTCAAACATTCTTTTACTTTTTCCACCGTGTTGAAGGTGTAGGCAGCTCCCCCATAATTGAAACATAGCACTGCCGAGTACCTCAGAGAATACTGAACGTTTAAATCGCTTAACGTTTTCCTTTTCTTACTTATGACCCCAGAAAGCTCATGAAAAAAAAACATTATCCTCGAACCTTAATAAGGTAAAAGCAATGACTGCAGATGCTGGAAACCAGAGTCTAGATTAGAGTGGTGCTGGAAATGCACAGCAGGTCAGGCAGCATCCGAGGAGCAGGAAAATCGATGTTTCGGGCAAAAGCCCTTCATCAGGAATACAGGCAGAGACCCTGAAGGGTGGAGAGATAAGTGAGATAAGCTCGCCACACTCACCCGGCCCAACTCAATCTCCGGCCCCAGCAACTCCAGAAGCCATCTCTTGAGAAAATCAGTCAGGTTTTCACCTTCTTCACACTCAGGTAAGCCCAAGATCCGTAGATTTGTTTCTCCGACCTTGATTTTCGAGTTCGTCACCTTGTTCCAGCAGGCGGCTGAACCTGGCCTTCCAAGGTTCGGACCCGCCCCTTGGAGCTCTCCGTCGCAGTCTCTGAGACCGCGGTCCTCTGTTCCACCGCTTCCACGTGCTGATCCAAGGCCCGAATCTCCTGCTCATGCTTTGGCAGTGATTGGCTCCACCGCTCACTCGATTTTCTCATGGGGTTTTGCAAACTCTACGAGTAAATGCTGTTACTCCACTGAACCCAAGGCCACCGCCACGGGAGTCGAAGTAATGGTTGCGAGTGTGCCTGATATAATAGGGGAGTGCCCTGCCTGCTGAGTTCCCTTTGCTCCCTTTCCCTTGGATGTCTTCATTTCAGCTCCAGATCTGTCACCTTGCCTGGTGTCCAACACAGCAGATTGTTCAAACTGCCGCCATCTTGAATCCCCCATTCTATTAGTTTTACAATAGTGATGGAAAAGGATTGACAGGATCTAAAAGTTAAAGTTCTAAATTGGAGGAAGGCTAATTTTGATGGTATTAGGCAAGAACTAATACGAATTTTGGTAGGAATAACAAGATGATGGATTACTGGGCTAATGGTAGGCTACTTGGTAGTGTGGATGAGCAGAGGGATCTTGGTGTCTATGTACACAGATCTCTGAAAGTTGCCACCCAGGTAAATAGTGCTGTGAGGAAGGCATATGGTGTACTGGGCTTTATTGGCAGAGGAATTGAGTTCCGGAGTCCTGAGGTCATGTTGCAGTTGTATAAGACTCTGGTGAGGCCTCATCTGGAGTATTGTGTGCAGTTTTGGTCGCCATACTATAGGAAGGATGTGGAAGCTTTAGAACGAGTGCAGAGGAGGTTTACCAGGATGTTGCCTGGAATGGTAGGAAGATCGTATGAGGAAAGGCTGAGGCACTTGGGGCTGTTCTCATTGGAGAAGAGAAGGTTTAGGGGAGATCTGATAGAAGTGTATAAGATGATTAGGGGTTTAGATAGGGTAGATACTAAGAACCTTTTACCGCTAATGGAGTCAGGTGTTACTAGGGGACATAGCTTTAAATTAAGGGGTGGTAGGTATAGGACAGATGTTAGGGGTAGATTCTTCACACAGCGGGTTGTGAGTTCATGGAATGCCCTGCCCGTATCAGTGGTGAACTCTCCTTCTTTATGTTCATTTAAGCGGGCATTGGATAGGCATTTGGAAGTTATTGGGCTAGTATAGGTTAGGTAGGACTCGGTCGGCGCAACATCGAGGGCCGAAGGGCCTGTACTGCGCTGTATCCTTCTATGTTCTATGTTCTATATAACTTTCAAAAGGTGATTTGAGGCAGATGTAAAGGAACCGCGGGAAAATGGGAAACCTTCAAAAATGAGATAACGAGAGTCCAGGGACAGTATGTTCCTGTTAGGTTGAAAGGAAAGGCTGATAGGTATAGGAAAAGCTGAATGACTAAAGAAATTGAGGTTTTGGGGTTAAGAAAAAGAAGTATAGATATAAAGGCAGCTGGAGTATACTTAAAAGAAGGAAGTCAGGAGGGCAAAAAGGGGGCATGAGGTAGCTTTGGCAAATACAGTTAAGGAGAATCCAAAGGATTTTTATAAGTACGTTAAGGATAAAAGGGTAACTAGGGAGAGAATAGGGCTGCTCAAAGATCAGCAAGGCAGCCTATGTGTGGAGCTGCAGGAGATGGGGGAGATACTGAATGAGTATTTTGCATCAGTGTTTATCGTGGAAAAGGACATGGAAGACATAGAATGTAGGGAAATAGATGGTGACATCTTGAAAATGTCCATATTACAGAGGAGGAAGTGCTGGATGTCTTAAAAGTGGATAAATCCTCAGCTTTTCGCAGCAGAGCGCGGCAGGAACTGGGCGGAAGTTCAGGCGGAGCGCAAAGCCGGTCGGGAAGGTAAGTGATTGCTATTAGAGTGGGTGTGTTCTAAACCCCAGGTCCTACAAACTAGGGTCTCCCTCCCTCCCTCCCACCTCCTCTAACATAAATTAAGAGTCCACAGACTTGCCACAAAAAGAAGGTCTAAGGAAGTTTGGATCAAAGAGTGAGGCTTCAGTTCAGGAGTCTTTGACAAGGAGGTTGAGTGAAGTGATTACGCCACAGTTGAAGAGGGTGAAGACATGACTGCCCAGCTGGTTCAGTGCGCCACGTGCTTGATGTGGGAGGTCAATGACTCTGGTGTGTCTGGCTCGTATATGTGTGGAAAGTGTGTGCACATTCAGCTACTGACCGAGCATATTGAAGCACTGATGAAAGAACTCGAGGATCTTAGGCTCATCCGAGAGAATGCGATCTTTCTGGACAAGACCTTCAGCGAGGTTATTACACCAATCGTACCAGAAGAGAGCAGACAATGAGGAAGGCAGAGAGGAGACAGGGGACCCCGGGAGAAGTACCTGTCAGCAACAAGTTGAAGCTTTTGGAAAGAGTAGAGACTGGTGACACTGCCAGTCCGTGAGGCGACCAGGTCTGTCAATCAAAGGTTGGCACAGAGGCAGAGCGGAAGAGTCGGACATCGCACAGAGCCGTGGGAATAGGGGACTCCATCGTGAGAGGAACTGACCGGGGTTTTTGTGGCAGCAGACGGGATTTAAGGATGGTGTGTTGCCTTCCTGGTGCCAGGGTGAAAGACATTGCGGACAGAGTGCGGGAAATCCTCAAGGATGAGAGTGAAGAGCCAGAGGTGGTGGTACATGTCGGCACAAATGATGTCGGGAAGAAGAGGAGGAACATACTACAGCGGGACTTCGGAAAACTAGGAAGAAAGCTGAAAAGCAGGACGTCCAAGGTGGTTATCTCCGGTTTGCTTCCAGTTCCTCGGGCTGGTGTGGCCAGAAACAGGGAGATAATGGACTTGAACGCGTGGTTGGGGAACTGGTGCAGGAAGCAAGGATTTAAGTTCTTGAATCACTGGGGTATATTTTGTGGTAAGCATAAATTCTACAAGAGAGATGGTTTGCACCTGAATAGGTTAGGGACCAGCATTCTGGCAGGCAGGATTTCTAATGCAACACAGCTACATTTAAACTAAGTAGCAGGGGGGAGGGGACAAACTGGATGTTTAAAAAGGAAATTGAAGGGAAAGTTAGAACAAGAGAAGTCAAGAAAGACAACTGTATCAATGAGGCAGAAAACTCGGAAAGGGATCATACTGTAAGGTTGAGTGAGATAGGGGTTGATGGGAAGAGTGAGAGCAGTAACAAATTAAAAATACTATATATGAATGCACGAAGCATTAGACATAAGATGGATGAGCTTGAGGCTCTTTTGAAAATTGGCAGATACGATATTGTGGGGATAACTGAACGTGGCTTTAAGTGGACAGGGCCTGGGAAATTAATATTCAAGGCTACAGGTGCTATCGTAAGGACAGACTGATTGGCAGAGGGGATGGGGTGGCCATGTTGGTAAGGGATGATATTCAGTCCCTTGCGCGGGGGAACCTAGAATCAGGGGATGTAGAGTCAGTGTGGATAGAGCTGAGAAATACTAAGGGTAAAAAGACCCTCTTGGGAGTCATCTACAGGCCCCCAAACAGTAGTCTGGGTGTCGGATGTAAGATGAATCAGGAGCTGAAATTGGCCTGTCACAAAATGTTACTACAGTTGTTATGGGGGTATTTTAACATGCAGGTAGACTGGGGGAATCAGGATGGTATTGGACCTCAAGAAAGAGACTTTGTGGAGTGCCTCAGAGATGGATTCTTAGAGCAGCTGGTGCTGGAGCCGACCAGGGAGAAGGCAATTCTGGATCTGGTATTGTGTAACGAACCAGAACTGGTCAGAGACCTCGAAGTGAAGGAGACATTGGGAAGTAGTGACCTTAATACAATAAGCTTCAATCTGCAATTTGAGAGGGAGAGGGTACAGTCAGAAGTGACAATATTTCTGTTGAATAAAGGGAAGTATGGAGCTATGAGGGAGGAGCTGGCCAAAGTTCAATGGTGCAATACCTTAGCAGGGATGACCGTGGTGGAACAATGGCGGGTATTTCTGTGTATAATGCAGAAGTTGCAGGATCAGTTCATTCCAAAAAGGAAGAAAGATCCCAGGAGGAGGCATGGGCGGCCGTGGCTGATGAGGGAAGTTAAGAAACATATAAAGTTAAAAGAGAAAAAGTATAACATAGCAAAGATAAGCGGGAAAACAGAGGACTGGGAAGCTTTTAAAAAGCAACAGAAGATTACTAAGAAGGAAATACGCAGAGGAAAAATGAGGTACGAAGGTAAACTGGCCAATAATGTAAAGGAGGATAGTAAAAGCTTTTTTAAGTATGTGCAAGGCAAAAAAATGGTTAGGACTAAAATTGGGCCCTTGAAGACAGAAACAGGGGAATATATTACAGGGAACAAAGAAATGGCAGAAGAATTAAATGGGTACTTCAGATCTGTGTTCACTGGGGAAGACATAAGCAATCTCCCTGAGGTAACAGTGACTGAAGGACCTGAACTTAAGGGAATCTGTATCTGCCAGGATTTGGTCTTGGAGAGACTGTTAGGTCTGAAGGTTAATAAGTCCCCAGGGCCTGATGGTCTACGTCCCAGGGTACTGAAGGACGTGCTTCGGGAAATCGTGGATGATGGTGATTATTTTCCAGAGTTGGATAGATTCAGGATTGGAGGGTGGCTAATGTTATACCACTTTTTAAGAAAGGTGGGAGAGAGGAAGCAGGAAATTATAGACCAGTTAGTCTGACCTCAGTGGTGGGAAAGATGCTGGAGTCTATTATAAACAATGAAATCACGACACGTCTGGATAGTAGTAACAGGATAGGACAGAATCAGCATGGATTTATGAAGGGGAAATCATGCTTGACTAATCTTCTTGAATTTTTTGAGGATATAACTCTGAAGATGGACAAGGGAGATCCATTAGATGTAGTGTACCTGGACTTTCAGAAAGCTTTTGATCAAGTCCCACACAGGAGGTTAGTGAGTAAACTTAGGGCGCATGGTGTTGGGGGCAAAGTACTGACTTGGACTGAAAGTTGGTTGGCTGAAAGGAAACAAAGGGTAATGATAAATGGTTCCATTTCGGAATGGCAGGCGGTGACCAGTGGGGTACCGCAGGGATCAGTGCTGGGATCGCAGCTTTTTACAATATATGTTAATGATATAGAAGATGGTATTAGTAATAACATTAGCAAATTTGCTGATGATACAAAGCTGGGTGGCAGGGTGAAATGTGATGAGGATGTTAGGAGATTACAGGGTGACCTGGACAAGTTAGGTGAGTGGGCAGATGCATGACAGATGCAGTTTAATGTGGATAAATGTATGGTTATCCACTTTGGTGGCAAGAACAGGAAGGCAGATTACTACTTCAATGGAATTAATTTAGGTAAAGGGGCAGTACAGAGAGATCTGGGTGTTCTTGTACACCAGTCAATGAAGGCAAGCATGCAGGTACAGCAGGTAGTGAAGAAGGCTAATAGCATGCTGGCCTTCATAACAAGAGGAATTGAATATAGAAGCAAAGAGGTGCTTCTGCAGCTGTACGGGGCCCTGGTGAGACCATACCTGGAGTACTGTGTGCAGTTCTGGTCTCCAAATTTGAGGAAAGACATTCTGGCTATTGAGGGAGTGCAGCATAGGTTCACGAGGTCAATTCCTGGAATGGCAGGATTACCTTACACTGAAAGACTGAAGCGACTGGGCTTGTATACCCTTGAGTTTAGAAGACTGAGAGGGGATCTGATTGAGACATATAAGATTATAAAAGGATTGGACTCTGGCAGCAGGAAACATGTTTCCGCTGATGGGTGAGTCCCCAACCAGAGGACACAGCTTAAAAATACGGGGTAGACCGTTTAGGACAGAAATGAGGAGAAACTTCTTCACCCAGAGAGTGGTGGCTGTGTGGAATGCTCTGCCCCAGAGGGCAGTGGAGTCCCAGTCTCTGGATTCATTTAAGAAAGAGTTGGATAGAGCTCTCAAAGATAGTGGAATCAAGGGTTATGGAGATAAGGCAGGAAGAGGATACTAATTAGGAATGATCAGCCATGATCATATTGAATGGCGGTGCAGGCTCGAAGGGCAGAAAGGCCTACTCCTGCCCCTATTATCTATTGTCTATTGACCTGATCAGGTGTACCCTAGAACTCTGTTCAAAGCTAATCAAGTGATTGCAGGGTCCCTTGCTGAGATATTCCCATCATCGATAGTCACAGGTGAGGTGCTGGAAGACTGGAGGTTGGCTAACGTGGTGCCACTGATTAAGGAAGGACAATCCAGGGAACTATAGACTGGTGACATCAGTGGTGGGTAAGTTGTTGGAGGGAATTCTGAGGGATAGAATGTGCATGTATTTGGAATGGCATGGATTGATTAGGGATTAGGGCTTTGTGCGTGGGAAATCATGTCTCTATGATTGAGTTTTTTGAAGAAGTAACAAAGAGGACTGATGAGGGCAGAGCGGTGGACATGATCTATATGGACTTCAGTCAGGCATTCAACAAGATTCCTCATGGTAGACTAGTTAGCAAGGTTAGATCTCATGGAATATAGGGAGAACTAGCCATTTGGAAACAGAACTGGCTCAAAGGTAGAAGACAGAGGGTGGTGGTGGAGGGTTGTTTTTCAGACTGAAGACATGTGACCAGGATCAGTGCTGAATCCACTGCTTTCCGACATTTATATAAATGATGTGGGTGCGAACAAAGTTAGTAAATTTGCAGATGTCACCAAAATTGGAGGTGTAGAGAATAGTGAAAAAGGTTATCTCAGAGTACAAAGGGATCCCGATCAGATGGGTCAATGGGCCAAGGAGTGGCAGGTGGAGGTTAGATTTGATAAATGTGAGGTGCTGCATTTTAGAAAGATTAATCAGGACAGGACTTATACACTTAATGGGAAGGTCCTGGGGAGTATTGCTGAACAAAGAGACCTTGGAGTACAGGTTCATAGTTCACAAGTAGATAGAATAGTGAAGAAGGAGTTTGGTATACTTGCCTTTATTGGTCAGTGCACTGATTATAGGAGTTAGGAGATCATGTTGCAGCTGCACAGAACATTGATTAGGCCACTCTTGGAATATTGTGTGCAATTCTATTCTCCCTGCTATTGAAAGATGTTGTATAACTTGAAAGGGTTCAGAAAGGATTTACAACGATGTTGGTAGGGTTGGAGGATTTGTGCTATAGGGAGAGGTTGAACAGACTGGGGCTGTGTTCCCTGGAGCGTCGGAGGCTGAGGGGTGACATGGTAGAGGTTCTTAAAATCATGAAGGACATGGATAGGATAAATAGGCAATATCTTTTCCCTGGGGTGGGAACTGGACGGCATAAGTTTAGGGTGAGACGGGAAAGATATAAAAGGGTCCTAAGGGACAACTTTTCATGGAAGGGATGGTATGTGTATGGAATGAGCTGCCAGAGGAGGTGGTGGAGGCTGGTGCAATTCCAATATTTAAAAGGCGTCTGGATGGGTATATGATTAGGAAGGGTTTAGACGGATGTGGGCCAAGTGCTGCCAAATGGGACTAAATTAATTTAGGATATCTGGTCAACATGGACGAGTTGGACCGAAGAGTCTGTTTACATACTGTACATCCTCACGACTCTATGACAATATTTGAGAAATACATATTGGTTAGTATATCAGACACAGTTTCCCTGCACTTCATGTCTCTCCAAGAGAACTGATGAGAGAGAGAGACAGAGAGAGAGACAGAAAACCTCTATAGCACTGGTGTGTCCTTCTACATTATGTTGTGGGGTATGAACCCATATTTTCTGAATCAGAGCAGGGTGTTTTTTCATTGAGTCAAGGCTTACATACTGGGCTGAACATTAACTTTTATCAACATCCACAGACAGTTTGACCACAAAATGCCAGTTACATATTCTACACTTCCTGGAAATGTTAGAAGTATGTTTACTATGGCACTGAGTCACAGAGATCCATGATTTAGCCCAGCGCAGGGAAGAAACGTTAGAATAATCCTGATGATGATGTCAGCAGTCTCCTCAGCGTAGGTAAGATGCCAAGAAAGGGGGGAGGACAGACCCACATTGATTTTTTTTTTAAGAGTAACATTACTCACGCAGCCCCAGATGAAGAAGAGACGGTTGGCACCTTCAGTGTACAAGTAGCTGTGCTTCAGCAAGAAGCATTCTTGTCTTCTGCAGAAGGTCATATCCACACCACAGACTTGAGAACATAAACACAGCCGACAAACCAATACATTACTGAGGAAGACATTAAGATTCCACTATTCAAAGGGAACAGCAGGGAGAGTTTTACAGTCAATACAGTTTTGTTCCCTTTCTCTTAAGAGAAGAATTTCCCAATCATTAATTGGCAAATAGAATACAATGTGAGAAAATATAAAAATGAAAGAATTTTGACAGAAAAAAATAAAAAGAAGCATATAATCTAAATGGTGAGAGCTTACACAAGCCTGAGATGCAGAAAGATCTGGGTGTCCTGGTGTATGAACAGCATAAGGTGAGTATGTAGGTGCTGCCAGTCATCAGGAAAGTTAATAGAACGTTACGCTATATTGTGAGAGGAATTGAGTACAAACAGGGAGGTTATGGTTTAGTTATACAGGGCATTGGAGAGACCTCATATAGAGTACTGCGTGCAGTACTGCCCACTGTACTTCATGTTAACTCTCATTGCAAGCAGTTCAGAGAAGTTTAATAAACATTATAACAGAGCCCTTGGTTAAGTTTACTGTAATCAGGCAGATTCGGGTAGATCTGCTGAAGGATTCACTGGACTTGAAACATTAACCCTGCTTTCTCTCCACAGATGCTGCCTGCTGAGTTTCTCCAGCAATTTCTGTTTGTTTACGAGATTAGTATTTGGAACGAGCAGACTGCCTTACAGGGAGGGGTTGGACAGTTTAGGCCCATATCCTCTGGAGTTTAGAAGAGTCAGAGGTGACTGACAAGATCCAGAGGGGACTTGATCAGGTAGATGTTGGAAGTGTGGGTTCCTCTTTTGGGGGAATCTAGAACTAGGAGTAATAGTTTAAAAGTAAAGGGGCATCCACTTAAGACAGACATGAGGAAACATTGTTTACTCTATAGTGATCCTCCTAATTTTCTTACCAGCTGCATAGGCCTCCGAGTCCTGTGCACAGGAGCAACTTGCAGGAGTGGATGTCATTGTCGTGATCAATGTGCCAATGCTGACTACCGTGGGCATGGAAGTTTGGCGTGTCTGGTTAGTTATGAATCTTTGGAATTCCCTTCCGCAAAGACAGTTGATGCAGTATTTTTGAATATTTTTAAGGCAGAGATTCTTAGATCCTTGATGACTAAGGAGCTGAAACATTATTGGGGGTATGCTGGAACGTAGGGTTGAGATTAACATCAGACTGGCTATGAGCTTACTGAATGGCAGGTTAGGCTTGATGGGCCGAATGGCCTACTGGTGCTTGTATATTTGTGTGTATCGTCCCGCAAATAATTAAGAAAAGGGTGGGACTAAAGATATAATGTTGGAATAATGGAAACATGGGCAGTAGAGAAGGCGTTGTAGGAAATTAAGTGGCTGCAGCATGGCTGAAAGCTGATGTGGGCAAGCCCATTGAGGAGCCCAACATTTGGAAGGTCACTAGAGGACAGTGAATGGATTGTGTGAGGGATAATGCACCATGGTACATACGTACACGTACACACACACACACACACACACACACACACACACACACACACACACACACACACACACACACACACACACACTTCAATTTGGATAGACTTTGAGTAATGAGGTGGACTGGACTGAGAGTGGCCTGGAAGAATTCATGATTTGGAGCTGCCAGTGTCAGACTGGGTGGACAAAAAAAATCACTCAATACCAGATTATAGTCCAACAGGTTTTTCTGGAATCACTAGCTTTCTAAAGTCACAGTTACAGAATCTTACATGGACTTATGCATTTTTTCCATGTAAGGTTCTGTAACTCCCACTTTAGAAATAACATCAGTCTGACCTAACATTGGGACACAGGCAGACTTTAACTTCACACCTTCAATGCATTACCTGAGCTGAGATGACAGCTATTGTTAAAAGCTATCCTGAGAGTGTAATTTTTAAAAAGTTCTGGGATTTACATATGAAGGAACTGAAACTAACATGGTCATTCTAAAAGATGGAAGACGTAAGCTAAATTTGTTTAATATTACATTCCATGACATTGCATTCCTGTTGTTATAAAGTCTGTGTCTTATTACTCTGTTCCACACCACCTGAAGAAGAAGCAGCGCTCTGCAAGCTAGTGATTCCAAATAAACCTGTTGGACTATAACCTGGTGTGATCTTTAACTTGGAAAGATTCACACAGGGATCTGAGCATAAGTCAGGAGCTGGTGATGCTATCGAGAAGTATGGTACAGGAGAAGCAGTCTTCCACCAACAAATAAACAAGTCAGCCTTTCAAGAGGGAGAATGGTTGTGCCATAACCACACACAACACAAACTGAACCAAAGTGTGGATTGGCCCATGACAGATAAAAGAATTTCAGACACCACAATGCTCATCATTCAACTAAACTGAGGACCAGACAGCAAAGCTTCAATTATGTTTCGCACAGGCCTTTCTAACCTAACCTGCTATAGAAACTGAGAAAGCAAGGAGGAATCCTATCCCAAGTAAATGGCTGGATTTTCCACCTTCTTTTCTACCAGGGCTCATTGTTCCTGCGGTTTCCAGTTCCCCTCGCTCTCAAGGCACAAGTGGACAGTTGTTGAGATGCCCTAGCAAAGAGCATCTGACACATCCTTTCTCCAGTTGTCCCTCAGCCCCCAATCTATGAGTTCAGCACACATCTAAAGCACACTGATAAAACACAGCAGCGATTGCAGCACGAGTGGTTTGAGGTGGAAGGCCGCTCCTACCTGTAGTGACTGCAGTGATGTAAGGTTGCTGTCACAGCAAAGGACCACGTTGTTCATCATGCTGAAACTCTCCCGTACCCCAAGATGATAAAAGAGTGAAGGTTGACAGTAAGGGTCAGACATCTCCACCACTGCGATATCTGGAGATAACACCAAAGATGGAATGCTTAGAAATCAGATCAGCATTGTACCGAGGTTGAACTACATTCTTTCAGTTAAAGGATACATACCTGTCCATTGTTTTCCCTCATTTTATTGTTTCCCCAACCTTTGACCTCCCAAAGGCAGTTCTCAACACCCTTGATCACCCACAGTCCAGTCAGCTAGAGCTCTGAAGAATTGCCTACTCCTGAGATACCATAATTATTAATTTGTTAATTAATTGATTACTATGAATGATGATTTTTGAAACAAAAAAGCTATAAGAGACCTGTTTAATGGCGGGGATCAGTTTCAGTGTACAAGTTTTAAAATTCTTAGAACTAAAAGATCAAGGCTATGAGGAGAAACCAAGATCAGGATACTAAGTTGGATGATCAGCCCATGAACATACTGAATGGTGGAACATACTGAAGGGCCAAATGGCCTCCTCCTATATTCTATGTTTCAAGGTTTAATCATGATTAGTCCAGACAAGAAGGTTAAGGACTAAAACTTCACTGAAGGAAAAGAATTATTAGCTTCTGAAGATAGAGGATAGTGATATTACTTACATATATCACTATGTAAATATAAATCCTAAGGTGCCTCGTTCACAGTTGGACTGCAGCTGGGTGGCAATGTGTCAGTCCACCAGTCAGATGGAGAGCTGTAAGGAATTCACTGCAGCCAATGCTTTGAGTCTAAAAGTCTTAATATTTCCAAACTAATGGGAGCCAGAAGACAGGGAACTATCAAAAGGGGCTCAGTAAACCACAGCAAACAGTTGAGTCTAATACACCTCAGCACACCCACCTCATGGAAACAGTGATACTGGCCCGAGTCAGAAACTGATGATTTTACAATCTTCACTATCAGGACTGAACCCTAATGCTGTCCTCATTTGGCAACCTCAGCTCCTCACACAGATGGGAACAGAGGTATGTTTTCATCAACAGTTGGTGGTGGATGGTCTGAGTGACATTCAGGAACTGAAAGCAAACTTATTTCCCAAGCTCCGTTGTGAGCAGAGTTTTACTGTAGCTGCAAGTCGAGCTAAATGGGTCATTAACTGTCTTACTCCATGAAGACAAAGCTGTGTGTTGGTGAAATCTGTATTATCTCCACCAAACACTCTGGACACTTATTTCAGGACTCTCAATGAGCAGTAATATAGTTCATTCCCTGCCACCAAATTATCTTAATGGTTTCCTTTCCTGGTATCATTGTTATATGTCCATGTCCTTTGTAGAATCAACAAAAGGATTTATACAGAGATGTCCCCACATATTTCACAGCAACACAGTATTTCCTGGATACGGTAATGGTTCTTTAAGAGTTGATATTGGAGATTGCATTAAGCTCCACCCCGTCTGATTATGACAAGGATTTGGCTGGGGAAAGGTAACATATCAAGGAAGGGGACAAACCTATATCTGCGATCTCCATGCAACATCTACCTTACAAAGGAGAAAGTGAGGACTGCAGATGCTGGAGAGTCAGAGTCAAAGAGTGTGGTGCTGGAAAAGCACAGCAGGTCAGACAGTATCTGAGGAGCAGGAGAGTTGGCTTTTTGGGCATAAAGTCTTCATCAGGAATGGCATATGCCTGAAACGTCGACTCTCCTGCTCCTTGGACGCTACCTGACCTGTTGTGCTTTATCCGTGCCACACTTTTCAAGTCTACCTTACAAAGGTAACTTGTACTGAGTTGCTATTTGCAAATACTGGGCTGCTGTCAGGTACATTTATCTTGGGAACAGGTCTGGCTCAGTCCAGGCAGTGATACAACAGGTGCACATGCAAGATTTTTACAACATGTCCAACGATATTCTGGGGCAAGATTTAAGAGGATAGCGCACCGACCTCTGGAGGTTGTGGATTCATGTCCCGTTCCAGATATCTAAACACATTGCCTTGCTGACGGGGTAGTGTGGATGGAATTCTGCACTGCTGCAGGCACCAACTTTCAGGTGAGACGTTAAACCAAGGTATCAGCTGTCCTCAATGTACGCTGGCGGGATGGGGGAATGGGTGGATGCAAACAGATCTTCACTGTTTTGAAGAACAACATGCAGCTTCACGGCTATCTAATATTTATCAATCATCAGTTAATCCCTTCAGAAGCTAGATGGTAAAATAGGAAACCTATCTTTTCACTTAACATTAACTTTATTTGCAGAATCCAGCTTTACATGCATATTCTCTCAAAGTACCAACCATGTCCTAGCAGCCTTTCCCTCTTGGTACTCAAGGTACCAAATCATCTTCGGCCCTTCAGCTTTAAATCCTTAACCTCAACAGTGTAAATACCTTCTCGCTAATACAATCAGTGCGAACTTGCTGAGTGAACTCTTGCCTCCACATTACTTAGAATAAACAGAGGCTTCATGTCAAATTCATGTAATTAGTTATGAAGGGCTTTGGGATATGCTGAGTTCATAAAGAATGTTATTCAAATAAGCCACCTTCTTTCTTTAGAAAATCAGGCAAGGGAAGGGTTAATCTGAAATGAAAACCATCGATTACAAACTGTGTGACTTAACTTGGCTTACGTACTAAAAGAAAGGAAGTATTTAATGTCAAGGAAAGATTCCTGTGATTCTGAATGAAGAAAGCATTTCTGATTCTCACTCAGCCCGGACTCTGAAATAGACGGGGGAAGATTCACATCACCCGGTCTGTGTAACTGGTTAGAACTTGGTCTGTCAAATTATGTGGCTGACACAAAAGTTGGGAGAGCTATAATGTGTGATTAGGACAATGCTGAACTACTGAAAAACACAGACAAGCTGGTGGAATGGGCAGAGACGTAACAGATGAAGTTCAACGCAAAGAAATGTGAGGTGATACATTCTGGTACCAAAACGAACCTGGAGAAACAGAATAAAACAAAGGGTACTATTCCAAAGGTTGCGCAGGAGCAGAGACAACTGGACATCATTGAAAGCACCAGGACAGGACATACGGTCACAGAGGTGTACAGCATGGAAACAGACCCTTCGGTCCAACTCATCCATGCCAACCAGGTATCCTAAATTAATCCAGTTCCATTTACCAGCACCCAGCCCATTTCCCTCTCAACAATTTCTATTCATGTACCCATCCTGATGCCTTTTAAGTGTTGTAATTGTACCAGCCTCCACCACTTCCTCCGGCAGCTCATTCCATACACGTACCACCCTTTGCATGAAAAAGTTGCCCCTTCGGTCCCTTTTAAATCTTTCCCCGCTCATCTGAAACCTACGCCCTCCAGTTTTGCACTCCTAACCTGAGGAAAAGACCTGTTATTCCCCAGCTATTCCCCTTCTCCCTGAATCTCAAACCCTCCAACCCTGGCAACATCCTTGTAAATCTTTTCTGAACCCTTTCAAGTTTCACAATATCCTTCCTCTAGCAGGGACACCAGAACTGAATGGAGTATTCTTAAAGTGGCCTGACCAATGTTCTGTACAGCCACAACCTCCCAACTCCCATTCTCAATGCACTGACCAAATGCGTTCTTCACTATTCTGTCTATCTGCGACTCCACTTTCAAGGAACTATGAACCTGCACTCCAAGGTCTCTTTGTTCAACAACACTCCCCAGAACCTTACGATTAAACGTATAAGTCCTGCCCTAATTTGCCTTTCCAAAATGCAGCACCTCACATTTATTTAAATTTAACTGCATCTGCCACTACTCTGCCCATTGGCCCACCTGATTAAGATCCTGTTGTACTCTTTGCTGTCCACTACACCTCCAATTTTGTTGTCATCTGCAAACTTACCAACTATACCTCTCATCAAGAGAACTGTAAAGAAATAATAGAATAATTTTGATTTCAGTGAGAGAGGCATAGAGTACAAGAGCGTTGTGTTGAACCTATGTAAGATGCTCATTAGATTGTGTGCAGCTCTGGTGCCACATGTTAGAAAGAATATGAACACATTGGACAGAATGCAGAAGGGGTTTACAAGAAAGTGATGTTGAGATATGAAGCATCAATTGTTGGAGAAGTTGAGATGTTTTCCTTGGAAAGAAGAAGTCTGGAGATTTGATAGTTTTCAAACTCCTGAGTGGCTTGAACTGAGTAGATGGGAGAAACTGTTCCTACATGTGAAAAGACTGAGAAATAGGGGGTTCAGGTTTAAAGTGTTTTGCAAGGAGAGTAAATGGCATGCGAAATAAAGTCAGGGACGCTCTGGACCCTAAAACTGAAGGAGCACTCATACTCTCACTCATATTCATCGAGGACTGTAGGCTTGGAGGGAATTATAAAGATATAATGAAAGATACAGCCATGGAGGGATTCGTAAACAAATGCGTTGGCTATGAATGAGCAGCCTATAAGCAAGCCCATAGAGATTCACTTGACGTGCTCCCTGGACAATGAGTACATGGCTGGGTTAATACCGGCACCTGCTGAAAATGTGTTGCTGGTTAAAGCGCAGCAGGTCAGGCAGCATCCAAGGAACAGGGAATTCGACGTTTCGGGCAAAAGCCCTTCATCAGAAATGAGGAAAGTGTGTCCAGCAAGCTAAGATAAAAGGTAGGGAGGAGGGACTTGGGGGAGGGGCGATGGAGATGTGATAGGTGGAAGGAGGTCAAGGTGAGGGTGATAGGCTGGAGTGGGGTGGGGGCGGAGAGGTCAGGAAGAAAATTGCAGGTTAGGAGGGCGGTGCTGAGTTTGAGGGAATCGACTGAGACAAGGTGGGGGGAGGGGAAATGAGGAAACTGGAGAAATCTGAGTTCATCCCTTGTGGTTGGAGGGTTCCCAGGCGGAAGATGAGGCGCTCTTCCTCCAACCGTCGTGCTGTTATGTGCTGGCGATGGAGGAGTCCAAGGACCTGCATGTCCTCGGTGGAGTGGGAGGGAGAGTTAAAGTGTTGAGCTACGGGGTGGTTGGGTTGGTTGGTCCGGGCATCCCAGAGGTGTTCCCTGAAGCGTTCCGCAAGTAGGCAGCCCGTCTCCCCAAAATAGAGGAGGCCACATCGGGTGCAGCGGATGGAATAGATGATGAGTGTGGAGGTGCAGGTGAATTTGTGGCGGAAATGGAAGGATCCCTTGGGGCCTTGGAGAGAGGTAAGGGAGGAGGTGTGGGCGCAAGTTTTGCATTTCCTGCGGTTGCAGGGGAAGGTGCCGGGAGTGGAGGTTGGGTTGGTGGGGGGTGTGGACCTGACGAGGGAGTCACGAAGGGAGTGGTCTTTGCGGAACGCTGATAGGGGAGGGGAGGGAAATATATCCCTGGTGGTGGGGTCCGTTTGGAGGTGGCGGAAATGACGGCAGATGATACGCTATATACGGAGGTTGGTGGGGTGGTAGGTGAGAACCAGTGGGGTTCTGTCCTGGTGGCAGTTGGAGGGGCGGGGCTCAAGGGCGGAGGAGCGGGAAGTGGAGGAGATGCGGTGGAGGGTATCGTCGATTACGTCTGGGGGGAATCTGCGGTCTTTGAAGAAGGAGGCCATCTGGGCTGTACGGTATTGGAACTGGTCCTCCTGGGAGCAGATGCGGCGGAGACGAAGGAATTGGGAATATGGGATGGCGTTTTTACAGGGAACAGGGTGGGAGGAGGTGTAGTTCAGGTAGCTTGCGCCCACACCTCCTCCCTTACCTCTCTCCAAGGCCCCAAGGGATCCTTCCATATCCGCCACAAATTCACCTGCACCTCCACACACATCATCTATTCCATCTGCTGCACCCGATGTGGCCTCCTCTATATTGGGGAGACGGGCCACCTACTTGCGGAACGCTTCAGGGAACATCTCTGGGACGCCCGGACCAACCAACCCAACCACCCCGTGGCTCAACACTTTAACTCTCCCTCCCACTCCACCAAGGACATGCAGGTCCTTGGACTCCTCCATCGCCAGAACATAACAACACGACGGTTGGAGGAAGTGCGCCTCATCTTCCACTTGGGAACCCTCCAACCACAAGGGATGAACTCAGATTTCTCCAGTTTCCTCATTTCCCCTCCCCCCACCTTGTCTCAGTCGATTCCCTCGAACTCAGCACCGCCCTCGTAACCTGCAATTTTCTTCCTGACCTCTCCGCCCCCACCCCACTCCGGCCTATCACCCTCACCTTGATCTCCTTCCACCTATCACATCTCCATCGCCCCTCCCCCAAGTCCCTCCTCCGTACCTTTTATCTTAGCCTGCGGGACACACTTTCCTCATTCCTGATGAAGGGCTTTTGCCCGAAACATCGAATTTCCTGTTCCTTGGATGCTGCCTGACCTGCTGCGCTTTAACCAGCAACACATTTTCAGCTCTGATCTCCAGCATCTGCAGACCTCACTTTTTACTCGAAGATTAATACCAGCACCTGCCAATGACATCCTGGAAATGGTGGTAGGTTTGTCCCTGAGCTTTGCTTGCACAGAGTCCATTAGGACAGTCAAGTAAAGGAAACTGGGGAAACCAAGGGGCATGCTCCCGCCTGACTGAATGACTACTTCCACCTCAACCAGAACCTGCCTTTTTAAATAAATACCTTTTGCAAGGCCCACATGAGTGCTGGAAAGCGAAACTCTGCTTCATCCTGTATCAACAGTTAATGACTGGTCAACACTGCCGCTCAGCTGAGTTAATACCAGGGAATTCACAGATTCACAAAATTGTTATGGTATAGAGAAAACCATTCAGTCTATTCTGCCTAAACCAGTTCCATTCCCTAGTCTCAATCTCCTGCCCTTTCCCCATATCCCTGACCATCATTTCTATCCAAATAATCATCCAATGCATCTCTTGAATGCCTCAATTGAACCTGCCCCCCCAACATTTCCAAGTTGGGTATTCCAGAACCTAAATACTTGCTGTGGGAAGAAGGTTTTTTTTCTCATATCAGTCTGCATTGATGGCACATCACTTTAAATCTGCACCCTCTTGTCCTTTTTCCTTTATGAGCAGGAGCAGTTTTCCCTGTCTATTCAATCTGGCCTTCTCCAGATTTTGAAAACCCCTATCAAATCTCTCCGCTTCTTCTAAGTCCCAGCGTCTTCCATCTACCTCATAACTGAAGTTTCCCATCCCAGGAATCATTCTTATAAATCGCTTCCATGATTCTGAAATTAATCATTGGAGCAACAAACACCACACAAATCAATTTTAAAGAATACAGTATTCAGCTACATCATCCAAGTGTGATTTGAGAAATATTCAAAGTTTGGGAGAAGATTTGTAACTCGGGTGCTCGTTTTTTTTTTAGATTACTTACAGTGTGGAAACAGGCCCTTCGGCCCAACAAGTCCACACCGACCCGCCGAGGCGCAACCCACCCATACCCCTACACATACCCCTTACCTAACACTACAGGCAATTTAGCATGGCCAATTCACCTGACCCGCACATCTTTGGACCGTGGGAGGAAACCGGAGCACCCGGAGGAAACCCACGCAGACACAGGGAGAATGTGCAAACTCCACACAGTCAGTCGCCTGAGGCGGGAATTGAACCCAGGTCCCTGGCGCTATGAGGCAGCAGTGCTAACCACTGTGCCACCTTGGTACTTGAACAAGTGGGACAACACTACTTTTATAGGGCAAGCCAAACAGAGAACAGCCAGGGAATTCCTAGAGACATGGCACTCATCCACAGATTCTAACAACAAACACATCGACCTGGACCCAATATACCGGCCACTGCAGCGGACAGCAACTGACAACCGGAAGCGGCAGATTCAAACCACTATAAATGCTGGAGGAAACATCACAGAAGCGCTTCACAGGAGGCTCCCAAGCACTGAGGATGTCACCTAGAAAGGGGACAAAACGTTTGCAACAAAAACTCCCAGCTCGGCGAACAGAACCACAACAACATTTAAGAAACATATCATCGTGTGTATGTATATACAGGGTGACCTCTGTATCTGGGGAATCAGTAACCATGGTTTCAGTTAGCCGTGGTTTACCACAGCCCGAACATATTGTAGGGAACCTTTCGGAACCAGGGACCACGGGTTATGGAGAGGTAGATTTACCATTTAAATGAATGGGTATGCTCCTATCCACGGTTTTGGACTTCCATGGTAGGTCTTGGAACATACCCCCCGCAGGTACAGGGGTGGGGCGGGGCGGGGGGAGGGGGAGGGGGTGGGGTGGGGGGGAATATTGTATGTGCATTCAGAATTCATTCACTGGGACACTATAGTTTACCAAAACGGTAGCAAACCATTCCATAGCCTTCAGTCAAAGGATATTAACGTGTTCGAGTAACTATAATACATATGTCTGAAGGTCTGCTCATATCAAACGTCTGGGACCACAAGATATAGCACACAGTAATCAAATGGCAGCGTTTAATTACAGTCATCATTTTGTCAGCCAGTAAACACATCAAATCAAATGGAGCAGTGGAAATAGCAACAAATGAACAGATCAAAGGACGAGCCTATTAATAACGGCACACTAGATTAAATAAATTAACTTCAACTCTGGACATGAATGCATCATTACATTAGCATTGACTCCACCAAATCAGTTCATTAATACATCAATAGACAGCCAGCCAAAACAACAAATAAACCTGACACACAATTCCTTCTAATGATTTAACCTCTGGATGTGAAATGCTTTCAATATATTGACTTTTCAAAGTGTCACGGCCAATATTAAATTCTGGTTGCAAACAGCATGCTTAAAAATAAGCTTACCGGGATTCTTCGGGTGCAGTGCCAGTGTCCCTACCTTTGAGCTAGGAGGCCGGGTTCAAGTCCGACCTGCTGCAGAGGTGTGTCATAACATCTCTGAACAGATGATCAGAAAAATACATTTTAAAAAAGCTTGTTTATCTAAAACAAACCTTTCAGCTTGTAAGAGGACGCAAATAATTCTTTATTTGTACAATACAAAAAGGCTAACAATTTCAAGGAAAAATTCCTAACCTGAGTCATCATAAAGGAAGGCCACTGAGAATAAATCTTCAAGCTAAAGGAGAGTTTGAGATTAAAGAGTATCCCTTCTGGGGAAGCGAGTTAGGCAAATCATTATTCCAATGGTTAAAGTAGGGATTTAATTTGTTTTCATGTGTAAATCATTAATACAATGTAAGGCATGCAGTTTGGCTTCTTATCTGAAACAACTTTCTCTGGGGCATTACATGTTGTTTATTATATTCAAGCACCAGACAATTGTGCAACAGAGGAATTTTGCATGAGCAGCGAAACCTTATATTTTGAAGGGTTGACGTTTACATCCCAAGGAACTAGAACTAGAAGAGAATTATCATATTTGTTTCTGAGAAATCAAAACAGCAGCTGAATAAACAGCAACAGTAACATTGTTCAAGTTTTGGGGACATCTCTTAGTAAATAACAATGATACAAAATATGTCGAATCAAATATTTTTGATAATTTACAGCTTTTGCATAGATATCTCATAAACAAGGATATATGTCAAATAAATTAATGTTTCTGAACCTCTATACATTTTTGACACGCCTTAAAAAATCCCAATCTCAATGGACAGTAAAACTCCGCCATACAACATGTGGAGATTTATTCATATAATGTTTTTGACTCTTTTCCACAAGATGCATTTAACATGCTTCCCTTCACTGGTCAGTGCATTGAGTATAGGAGCAGGGAAGTCATGCTGCAGCTGTACAGGACATTGGTTAGCCCACAATTGGAATACTGCGTTCAATTCTGATCACTTTGCTATAGGAAGGATGTTGTGAAACCTGAAAGGGTTCAGAAAAGATTTACAAGGATGTTGTCGAGATTGGAGGGTTTGACGTATAGGGAGAGGCTGAATAGGCTGGGGCTATTTTCCCTGGAGTGTCGGAGGCTGAAGGGTGACCTTAAAGAATTTTATACTATCATGAGGGGCATGGATAGGGTGAATAGTCAAGGTCTTTTGTCCAGGGCAGGGGAGTCCAAAACTAAAGGGCATAGATTTAAGGTGAAAGGGGAAAGATTAAAAGGGATCTTGAGGCAACTTTTTCACAGAGGATGGTGTGTGTAAGCTTCAGAGGAAGTGGTGGAGGCTAGTACATTTAAAAGGCATCTGTGTGGGTATATGAATAGGAAAGGATTAGAGGGAGGTAAAAACAATGACTACAGATGCTGGAAACCAGATTCTGGATTAGTGGTGCTGGAAGAGCACAGCAGTTCAGGCAGCATCCAAAGTGCAGCGAAATCGACGTTTCGGGCAAAAGCCCTTCATCAGGAATAAAGGTTTAGAGGGATATGGGCCAAATGTTGGTAAATGGAACTAGATTAATTTAGGATGTCTGTGAAAAAGCACAGCTGGTCAGGCAGCATCCAAGGAGCAGGAGAATCAACGTTTCAAGCATAAGCATCAGGCATTGGCAGTCCTCACTTCCTCCATGTTAATTTAGGATATTTGGTCAGCATCGACAAGTTGGACCAAGGGGTCTGTTTCCATGCTGCACATCTCTATGACTCAATGTGAAATTGCAGAAACATTAGACTGTGGAAGAGGTGCAAACACTGTACACTATATAAGGGATTTGGCCTCAAGCATGCAAAGAATACACTGACGCACTTGATCTGTCTAAAGTTTTGTATGCATAACTATTGGAGGCAACTGTAATAATTCCAGCATTCTATACCTGATGCCCTACTCCCAATGCATTCAGATGTGGTACCATCGCATTACTAGCACACATTTAAAGGGCTTCAGGAATCAGTAGTAAACATGTCTGTCATGTTTCAGTAAACATGCTTTAAAAAATGTTGATTGTGACCTAGTCACGAAACAGCATTTAAGCTAATTTCTCCCAGTGTTGACTGAAAAACAATAAGAACCTGTGACCTTAAAGACAAACATGGTACAGATGGACCTCATTAAAACAATTGCGTGTCAGGAGCTATGCCTTTTGTAATATTAGAGAAACAACAGCGGGAGGCCAAGTTTCTTTCTACCACATATAATGCAAATACCACGCTTCAGTGCATTTCTTGCAGTGATTAACATATAAAAATCAACAATCCGTCAAAAAAGTAAGTTTGGTGACAGGTTGACAAACTCCTCACAAACACAAAACACGGTGGGGGGGGGGGGATCACAACATCTAAAATGACAATTTGACGACAAGACAAAAGCAAACATCTTCTGCTACAACAAGAAAATAATTTAAAAATATTTGGTACTTCTGAACTGTAGCCTCCAACTGGTAAGGCACATCCCTACTTCAGCTGTTTCAACAATGATTACACTCTGAACAACCTTTGGAAGGTATTCAAACTGTAGTATTAAAGGGGCAAAGGTCCAACTTGCAAGATTTTACATTTCTATCATTCTAAACTAAGGTTTATATGGTACTCTGAACATTGCCAAAGCAAATGGAATGCTTTTGCTGTGCACAGAAAATGCTGCAACATACTTGCTTTTTTTGTCTGAGCAGGAGATGGGTATGATGGACTGAAGAAGGCATGAATAAATAAAGAAGAAAAACTGGAAAGTTATAAGTTCAAAGTCCCATTCCAGGAATTTGAACATTTATCCAAGTGTGACATTTCAGTGTGGTGCTACGGGAGTGCGGTACTTTCCTTCAATTGGGTTGTTAAACACAGCCTCTGTCTGACCTCTGACCTGCAAGTTCCCACTGTAATACTTTGAAGAAGGACACAAGAGTTCTCATTTGTGAATATTTATCCCCAAACCTGAACTGATGAAATACATACAGTGATGTCCATGTAGTAAAGTACATCACTGACTACAAACCACTTTGGGAGTTCCAAAGATGAAACCTCACTCAACTCTCCCACATTCGCCGGGTCGTGACCCACATGCTGTAAATTATCATCTGACTCTCTAATGGACAGTGATGTCTTTGGTCCTCTCTGGATTCTGGTCAGTGATTGCTAAGTTACTGTAAATTATGTTGGCCCTTCCAAAGATTGCTTGATTTTTCCATGTCCCAAATGTCCCAATTTTCAGGCTCAATGCCTAACATTCATTACTGGATGAGAAGAAATTTTCCCAAATTAAACTATCAGAAAGACTGATTGCAGCAGGAACTGGAGTCAAACTCCATCCCCAGTTACTAACGTTCCCCAAATACTAATCCCACTTCTGTAACTGACAAAGATCTGATGTTAAGGTAATTTGCAACCTTGGTACCATGTTGAAACCCAATCAGTTTCCAATCACTTATCCACATTATCACTAAGTCTATTTTCCCCTCTGTAACATTGTTGAACTCCAACTTTGCCTCAGCCTATCTATGACTGAAACCACCAGTCTTTGTTATCTCTCAATGTGACCATTCCAAAACATTTCCAGCAGACCTCCCTCGTTACCCTCTATCAGCTTGAGATCGTTCAAAACTCTACCGCTCATCTCCGACACTTAGCACTGTCTCTGCTGACCTACACTGACCCTGTAGCTGCCAACAAAGAACAGGAGAGCACAGAAACAGGCCCCTCAGCCCACCATGAAGGTGGTGACACATGAGCGACACCTGAATTTTAAAAATATTCTCCTTGTTTACACACCCTTCCCTATCTCCGTAATCTCTCAGGCCCAGGAAGTCTGCAAGAAACTTGCATTCCTGCAAACGTTAAACCACATTGGAGATTCTGAGCCCTGGTACAGCTTTCCTAAACCTCTTTGCCTCCCTTCTCCTTGAGCCTGAGTCTGCAAACCTACTTCTTGGGCTCTCAAAAGTTGGCCCGAGTTTGTCAACCTCCCTGTGCTGGACTCTTTGCTGCCTTCCATACACTATAGCACTGACTGCTTTATTTGGAAAGTGAAAGTTTCACTTTGGGATCCAGTTTCCCTCCCCCACCCCCCAGCCTCAGAGTAAAGCAAAACTTTTGCGAACACTGGTGTGGGAGAGTCTCACTGCTGTGTGTGTGTGTGGGGTGAGGGGTTGGAGGCACTCACCTGCATTATAGAAACAGTCCAAGGTGCCAGTCTCGCCCAGCACCAGCCTGCCAAAGGGTACGGTCTCCACTACAGCGTGGGCATCTTCACAAGCTTCCTGCAGACACCTGAGGGACAGGTTGTCCTGGCACTGCGGGCTCGCTGTCTCATTGATCACATAGACAGCTCGGAGTGCCCTGCGGACCCGGGGAGCAGGCACCGCGCTGCGGCTCATGTCGATCGCCAGGGAGTCCTGCCAGTAGCTGCCGGCGGACACAGAGCGGGCTTCATCCCCGGGACCGTCTGCAGCTCCCCCGCTGCTGGTGCTGCTACCCCGGCGGCTGGAGCCTCTCTGTCCGCCCGCCTGCCGCTCGGAGCCGCTCATACTCACCCCCTCCCAGGGCTCCGGAACAGCCCCGAGCCCGTGTCTCTGCCTGTGCCTGTGTCTCTGCACCGTCCCGGGTGCGGCACTGAGACCGCCTCCTGCCTCCTGGGACAGGGAAAGGCAACTACCCCCTCTCCGAGTCACTCCCCCACCCCCGGGACAGCCCATAGGGAACCCTCACCCCGGAAAGGCACAGCCCCAACCTTCACCAAACACACCCCCCCAGACACTCACACACCCAAAATACCCACCCTCACCCCCAAAATACACCCCCTGACCCTGACTCAGCCCCAAAGTACACCTTCTGACCCTGACTCACCCCCAAAATACACCCCTTGACCCTGACTCATCCCCAAAATACACCCCCCTGACCCCGACTCACCCCCAAAATAAACCCTGACCCCAACTCATCCCCAAAATTCACCCCATGACCCTGACTCACCCCATAACACATCCCTGACCCTGATTCAGCCCCAAAATACACCACTGACCCCAACTCATCCCCAAAATACACCCCCCTGACCCTGACTCGCCCCCAAAATAAACCCTGACCCCAACTCATCCCCAAAATACACCCCATGACCCTGACTCACCCCATAACACATCCCTGACCCTGATTCGGCCCCAAAATACACCGCTGACCCCAACTCATCCCCAAAATACACCCCATGACCCTGACTCACCCCAAAATACACCCCCTGACCCTGACTCAGCCCCAAAATACACCCCTTGACCCTGACTCATCCCCAAAATACACCCCCCTGACACTGACTCGCCCCCAAAATACATCCCTGACCCTGACTCACCCCCAAAATACACCCCTTGACCCTGAGTCATCCCCAAAATACACCCCCCTGACCCTGACTCGCCCCCAAAATAAACCCTGACCCCAACTCATCCCCAAAATACACCCCATGACCCTGACTCACCCCCTAAACACACCCCGTCCCTGACTCATCCCCAAAATATACCCTCTGACCCTGACTCACCCCCAAAATACACCCCTGACCCTGACTCACCCCAAAATTCACCCCTGACCCTGACTCAGCCCCAAAATATACCGCTGACCCCCAAATCATCCCCAAAATATACTCCCTGACCCTGACTCACCCCCTAAACACACCCCCTCCCTGACTCATCCCCAAAATATACCTTCTGACCCCAACTCACCCCTAAAATACTCTCCGACCCCAACTCATCTCTAAAATACACCCCTGACACCAACTCACTCCTAAAATACACTCCCTGAACCCAACTCACACCCAAAATACACTCCCTGACCCCAACTCACACCCAAAATACGCCCCTGACCCTGACTCACCCCCAAAATACACCCCTTGACCCTGACTCATCCCCAAAATACACCCCCTGACCCTGACTCGCCCCCAAAATAAACCCTGACCCCAACTCATCCCCAAAATACACCTCATGACCCTGACTCACCCCATAACACATCGCTGACCCTGACTCACCCCCAAAACACACCCCTGACCCTGACTCAGCCCCAAAATATACCGCTGACCCCCAAATCACCCCCAAAATATACTCTCTGACCCTGACTCACCCCCTAAACACACCCCCTCCCTGACTCATCCCCAAAATATACCTTCTGACCCTGACTCACCCCTAAAATACATCCCTGACCCTGACTCACCCCAAAATTCACCCCTGACCCCAACTCACACCCAAAATATACCCCGACCCCAACTCACCCCCTAAACACACCCTGACCCTGACTCATCCCCAAAATATACCCTCTGACCCTGACTCGCCCCCAAAATTCACCCCTGCCCCCAACTCACACCCAAAATACACCCGTGACCCTGACTCACCCCCAAAATACACCCCTGACCCCAACTCACCCCCAAAATACACCCCTGACCCCAACTCACCCCCAAAATATACCCTGACCCGGACTCACCCCCAAAATACCCACCCTGACCCCAACTCACCCCCAAAGTACACCCAGATGCATGCCCAAAATACCAACCCTGACCCTAACTCACCCTCAAAATACACCCTGACCCCAACTCACCCCCAAAATACACCCGTGACCCCCAACTCACCTCCAAGTACATCCCCTGACCTTGACTCAACCCCAAAATACACCCCTGACCCTGACTCTCACAAAATACACCCCCAACCCTGACTCATCCCTAAAATATACCCTGACCCCAACTCACACCCAAAATACACCCCTGACCCTGACTCGCCCCCAAAATACATCCTGACCCTGACTCACCCCCAAAATACACTCCCTGACCCTGAGTCACCCCCAATATACACCCTCTGACCCTAAATCACCCCAAAATACACTGCAGACCCTGACTCACCCCCAACCCCAACTCACCCTCAAAATACACCGCTGACCATGACTCAGCCCCAAAATACACCCCCCCGACCCTGACTCACCCCCACAATACACCCCCCTGGCCCTGACTCACCCCTAAAATACACCTCCTGGCCCTGACTCACCCCAAAATACACCCCTGACCCCAACACACCCCTAAAATACATCCTGACCCCAAATCACACCCAAAATACACCTCCTGACCCTGACTCACCCCCAAAATACACCCTGACCCCAACTCACACCTAAAATACACCCCGACCCTGACTCACCCCCAAAATATACCCCTGACTCCAACTCACCCCCAAAATATACCCTGACCCGGACTCACCCCAAAATATCCACCCTGACCCCAACTCACCCCCAAAGTACACCTGACCCAGCCCCAAAATGCCCACCCTGACCCCAACTCACCCACAAAATACACCCTGACCCCAACTCACCCCCAAAATACACCCCTGACCACCAACTCACCCCCAAAATACACCCCTGACCCTGACCCTGACCCAACTTACATCCAAAATACACCCCTGATCCTGACTCACCCCAGAATACACCCCTGACCTAACCCACCCCCAAAATACACTTCCTGACCCTGACTCACCCCCAAATTACATGCTGACCCTGACCCACCCCGAAAATACACCCTGACCCCAACTCCCCCCCAAAATACACCCCTGACACTGACTCACCCCCAAATTACCCACCCTGACCCTGACACCCCCCAAAATACCTCTCCCAACCCCAACTCACTCCTAAAATACCTCCCAACCTAGTCTCACCCCAAAACACCTCCCAACCTAGTCTCACCCCAAAATACCTACCGACACTGGCTCACCCCCAATACACCCATCGTGACCCTGGCTCACCCCCAAAATACCCACCCAGACCCTGCCCTGAAATACCCACCCAGACACTGACTCACCCCCAAAATACCCACCTTCATCCCTGCCCCAAAATACCCACCCAGACCCTGCCTCACCCACCCCTAAAATACCCACCCAGATCCTAACTCACCCACACAATACCCACCCTCACCCTTGCCCCAAAATATCCACTGAGACCCACCCCCAAAATACCCATCCTGACCCAAACTCACCCCCTGACAAACAGGTAGAAAACTAGCCACCAGGATGCATGAACATCAACTAGCCACAAAAAGACATGACCCTCTCTCTCAAGTATCCTTACATACAGATAAGGAAGGACACCACTTCGACTGGGACAACACATCCATCCTAGAACAAGCTAAACAGAGACATGAACAAGAATTCCTAGAAGCACGGCATTCCAACTGGAAATCTGTCAACAAATACATTGATTGGATCCCATTTACCACCCCCGGGAAAAATAACTGGAAATGACATCACCAACCAAAGAAACCCAAACATATAAATAGAAAGCAGGAAACATCAGCAGTGCTTCATCTGGAGGCTTGGTAAAGATGTTACCTAGTGTAGTGACGAAACGTCTGAAAAATGAGCCTTCCAGCTCAGCGAGCAAACCTACATCCAGAATTCTTGTCAACTGTCCTCTCTCTAGTGGTTCCTAAAGTATTACATGTTTTGACATTGTGGGTCTATGAATAGGAAGAGTTTGGAGGGATATGGGCCAGATGCTGACAGGTGGGACTAGATTAGGTTGAGATATCTGGTCAGCATGGACGGGTTGGATCGAAGAGTCTGTTTCCATGCTGTACATCTCTATGACTCTATGACTGTATGACTCTATGATTCTATGACTGTATGACTCTATGACTCTATGACTCTATGACTGTATGACTGTATGACTCTATGACTGTATGACTCTATGACTCTATGACTGTATGTTTGGCTTTACCAAGCCCTGTAAGCCTTTGGATAATCATGGGGGTCCAGGCTTGGCAGGGCAACCCTTTCGTTATGGGGGACATCAACACTGCATCTCACTTTGGAATGCCTCCTACTGATTTGCAATTGACTTTCCTACAAGTGACTGTTATCCCCTCCACTTTTATCAGATTATGTCTCAACTATGTAAAAACCATTCTAAACCCAGTTTAGAACTTCTAGTCCTGTTCTATCTTTGTCCCTTTCCACAGTAATGGCTGTATTATGATCACTATCTCCACAATGGTCAGCCACTGCTACTTAATCCTCTTGCCCAGCATCCCTTCCTGAGACCAAAGCTACAATTCTGTCCCCTCTCAGTGGTCTTATCATGTGATAGCTAAAAATCTTCTCTTGTATGTGGTTGAATAATTTTGTAGCCTTTGCCTTTCACCCTGTGTGTATCCCAGTCGATATTTGGGCAGTTGAAGTCCCGACCATCATTATTGTATTATTTTCAACACTCAGAAATTTGCCTATGCATTTGCTGTTCTATCTCCCTCCTACTCTTTGAGGTCTATAGTACACACTGCTAGCAGTGTGGCTGTTTCGTTGTGTTCCTGACCTCAACATTCTATATCCTGGGACACTCAGCCCCATTCTTTCCCTCTTTAACCCAAGTTCAAGCACAGGGTATCACATTGCTATGGGTCTATCTGTGCCCTCAAGTTGTCAGATTTATTCACTATACTCTGCCAATTCTTCATCACTGTGTATTTTTTTTAACCTCTGCTTCATCTGCTTTTTAGAGTTATTCATTAATCCTCTGCCTCCATTTCCTTGCCATGAATTTGCCCCACAAGTTCCTGTTACTCTGGTAACCCAGTTCAAACCCTCCCTAACTGCCCTAACTGCCCTTGTAAACCTTCCTGCAAGGATATTTATCTCAGGCCTGTTCGGATTTCCACCTTCCCCAGAACTTGTCTGCATGCCTCAGAATTCATTAAATAACCTACAGTCATCATAGGGAGCATTAATTTTGACCCAAGTTGTTGTTTCTGGAAATTTTGCCACCACCAAGCTTGGAGGGACTGGCCTGTAGTTATCTTCATGCCCCTTATTGGAGTGAATAGAAACACTTGTCATTGGCAGAACAATTGAGAACGAGAAGACACAGATTTCCAATAATTGGCAAAAGAAAAAGCATTGATGACTTTTAAACAAAGCCACTGAATACAGTGCTTGAGTGGTGAAGGTATGGTCAGCTGAAACATTTGAGATAGAGTACTCAGTCTTTCTGAGAGGGAAGAGCATGCTGGGCAGTGGGGAGAAAATGGAGGTTGACACTCAGTGTTGTATCTGCTCACCAGTTCAGGTTATATTTAGATAGGGTTGCTTTTTAACTCAGTTATCTGATTTATCTCAGAACAATAATTTTTTTAAAATTTCAAAATATACTTTATTCATAGAAATAAATCTTTGGTACCTGTACAATTTGTCATGTCGTTCATAGATATATACATTGCATGTCTTAACATTACAAAGAACAGATTGAATTAATCGAATTTACAGTTATCCTATTTACAATTCCCTTTATTAACCATCCAGTCTCTTATTATTTAGCTGTGGCTTCAGCGGAACCTACCTAGTGAGTGGGTGCCCTGTTATACGATAGCAAAGGAACCTTCTTTAACTCCCAGTTTATGGGGTTACCATTGTCCATTTGACTATCCTGTTTCTGGGGTAGCTGTCTGCATCCCCATGGTGAGCACGAACTGCTGGACCTTCGCTGGGCTGAGGTAGCTATCCAGCTCCTCACTGGGGTCATTTACCCGCTCTGGTGTCATTGAGCCAAGGCAAGGGTCCGCACCGTCCAGTTCTGTGTCTGACAATGGGACTGTCAGAGGATCACAGCTTTCAGTTACCTGTAGTTGTGGGGCAGTGGGTACCCCCTGGTTCTCACTGGGTGGAGGGTGGACTTCGGGGGTCCGTTGTTTCCTGGTTGGGAGGAAATGCCCTCCTCTTTATCTACGGCGCTCTGTCTCTTCTTCTGGTAGTGGTGACCTTCTTTGCACCCGTCTTCCCCTTCCGAAGAGCTGGCCTTCTCTCCCTCGTGCAGTTGTCTTTTCCCCCTTTGCTGGGAGGCTTTTGGGGCCTGGCAGGATTTTCTCTTCCTGTTTTTAATCGGTATCCACTCCTCTGCCTTCTCGATTACCTCCTCCTCCATTCCTTCCATCTGCCCAGCTAGAGCTAGGATCAGCTGCTGTGTCTCTCCGCTGGCTGCTCCGCAGGCAGTACACATTTTTTTTATTTCAAAAATATACTTTATTCATAAAATAATTTGATGGTCTGTACAGTTGGTCATGCCATACAAATGTAAACATTTACATACACAGATCAGAATTTATCATTTTTATACAGGTCTGTACATTTTTCAATCATATGTCCATATATTGAGCTGAGGCGTCAGCAGAGCCTAAATGACTGCATGGGTCCCCTGTTCTTCTTTAGACAGGTAGATGTTACATGGTGGTCTTTCCCCACCGCGCCTTGGCGACAGCTACCCCAAGGTTCAGCGCGTCCCTCAACACGTAGTCCTGGACCTTGGAATGTGCCAGTCTGCAACGCTCAGTCGGGGTCAACTCCTTCAGCTGGAAGATCAACAGGTTTCGGACCACCCAGAGAGAGTCCTTCACCGAGTTGATGATCCTTCAGGCACAGTTGATGTTCGTCTCGGTGTGCATCCCGGGGAACAGTCCATAGAGCACGGAGTCCCGCGTCACGGCGCTGCTTGGGACGAACCTCAACAAACACTACAGCATTCCTCTCCAGACTTCCTCTGCGTAGGCACATTCCAGAAGGAGGTGTGTGACAGTCTCGTCCCCCTCGCAGCCGCTTCGAGGGCAGCGTGCGGCGCGGCTGAGAGTCCGGGCGTGCATAAAGGATCTTACAGACAGAGCCCTTCTCACCACCAGCCAAGCCATGTCTTGGTGCTTGTTGGAAAATTCTGGCGATGAGGCATTCTGCCAAATGGCTTTGGCAGTCTGCTCAGGGAACCACTCGACAGGATCCGCCCTCTCCTTTTCCCGAAGGGTCTCAAGGACACTACATGCTGACCACTTCCTGATGGACTTGTGGTCAAAGGTGTTTTTCTTCATAAACTTCTCCACAAAGGACAGGTGATACGGAACGGTCCAACTACTCGGAGTGTTCCGCGGCAGCGAAGGCAGGCCCATCTTTCGCAACACCGGGGACAGGTAGAACCGGCAAGACACATGCTTTTTATTTCAAAATATACTTTATTCATAGAAATAAATCTTTGGTACCTGTACAATTTGTCATGTCGTTCATAGATATATACATCGCATGTCTTAACATTACAAAGAACAGATTGAATTAATCGAATTTACAGTTATCCTATTTACAATTCCCTTTATAAACCATCTTATTATTTAGCTGTGGCTTCAGCAGAACCCACCTACTGAGTGGGTGCCCTGTTATACGATAGCAAAGGAACCTTCTTTAACTCCCAGTTTATGGGGTTACCATTGTCCATTTGACTGCCCTGTCTCTGGGGTAGCTGTCTGCATCCCCATGGTGAGCACGAACTGCTGGACCTTTGCTGGGCTGAGGTAGCTATCCAGCTCCTCACTGGGGTCATTTACCCGCTCTGGTGTCATTGAGCCAAGGCAAGGGTCCGCACCGTCCAGTTCTGTGTCTGACAATGGGACTGTCAGAGGATCACAGCTTTCAGTTACCTGTAGTTGTGGGGCAGTGGGTACCCCCTGGTTCTCACTGGGTGGAGCGTGGACTTCGAGGGGTCCGTTGTTTCCTGGTTGGGAGGAAATGCCCTCCTCTTTATCTACGGCGCTCTGTCTCTTCTTCTGGTAGTGGTGACCTTCTTTGCACCCGTCTTCCCTATCCAAAGCACTGGCTGTCTCTCCCTCGTGCAGCTGTCTTTTCCCCCTTTGCTGCGAGTCTTTGGGGGCCTGGCAGGATTTTTTCTTCCTGTTTTTAACAGGTATCCACTCCTCTGCCTTCTCGATTACCTCCTCCTCCATTGCTTCCATCTGCCCAGCTAGAGCTAGGATCAGCTGCTGTGTCTCTCCGCTGGCTGCTGCCTCCTCCACTCCAGCCTGTTCTTCTTTCTGGGTGCCACCAGTCTCCATTTCCCTTCTGTCTGGGTGGACCTCTCTGGTCTTTGGGGATCCACGGCTCACATTGCCACCTCCAGCCATCTGTGCATAAGTGCCATCCCCCCATCTTGGGCAGGTCTTGTACATGTGGCCCCCCTCTCTACACAGGTTACAGCTCTTTGCTTCCTGACAGCCCTTAGTCAGGTGACCCTCCTGTTTGCAATTCCTGCAGATGGTCACCTTACAATCCACCATCACGTGTCCCACCTTCCCACAAGTTCAGCACACTTTCGGCTGCCCTGCATATGTCAGGTAGCCTCTGCTCCCTCCAATTGCAAAGCTCAAGGGTGGGTGGAGAATGATCCCATTACCATCAACCATTAGAGTTACCCTGACCTGCCGCTTACTGGTATGACCCGCTACCTTCTTCACAGTCACCCTGACTGCGTTTCGAAACCCTGTCCAGGGCTGCGGGCAGCTGTTGAGGCCATAGCTCTTGAGGTTGGCTGGTCCCTGAATTGGCATTAGGCTGAAGCCAGCATGAAGATCCACCAAGAGCAGGTCAACACAACCAAACAATCCTCCAATGTCCAATCACAATCCAGCAATGATCTCCACCAGCTCCAACGACACGCAACTTGACACCTGTCCTGATAAGAACAGACACTTGATCTTAGCCAAAAGGCCGAGAAGTGATCAGTTGCTGAAGTGTTCCTACAGACACAGTGGGTTCCTTTTGTGTTGTAACTAATCATTCAGCTGAGACTCCTACCAGGGTCAGTGTGACAACCCATTCCATTATATTTTTATTAACTAACTGATTCTTCCTCCTACAACCAGGAGTATCGATCCGTTAAGACCCTTTCCCAACGTTCCAAACTAGCCTCTATGGCCTATTGAATCTCATTTCCCAAGATTCAACCAGCATTTTGACTCTTGTTTAAAATGATCTAGTTTTTCTGTGTATTCTTTCATCTTTGCCTGTGAAGTTTTTAATATCCTTCTGTAAATCTCTCTGGAGCCAACACCAAGGATTAATCTCTGCCTTAAAAATGTTTCCTTGGTCAAGTTTAATGAATCTCTTATCTCAAAGCCATGAATTTAAATGGACCAAATCCAATAGATATATTTGAAGAACTTCTGGTAGAAAATGTAATTGAAAAAATGTGACCCTGTGTCCCAATCCTTTGGGCATTTGTGACAATATGCCTTAATTACTGCTTTGAGAGTTTGATAGCATCTCTCAG
This sequence comes from Hemiscyllium ocellatum, assembly GCF_020745735.1. Classification (NCBI taxonomy): domain Eukaryota; kingdom Metazoa; phylum Chordata; class Chondrichthyes; order Orectolobiformes; family Hemiscylliidae; genus Hemiscyllium; species Hemiscyllium ocellatum. The sequence continues at coordinate 10,105,380 of NC_083430.1, read as the reverse complement.
ACACACGAATGGGCAGGAAGTAGAGGGATATGGGTCATGTGCAGGGATTAGTTTACAATGACATCATAGTCAACACAGACATGGTGGGCCTGTTCCTGTGGTGGACTGCTCTATGTATTCCAAAGTTCCCTATGTTTGTGGATGATAGACAGTGGACATCAATTGGTTTATACTACTGCATTACTTATTAAGTCCTGAAAAATACTTCAGCATTAGCTTAGAACATTGGTCTTATTTTATTTCAATTGGTAGTCCAGAATAGATTAAGAAAAGATGAGTTAATTGACCCATCACTACCTTAACTGTAATTGTTCTTAAAGGAATGGCTTCTGGAAATTACATTGTCATATCCATAACTTTAAGGATTAATTGCTTTCATTTTGGCTAATGTCAGTCACAATCCACAAACACTCAGCTGAATGCTTTTTCAAAAATGGGTATGATTCATTGTTGAGCTTTTCCCACGAACTGACAAGTTTGGTATCTTTTACAGAACTGCCTTACATCGCTATGAAGTCTTGGCCAGGTAAAAAACCTGTTTATTGAAGCTTGCTGTAGGAACTGAATGTGTTATTCACAATATTTCCTTAGAGTATCTGGGCAGTCCCATTATCTGTCGAGCACTGTACAGTCCTTGTCTACAAGTCTGTGAGGGTGTCTCTATTTTCCAATCGGAACTTGATTTTTTTAATGTAATAGTCCTCTGGAACTCCTTAAGATTTAGAATCCGTGTGAGCTGTATTAAGTTAACTGTAGTGTAAAAGTGTTAACCATATTAAGTTGTTTAGCTCTGGATCTGTTATCTGACCCTCCGTTAACAAAGGCATACTACAAAATTATTGTAAATTATCCCCATTCTTAAAGAAAGTTTCAGCCACTCTGACATTAGCTTGTGCTTGAAAGAAGTCTTCAAAGGCCAGCAACCAGACTATAATCACCCTAAATTTACAAATACATAGTCTTTGACAATAGCACTGCCTCTCACTGTGTCAGGCATTCGGGGTCTCAATATCTCTGACATCTCCTTTTATGTCAGCCAGGCTCACGGTTTGGACCAGATTAACAGCCCCAGTCAGGGAACTATGAGGTCCAGCCGGCTGACCTCATTACAATCACTACAGGGGTATTGCTTTGATGTCTGTGAATTGACTTTTGTTGAGTCATGATCTAGTCAGTACACTTTGATGGAACTTGTTCCTGTAATTGCTCCATCTCTTTAACCTCACTCAGACTTTCTGTAATTAGAGGTGAAGCTATAGTTTTCACGCCAGCCAGATCATTACCTTGAGAATCATTAACTCCGTGACTAATTTTTTAATGACTCCTATTGCCACTGTTTTGGGCATCATGTCACCTTCTAATTACTTGTATATAACTGAAATCGGTTTTACTCTCCACTTATTCTGTTAATTAAACTTTGACTTTCAATCAATTCTATGGAGGAAGAACCATGTCCTTCCCGAAGCAAAAGAGTTGCAGTACTTCCTGTATCTTTTAAGATGGCTATGGATTTAGCCGTTTCATTTGAAGAAAAAGGATCACCTTTCCTACTGACAGAAATATTTAATATCCCTCTTGTTGAAAAACAATCTCTCCTATTTAATGGCCCTGTGCCAGCCTTCAATGGGAAAGATAATTACACAGATTTACAACACTTTGAGAGAAAAATCTTCTCTTCATCTCTGTCTTCACTGGTAGACATGGTATTTTGAAATGTATTCCCTAGTTCTACGCTAGAGGAAACATCCTTTCAGCACCCATCCTATCAGTACCCTCAATAAAATCATCTCCCATTCTTCTAAGCTCCAATGCCCAGTTTGTCCAACCATTACCCACAAGACACTACATGGAGTACTCCCCTTTCCCCCATTGCAAGAACCAGTCAAATGAACCTCTGTTGCTTTTAATGGAATTCTGTTCTTGTTTTTAAAATAAGGAGACCAGACTATCCACATTACTCCAGATGTAGTCCCACCAATGGCCAGCGCCCAATCTTCAAATTGACTTTGTTGTTGAAAAGTGCTTTGAGGTCAGGAAAGGCACTGTATAAATGTAAGTCTTTATCTTCTCCAAGAAAGGCCAGAAAGGAGCTTGACACAGGAAGTTAGATACTCTCAAATCAGTCAGAGATCTCAGCTGCTAACAGAGCCAAGATTGAAGACTAAATCATTCTGATAATCTAGCTGAAACTATTTCTGTGGGAGTCACTATTTAAGTAGATCTTTATGCATTATGCATTCCAGAAGGTAAGGTTCCACATTGTAAGTAAAAATGAGAATGTTGAGAATCAAAGACATCCTTTTAACTGACTTGCAAATGGATGGGAGACAGGAGAGAGACAGGAGTGGTCAGGAGCAGGTACTTTCCATAGAAGGTAATGCCAGCTGGTGGCCTCCAGCAACCTTTCCGGTTACCCAGTACTTAATTAGAGAGCTGTAAATCCAATTTATAACAAGAGCTGAAAATGTAGAGGAACGGACATTGCACCTTTTCTTTAAGTATATCTCCTGACCATTGTGATATTAGATCACATCGAACTGGAACCTGGGTTGTAGGATCCTGGTGAGGTGTCCTCTCTCACCATCCTCTGTATTTAGTCATTGTGTGAGTACTCAAAATGAGTCTGCACTCAGTAGGGGATACATTTACTATCACCATCCTGCTTAACTGTAGGAAACCACAGGAGCTGCTTGGGCTAGTGTGGGAAAGGGAAACCACTTCCTAGTCTAACTAGAAGAGTCTCATATGATTAGTAAGGGCAGGTAATGGCCTAGTGGTGTTATTGCTAGACTAGATTCAAATCCCACTAAGTCAGATGGTGGAATTTGAATTCAATTAAAAAAACAGAATTAAGAGTCTACTGATGACTATGAAACTATTGTTGATTGTCAGAAAAACCCATTACATTCAATAATATCCTTCAGGGAAGGAAATCTGTCATTCTCACCTAGTCTGGCCCACATGTGACTGCAGACCCATAGCAATGTGGTTGACTCTCTGAAATTACTAAGCAAGCCATTCAGTTGCATCAATTGCTATGAAGTCTCAACAAAAAAATGAACCCGCCAGACCACCTGACATTGACTTAGATATTGGAAACGACAATGATAGAAACAGCCCTGTCCACCCCACAAGTCCTCCTTACTAAGATCTAGGGGTTAATGCCAAAATTGGGACAGCTGTCACACTGACTAATCAAGCAACAGCCTGACATACTGATACTCATGGAGTCATACCTGACAGACAATGTCCCTGACAACCCCATCACCATTCTTGGATATGTCCTCTCCCACCAGCAGGACAGACCCAGCAGAGGTGGTGGCGCAGTGGGATACAGTTGGTAGGGAGTTACCCTGGAAGTCTTTGACATCAACTATGGTCCCCATGAAGTCTCGTGCCTTCAGTTTAAACATGAGCATACCATTCTCCCTTGGCTGATGAATGGGTACTCCTCCATGTTGTACAACCCTTGGAGGAAGCACTAAGGATAGCAAGAGCACAAAATGTATTCTGGGTGGAGGATTTCAATGTCCCCCACCAAAAGTGGTTCAGCAGCAGTACAACTGATTGAGCTGGTCAGGTCCTCAAGAACATAGCTGCGAGACTGAGTCTGCAGCAGGTGGTGAGGGAACCAACAAAGGGACCAAACATACTTGACCTCATCCTTACCAATCCGCTGGCTGCAGGCGCACCTGTCCATGACTTATTGGTAAGAGTGACCATCACACAGTCTTTGTAGAGATGAAGCCCAGCCTTCATGTGGAAAGCACCTTCCATTGGGTTGTGTGGCACTATCACCATGCTAAATGGGACAGATTTCTATCAGATCAACCAACTCAGTAATCGGCACCCAGGAGGCACTGAGGGCCATCAACAGCAGCAGCAGAATTGTACTCCAGCACAACCCTAACCTCACGGCCTGACATATCCCCCACTCAACCACATGATCAACTCTGGGTTAAAGAGACAGTGCAGGAGGGCATGCCAAGAGCAGCACTAGGTATATCTGAAAATGAGATGCCAACCTAGTAAAGCCACCAAACAGGATGACTTGAATGCCAAACTGCACAAGCTGCAAATGATAGACAAAGCTAAGTGATTCCACAACCAACAAATCAGCTCTAAGCTCTGCAGTCCTGCCACATCCAGTTGTGAATGGTGGTGGATGATTAAATAACTCACTGGTGAAGGACGCTACACAATATCCACATCCTCAATGATGGAAGAGCCCAGCACATCGGTGTAAAAGATAAGGCTGCAGATTTCAGAACAATCTTCAGCCAGAAGTGCTGAGTGGATGATCTTTCTCAACCTCCTCCAGTGGTCCCCAGCATCACAGATGCCAAACTTCAGCCAGTTCAATTCACGCTACATGATATCGAGAAACAACTAGAAACACTGGATACAGCAAAAGCTATGCGTCCTGACAACATTCCAGCAATAGTACTGCAGACTTGTGGTCCAGAATTTGCTGCTCCCTAGCTAAACCTTTCCAATGCAATATTGTACCTAGATAACCTGGTCCTTAAGGTCAGTGGTGACTTGTAGACTCTTCACTGTACTCATGTGAGCACACGTGACAATAAAGCTAATTCTAATTCTAATTCTAACTTCCATCCAAAGGCCTTTTATTGAAACTGGGATACCTGCTTCTTGAGTCACCATCGAAAGGCAAAGATCAACGTTTAAGATCGTGTCAAAAACAGAAATCACTGGTGAAACTCAACATCTGAGGAGGCAGAAATAGAGTTAATGTTTCAAATCCAATTTGTATCAGACCTCTAGCATCGGCAGATCTTTGTTTTCTTTAAGATCTTGTTCTCAGATATGTCCTGTACATAAAAAGCAGGAAAAATCCAACCCAGCCAATTCCTGCCCCACCAGTCTGCTCTTGATCATCAGTAAAGTGATGGAAGGTGTCACCAACAGTGTTATCAAGCAGCACCTGCTCAGCTATAACCTGTTCAATGACGCCCAGTTCGGGTTCTGCCAGGGCAACTCAGCTCCTGACCTCATTACAGCCTTGGTTCAAGCATGGACAAAAGAGTTGAATTCCAGAGGGGATATGAGAGTGAAAGGCATTGACATCCATGCCTCATTCCAGCGAACGTGCTGTCCAGGAGCCCTAACAATGCTGGAATCAATGCGAATTGGGGGAAAACACTCCACTGGTTGGAGCTATACTGGCTTATCAGAAGATAGTGTGGTTGTTGGAGATCAGTCATCTCTGCAGGAGTTCCTCAGAATAGTGTCCTGGGCCTAACCATCTTCATCTGCTTCATCAATGACCTTTCTTCCAGCATAAGGTTAGAATGAAGGTGTTCGCTAATGCTTTTACATTGTTCAGCACCAGTCATGATCTGAAGATACTGAAGTGATATATATTCAAATGCAACAAGATCTGGACAATATCCAGGCTTGGGCTGAGAAGTGGCAAGTAACATTCGTGCCTCATAAATACCAGGCAAGGGCCATTTCCAATAAGAGAGGATTAAACCACTGCCACTTAATATTCAATGGTGTTACCATCATTGCATCCCCCACTATCAATTGACCCGAAACCCAACTGGACTCACCACATAAACAGTGTCTAAAAGAACAGGTCAGAGAATAGGAATATTAGGACTGTGATGAAATACTGTTCACTTGTCTGGATGACTGTAGCTCCAACTACCTTCAAGAATCTTGACACTATCCAGAATAAAGCAGCTTGCTTCATTGGCACCACATTCACAAGCATCCACTCCCTCCACTACCGACGTTCAGTACAGCAGTGTGTACAATCTACAGATGCACTGCAGAAATTCACTAAAGCTCCTTCTAAACCCACAACCATTTCCATCCAGAAGGACAAGGGCAGCAGAAACATGGGAACACCCCCATCTGTAAGTTCCCCTCCAAGCCACTTATTGGCCCGACTTGGAAATATATCACCGTTCCTTCACTGTTGTTGGGTCAAAATCCTGAAATTCCTTCCCTAAGGGCATTGTGGGTCAACCCACAGCACATGGACTGCAGTGGTTGAAGAAATCAGCTCACCTCCATCTTCTCGAGGGCAACTAGGGACAGGCAATAAATGCTGGCCACCCAGAGATGCCCAGGTCCCACAGGAGAATAATAAAACCAGGTTATATTCGTTGGACGTTAGTACTGCTACAGGTAATGTTGATATGATGGACATTGTTCAAGAGACTTTGGTGAGGTCCCACTCTTTGAGAGCCTAACCTGTTCTACCACAAGTCCATAGGATGCTTAAGGCCCTCTTCAGTGTTAACTCTTTCATACCCTTATCCAAGTTATCTTCACTAAAGTCTGTTGTTGTTTACCTATGAAAGTGCAAGTCTCACATTACTTCATGGTACCTTTTGAGTGAATGGACTGAACATGAGTCCATGTTGGGGCTTCATCATGATTAATTGGAGTATTTTCTAAATGGTGAGAAATGAAGAACACTGAGACATAAAGAGTTTTGGGAGTTTGACAAAGGCAATCATTAAAAGTGAACAGACAGCTACAAATACAGGCCCGAAACGTCGATTTCGCTGCACTTTGGATGCTGCCTGAACTGCTGTGCTCTTCCAGCACCACTAATCCAGGTACAAATATCAGTCAAAAGGACTGATGGAAAGATTGGCGCCCTTCTTCTCAAGCTACCTTAGTCATTTCTTATATAAAGCTCTGTGTACTGTGCCCAGTTTTGGAAAGACTACACAGGCCAGCAAATATTCACCAGAATGACACCAGTGTTTAAAAGGTTAAAATAGTTGAAAAAAATCTGGCTTATATTTCCTTCAATTTTGAAGATGAAGGGACAATTTAATGGAGAATGTGTAAAAAGCCACAGGGATTGTATTGGGCGGACACAGGGAAACCACTCCCCCTGGTGACAGAGTGCGTCTCAAAGGGCAAGATCTTAAAGAAAACAAAGATCTGCGGATGCTGGAGGTCTGAAACAAATTGGATTTGAAACATTAACCCTGTTTCTGCCTCCTCAGATGCTGAGTTTCACCAGCGATTTCTGCTTTTGACATGATCTTAAACATGTCAAGATTTCAATGGTGACTTAAGGAACAGATATCCCAGTTCAATAAAAGGCCTTTGGATGGAAGTTAGAATTCGAATTAGCTTTATTGTCACATGTGCTCACATGAGTACAATGAACAGTTTACAAGTCACCGCTTATCTTAGGTACCAAGATACCTCGGTACAGATTCTTAGAGAGAAAAAAAATTAGAAAAATAAGGAAATTAAAAGTCCAGCAATAAACTAGAAAATTAGAACAATCAGAATAACAGTCCTTCCAACCCAGACTGTATCAGGCTTCACCTCAAGACCAGGAGTCAGAGTCTATACCAAGACCAAGACTCATGTTAACTGGTTCTCTCCACAGCTGCTGTCTGAGCTTCTGTGTATTTCCAGCTTTTTCTGTTAATACAGCACAAAAATTCATGGAAATCTGGAAATCTCTTCCTCAGAACACTGCGGACACTCAGAAAGTTAGACTGTTCAAGACTAAGATCGAAAGCACATGGGCTGAGGTATGGATTTATCTGGATCTACGTAAATGGTGAGGCTGTCTCAAAGGGCTGAATGAACATAAACCTGCAACGTCCTTGGATTCAGCTGTTAGTAAACTGTCAGGGATTTATGGGGTGCCTTGTATCCTGTGAGTTCTGATCCTCACTAGTCTGTCTACCCTTCCTCTACTCCTCTAGTTAAGATCCAGGAGAAAGCAAACAAGATACCACACCCCACAGGACAACTGTGTGCGAGTTCCATCACCAAGTGCTGAATCTTTGGCTATTGCCAAAGGTGGAAGGAGTTGTATGACACAACCAGCCTCCAGATGAGCATACACCATGTTAGATAGCACGTCATTGAGAGGTTTGTATAATTAACCAGGTTTAGCTTATTGCAAAGTCCTGCATACAACTTAAGTGATGAAAGGCCCCAATTTGTGGTTCTCATTGCAATCTTGTTGTGCAACCTTTCAGCTGCGATTGCTGGACATGTTGAATACTGTAAGGCAGCCGTAAGGAAAAGAAAACATAGACATGAGTGAGCCGAGGTTGTAGGACACATTTTGCAACTGAGCTCCAGTGAGTTAAGATCGATAAGTCCCCAGGGCTTATCCAGATTTATCCTAGGCTGCTCCGGCAAGTGAGAAAGGAGGTTGCGAAGCTGCTAGCGAAGATCTTTGCTTCCTCACTCTCCACAGTCATACCGAAGGATTGGAAGGAGGCAAATGTTGTTCCTCCTTTCAAGACAGGTAATAGGGAAATCCCTAGCAATTAGAAACCAGTCAATCTTATGTCTATGGTCAGCAAAGTTTTGGAAAGGATTCTGAGGGATAGGATTTATGACTATTTGGAAAAGCATAGCGTGATTAAAGACAGTCAGCATGGCTTTGTGAGGGGCAGATCATGCCTAACTAATCTTATTGAGTTCTTTGAGGAGGTGTCAAGACAGGTCGCTGAACATTGAGCAGTGGATGTAGTGTATATGGACTTCAACAAGGCAGTTGATAAGGTTCCCCATGGTAGGCTCATTCATAAAGTCAGGAAGTATGGGATACTGGGAGATTTGGCTATCTGGATTCAGAATTGGCTGGCTGACAGAAGGCAGAGAGTGGATGTAGATGGAAAGTATTCTGCCTGAAGGTCAGTGTTGAATGGGGTCCCGCAGGGCTCTGTTCTTGAGCCTCTGCTCTTTGTAGTTTTTATAAATGACTTGGATGAGGAGGTTGAGGGCTGGGTTAGTAAATTTGCAGATGATACAAAGGTTGGAGGTGCAGTTGATAGTATTGTGGGCTATTGCAGGCTGCAGCTCAACATAGACAGGATGCGGAGCTGGGCTGAGAAATGGCAGATGGAGTTCAACCTGGATAAATACAAATTGATGCATTTTGGAAGGTCGAACTTGAATGCTGAATATAAGGATTAAAGACAGGATTCTTGGCAGTGAGGAGGAACAGAGGGATCTGGGTGTGCAAGTACATAGATCCCTCAAAGTTGCCACCCAAGTGGATAGGGTTGTTAAGAAAGCATATGGCGTTTTGGCTTTCATTAACAGGGGGATTGAGTTTAAGAGCTGTGAGGTTTTGCTACAGCTCTACAAGTCCCTGATGAGACCACACTTGGAATATTGTGTCCAGTTCTGGTCACCCTACTATAGGAAAGATACAGAGGCTTTGGAGAGGGTGCAAAGAAAGTTTTCCAGGATGCTGCCTGGACTGGAGGGCTTGTTTGTATGAAGAGAGGTTGACTAAGCGGCACGGTGGCACAATTGGGGCGGCATGGTGGCTCAGTGGTTAGCACTGCTGCCTCACAGCGCCAGAGACCCGGGTTCAATTCCCGCCTCAGGCAACTGTCTGTGTGGAATTTGCACGTTCTCCCCGTGTCTGCGTGGGTTTCCTCCGGGTGCTCCGGTTTCTTTCCACAATCCAAAAATGTGCGGGTCAGGTGAATTGGCCGGGCTAAAATTGCCCGTAGTGTTAGGTGTAGGGGAATGGGTCTGGGTGGGTTGCGCTTCGGAGGGTCAGTGTGGACTTGTTGGGCCAAAGGGCCTAGTTCCACACTGTAGGGAATCTAATATTTGAGGAAATGTTATTCATTAAAGGAATGGATAGGATAGGTAAGACATTTCATCGCTTGAGGAGTCCAGAAATGGGGGCATAAATTAAAAGTAAGCAGGGTAGCAATTAAATCTGAGATGAGGAGGAACTGTTTAACTTAGAGGCCTCTAAACATTTGGAATTCTCTAACCCAGGAAGCTCAGTATATTTAAACCAGAGATTGATAAATGATATAAAGGATTAGAGAGATATGGGTGAAGCATTCAATCTGCCACAATCACATGAAACAACAGAGCAGGCTCCTGGTCCTATGTTTTTAGTTGTATGGATATATGTGCACAGCTTAAGCTAGTTGCTGCAAGGGCTGCTGGAAGGAAAAGGCTATAAAACTCGGGTATTAAACCGGGGTCAGAGCAGGAGTTAGGAGGCAGCACCTCACACAAGAGAACTCTCACGAAACGGGATTATTGCCAGAAGAGAAAGTAAACCGTTTCTTGAATGAGGTATTACTAGACAACAGATAGTTGTCATAGGTTGTGGGATTACAGTAAGATATCCAGGCAAACCTATTGGATCAGAATTAAAATGCACTATTAGGATTAAAGAGAATTGTCTTGTGAAAAAATGAAAGGAAAATTGTCACTGATAAGAAGCTGCTTTTAGTCGGGGGCTACAGATGTTAGTGAGGGCAAGATATTCCCCATGATGCAGTGGCTGCAGCAGTTCAGGTAGATTCTGAAATTATACTAAAGCCTCAAAGCTACAAGGGATATTTGCATATATATTAGAGTTACATAAAGCGAAATGGAAGTATAACCGTGCATCATTTTTAAAATTGATTCCCTTGTGGAACAATGGGCACGCCATCCAGCCAACATTTTATTGCCTGTCCCTAGTTGCCGGTGAGATGCTGTACATCTCTATGACTCTAAGGTGGTGGTGAGCTGGCATCGTGAACCGCTGCAGTCCTGTGCTGGAGGTAGACCCACAATGACCTGACAGAGGGAATTCCAAGATGTTGACTCAGTGACAATGAAGGAGCAGCAATATGTTTCCAACTCAGGATGGTGAGTGGCTTGGGATACAACTTGTAGTTGGTGGTGGTGTTCCTGTGTATCCTGCTGCCCTTGTCCTTCTAGATGGATGAAGTTGTGAGTTTGGAAGTTGCTGTCTGAGGATCTTTGGTGAATTTCTGCAGTGCACCTTATGGATAGTACACACTGCTGCTACTGAGGGAGGAGTGGATTTTTGTGGACGTGGTGTCAATCAAACAGGCTTTTTTGACCTGGATGGTGTAAAGCTCCTTGAGTGTTATTGGAGCTGCACCCATCCAGGCAAGTGAGGAGTATTCCATCACAGTCGTAGTATTCCTAGTCTCTGACCTGTTCTTGTAGCCACTCTCTTTATGTGGTGAGTGCAGCTGAGTTTCTGGTCAATAGTAACCCCTAGGATGTTGATAATGGGCAATTCAATTCACACCATTGAATGTTAGGTGTCAGTGGTTAGATTTATTTTATTGGTGATGGTCATTGCCTGGTATTTGTAAGTCCAAACCCGGATATTGTCCAGATCTTGTTGTATTTGAACATGGCCTGCTCCAGTATCTGAGGATTTGCGAATGGTGCTGAATGTTGTACAATCATCAGCGCACATCCCCTTACAATGGAGGGAAGGTCATTGATGAAGGTGGTTAGACCTGATACACTCCCCTGCGGAACTCCTGCTGAGATGTCTTGGAGCTGAGATGACTGACCTCCAACAACTACAACCATGTTCTGATGTGCCAGGTAATGAAAATGGGAGCAACCCCCTGCATTTGTTTAAATAAATTCCAAGTGTTGAGCTGAGTTGCATATTCAGATTGATTATTACCTATCATCAAAACACTTAACTGCACATTTTGTCTCATTAATATGTAGCTTCTTTTCTGACCCCCTCCCTCCATCCGAGCAAGCTCGATGCCAAGAATTCTCAGTGTGGAAGTCCAAGTTTGCTGCTTACTCCAACAAAACCATGTTGGACATTGTGCACTGACATCTCAGGGCATACTCCATGGAGACAAGGCACATGCACCCCAGTCTGCAAACATTGGCACATGTCCCAGCCTTTAGAACCTTCATTGGAGACAAAGAGAAAACTGCAAATGCTGGAATCCAAAGTAGACAGGCAAGAAGCAGGAAGAACCTTCATGGCACATCTCCAATCTACTTGAGGCTGCTTTTACACTTCACTGCTGAAACAAGGGACTCATCAGCAACCAACATTGTAATGCTTCAGCAAGCACACTGTGCTCATGACCAATCTCACGGACTGGACCAGGCTCCATTTCTGGGCTGTCTGCTTGTTCTCAGTGTGAACCTGAATGAATGCTCATAGCATCCCAGACTTGCCTTTTAGGGTTTTGCCCCTCGGCCAGAGTTTCCCAGGCTCACAGTACGTCCATGTTCCTTGCCGTTTAGTACAGACATAAAGCCAGGAAGTTTGACATGACTGTCAGCGTTTTCTCAGTTATGACAAGCAAGATAGCCTTTGGTTAAATGCCCCTGGCACGATATCTCAAGGGTAGTCTCTGATATCAGTCCAGGGTCTTGGACACAGTGAGACAGCTGCTCAGCCAGTCAAAGTCAAGATCTTTTCCCATTAGGGATGAAGTGCTGAACTTTGCTTCAGGCCATCATCCATTTTGATGCTTTCTGCTCCACTGGGTCAGTACGGTGGCTCAGTGGTTAGCATTGCTGCTTCACAGCACCAGGGCCCCTGGTTTAATTCTAGCCTTGGGGAACAGTCTGTGTGGAGTTTGCACATTCCCTCCCGCGCCTGCATGAGTTTCCTCCAGGTGCTCCATTTTTCTCCCACAGTCCAAAGATGTGCAGGTTAGGTGGATTGGTCATACTAAATTGCCAATAGTGTCCAGTGATGTGCAGGCTAGGTGGATTAACCATGGGGACTGCAGGGATACAGGGATAGGGTGGGTCTAGGTAGGATGCTCTTCAGAGAGTCAGGGTGGACCTGATGGGCTGAATGGCCTATTTTCACATTGTCAGGATTCTATGGATTTGACAGTATGTTTTATCATCTTGGAGTGAGAGGCAGAAGGGAAATGAAAGTGCATGGCATGGCTGTCAGTTTTAGTACAAATGGAGAAATGTACCAAGGGAGTAGGCAGCACAGAGGGCTTGCAGGGCTACTGCAGATAGGGTTTGGGGTGTGAAACATCCAGTGAGGGAAAGCAATAGTGAGAGAAGGACAGCATTAGCCTTATTTGGAAATCGGTGAGTAGTGGAGAGAGAGTGACTGAGAGATGGTGGTAACACTCTCACTGGCCATTGACCTTCTCCCTATACTGCGTCACATTCCTCTAGGTGGCTGGCATGACATTGACCCAGGTGGAGCTCCAAGCAGAAGAAAATAAAATTGAGAAAACTGACTGTGCGCGGGACAAACAGTATGTCCTGCATCTGCACCAGCTCTGCCATCCGAATCTCCAAGCGTCTGCTGCTGACCAATTTCCCTTTGTCTGTCATGTCCAGGACAAATATCAGAAACTGTGCAGGGCAGCTCCAGACTGACATTGCTCATTCAGGTGTACAACAGCATTTTAAACATGGCACCAATGTCAGAGCTGAAAACGTGTTGCTGGAAAAGCGCAGCAGGTCAGGCAGCATCCAAGGAACAGGAAATTCGACGTTTCGGGCATAAGCCCTTCATCAGGGCTCATTATGCCTCTCACTCATCCTGATGAAGGGCTTATGCCCGAAACGTCGAATTTCCTGTTCCTTGGATGCTGCCTGACCTGCTGCGCTTTTCCAGCAACACATTTTCAGCTCTGATCTCCAGCATCTGCAGACCTCACTTTCTCACCAATGTCAGAGATCCTAGTCCATTCTGGGATATGCCAGCAATGGTAGTTGTTCCAAGTATAGTGAGTGGTGGAATAGGGCTATTAATGGACAAGAGGTGCATCGTATCGGTGGTGTAGGCAGTTAATCAGGCACTTCTGTTCAGATACAGATCTCACAGGGTTCAACGTAAACATCTCTCTGTGAAACTCAACAAAATTAGACAGCAAGATTTTGCCCATTATTATTTCCTATTCTAATGCTATCAGTTTCTTCCAATCCTTTACACACCTTTGTTCTCCTGTCGAATGCTACACTCTCATTCCCATCGCCTTGGTGAATTAGCGTAAACCTTTCTCAAATGCACCACCAAACCATTCACCAGGACACTGAACCCATCACTGCAAAAGTGCAGCCTATCTAGTCGAGATCTATCCCATTTCCACGAGGGCTTCACAGAATCCCTACAGTTGTGGAAGCTGGCCATTTTGATAATCGAGTCCATACTGACCCTCTAAAGGGCATCCCATCATTTTACCCTACAACCCTGCATTTAACACGGCCAATTCACTCGACCTGCACATCTTTGGACTGTGGAAGGAAATCAGAGCACCTGGAGGAAACCCACGCAGACACCAGGAGAATGTGCAAACTCCACACAGACAGTTGCCCGAGGCTGGAATCAAACCTGGATCCTTGGCGTTGAGAGGCAGCAGTGCTAACCACTGAGTCACCGTGCTGGCCTTAACTTGCAGCAAAACATTACAAGAATCAAAACCCTACCTGCAAAATCTCTCCAATAAAGCATTAACCTGAACTATCCTCCTATTGTTATACCTCCAAATGCATGGCACCTGGAATAATCTGAAAATTAATAATTTTAAAATCTTGCTCTTAGCCTATTTCCTAGGTCACTACATTCTTTCTGCCTGCACCTTTGGTACAAGGAAACTGATAATCCACCTTTTGTCTCTGAATAATTGCAGTCATTGTGGCAGTGTCTGGTTTGCTCCACTTGCTCCCAAGGTAGGAGGGGGTGTGAGACCACCTTGAGTCAGGAGGCCTTTTTGCCACATTGCTGATGCTCCCTACACCGGGGATTGTTTGATTGACGTTGGCTGCCGACTGACTGCACTGGACGATCCATGGAGTGTGATGAGGCAGCTCCAGCGCTGAGTGCCCCATGTCCCATATTGACCCTGGAACCGCCACCTCTTCCAAGCTCCAACAATCGTTTCTGCCTTGAGGCCATGCCCTGCCCCATGGCAACCCCAGTAAGCTAGGCCAGATCAACACCATTGGCCAGTCCTAATGGATCTGGCTGAATCAGTTCATCTAGCATGTCACTCTCAAAGGACCCAAAGTCTGCACCATCACTGGCTGATAGAGCCGGGGAGGAGATTGGCTACTCTGAGAAAAGACCCATCTGGCAGAATCTCTGAATATTATTGTTTTCCCAAACATCCACCTCCCACCAATATACAGCTGAGCCAGATACAGTATCATTGGCACGGTTCTGCCTGAATTCCACAAAACAAAATATTTATTGAAGGGTAAGATAAATTAGAGGGACTCCTGTATTACTTAACAACTATCTGTTGGGCACCCTTTCACTCTCTACTTTCACAGCCTTAAACTGCAGGGTAACCACCTCCAGGAACATGCCATCCATTTCACACCCAACCGTAGGGATTGGATTGTAAGTTTGACTCGAAGGCAAATAACAGGCCGAGGTTGCAAATGGCCTGAGTCGAGAGTGTGTCGCTGGAAAAGCACAGCAGGTCAGGCAGTATCCGAGGAGCAGGAGAATCAACATTCCTGATGAAGGGCTTATGCCCAAAACATCGATTCTCCAGCTCATCGGATGCTGCCTGACCTGCTGTGCTTTTCCAGCACCACACTCTCGACTCTGATCTCCAGCATCTGCAATCCTCACTTTCTCCTGCAAGTGGTCTGATCCAACTTCAGGCAGTGGCCAAATCGGGGTATATAATTAATAGCTAGGAACCAAGAAGTCTCTAATTCTTTTCTAATATTTAAAGTAAAGTCCCTTTGCTTTTTAATTTCACACTGAGATGAATGATACACTATTCTGGCATTTATTATAATTAACAAATAATTTCTAAATGATTTCAAAAACTAACCAATAATAATTCAGCTTGTAATTACTTTTCATCAAACAGGACATTAATTGGCCAAAGTCTAATCCTTTGTAGTGGTGCATTCTGTACACTAATGTGATTTTCCTTTCTTATTCGTTATTAATTTGTATTTAAATTACATTGCGAAGGGTGATTTTGTTATGTCGTTTTTTTTCCAGGTTTAATAAAATAACAATGAGTAAGAACAAAACGATTAAAAATATTGCACTTTAATAGACAAAGGAATATAAAGAGAGGTCAATTCCATTAAATGTGTTATTTGCACCATGAAATTTTAGCTCATTTTGGAACTTATTTTTTTCGATATGGTTGATGATTGTAGATTTCAGCTGAGCAGAACAAAATTGTTCAGTGTTAGCTCAACCAGTTATATTAGCAGGCACGCATCAAAGAGTGAATTTAACAATACCCTGGTGGTGGGTTGGCACATGGGCAGCGTACCAAATTGACTGCAATGCCTTGGTGCTTTTCCCAAAGTTTATCGATCCACCTCATGGCATATTTTCTGCAATGGAGGAGGCGCTGGAAATTCTCCCCCTCTGCAGGTCTATCGAGACCTTTAAATAACCAATTACAGAATCACAAAAGTGTTATGGTGCAGAGGAAAGCCAGTCAGCCCACTGCGCTTGCACCCAAATTATAACCACTTAAGGGCCTCCTTCCCACTTTTGTGCATTTTCCCAAGCGTGGGCAGATGCTGATATCAAGAGGTAGCTTTCACCTCCTGAGCTGGTAGTAGGAGTAGGGAAATGCATGCATTTTTTAGCTATCGGTTCAGTACAGGTCCCTTTTTAGGGTCTCCTCCCACCCCTGATCCCAGCATGATTTTCACACTTCCCCAGTTTACAATTTGCATTCGTGCCTTGGGGTGGAGGAACAGGCTATTTTGTAGCCAAAACAGTTGATGATAGAAGGATAGATATCTAAGCAAGTTGTGAGGAGAATACAAAGTTCTTGACATTGTTTCCACAAGGTGGGGGGGGAAAAAAAATCCAGGAATCTGACCTTTCAAAATGGCTACAGCCACTCTGCATTCTCAGTCTGGGAGTGGGGAAGGTAGGGTCAGGGGGCAGAAGAGTGCTGGGTTGGAGTGGACATTGGGAGAGTGATTTGTGAAGAGCTGAGGAAGCTTCTAGTCACCAAGGAGGACAGGTTAAAATTCACTCCTGAATATTCCCCTGTACCATCACTGAGAACCCTTCCTTTTCCCTTGCTCTCACTGGTCAAGTCTTTGCAGCAGAGCAGTGGCAGCTTGTCCTGTCTGCCACTAGATGGGGCTAGACCACTACAAAACCTGAAAGCTGGTGAACAGCATCTCCCATTACACCCACATCACATTTACTTCAATTCACCTTATTTTTATTTAATTCAATTCAGAGAAATAAACTCCTATTCATTTAAAAAATTAGGATTTTGCCTCTCTGACAGAAAATCTCTGAATTGCAGCTTTCACGATGATTGTAATGGGAAAATCTTATTTGCTCAATGTTGTTCATTTAAAGCTGCTTATTTCTGGAACACAATAACAGTGTTCAGTGGGGATTTCCTGAATCCAACAGTTACTGTCCCACTCAGTCCCACTGGGCCATGGTCTCCTTGCTATCCTCTAAGACTTTCCTCCAGCTTCCCTCAAAACTGATAATACCAAACCAATCCCTTTCCTGTTTCAAGCTGAATATTTATATATTATTTACGTGGAATACTGCTCATTTCCAGCCCCTTGATCAGGTAAAAAAGTGACAGTAAGTGAAGAGTATTTATTGACACATCTGTCTGAGTCCACATCAGCTTTGACCAGTTACTGTTTTGTCCTCCCCTCACTTTAACAGAGTGAGCTTCTGGAAGACTAAAGACTCCCTGGTCCCAGTGTTAAATAAAGTGAGGACCATGTGGCAATACTGCTCTAATTGATAGAAATGGTCAACCCGCCCTTCCTGGGAAGGGCATATGCAATCAAGTCAATGCATTAGCGCCAACTTCCTGATCCATTTCAAACTGCCACCTATTCCAAACCTACCCCACGGAAATGTTCAGCTCAGTGGGATTGTTCACTGACACAACCCCCTCTGTGTAAACAGCTCTGACAACCTCAGGAAGCTGTTCCTCATAATGATACTGTCTGTGTCAGTTATCTTCCCTCTCTCAAATTGGCTTAATGAAGAGGTCGCCTTCAGCTTTGAATTTCTATTTCCATTCAAGTCTCGGTTAATGAAATATTTTGAAGTGGTTAAGGTTCCATTCTCTCCTCTTGTTCTCTGTTGATTGAAAATCAATCCTAAGTGGGGAATGGAATGAAGAGATTTATGGATTTATAACGAAAAGGCATTGATCAGTATTAGAATGGACTGTTTTATAATAAACCAAACAGTCTTTCACGGTATCATTCTGTCTTCTTATTGCGCTTTAATTGCTCAGTAATTTAAACTTATTTTCTTTTGATTTATTCGAGATACTGGTTGAAAAAGAAAGCTTCATGGACAAGGCACTTCGGAGCCTGGCTCGCCTATCGCATTTCCAACGCCCCTCCCCGTCCCTCCTCCCTACCTTTTATCATAGTCTGCTGGGCACACTTTCCTCATTCCTGAAGAAGGGCTCATGCCCGAAACATCGACTCTCTTGTTCCTTGGATGCTGCCTGACCTGCTGCTCTTTTCCAGCAACACATTTTCAGCTCACTCAATTAGTGGAGAATGGGGCTCTTAATCCCAGGATATTGAGTTTGAATGTCTGAAATTCTGTGCCCCACAGAGTTGTGAAGGCTAGATCACTGCAAGTATTTAATGAGGACATATTCAGACTGTTGAAATGTGGAAGGTCATGAGGTGTTGGCAAAATAGAGGAGGTGAGGACTGGGACACATCAGTCATAACCTTAGAGATTGGCAGGGCAGGCTAGAGGGGCGGAATAGCCTATTTCCTATCGGGTAATTTTAACAAAAACATCTTTTAGAATTTATTCAAAGTATTGTGAATTGAACGTCTGATACACAGCGTCGATCCATCTTTGCTAAACAAAAATTGAAAGAACTGCAGATGCTATAAATCAGAAACAAAGCCCGAAGTTGCTGCAAAAGCTCAGCAGGTCTGGAGAGAAATCAGAGTTAACATTTCAGGTCCGGTGACCCTTCATCCGAACTTCCTCAGTATTGAGGAAGGATAATTCAGCTTGAAACGTTAACTCTGATTTCTCTCCACAGATGCAGCCAGACCTGCTGAGCTTTTGCAGCAATCCCTGTTTTTGTCCCTCTTTACTAAGGTGACACCGTGCAGCACCCATGCTATTCCATGCAAATGCGCACACCCACATTAATTGATGTGGCTATGGATAGGGGGGGAGGTGGGGAAGTGGGGTCTTTCCACAGCCCTCCAATATATTTCCTACTGACTGGCTGCATCCATGGAGGCCACAACACTAGGGGGAGCACTTCCCACAAAATTCAGTTAGTGGGCAGGATTGCGATATCCGACCTCAGCTGGTTTGGGGAATTGGATTCCTAATTGTTCCAAGATAAAATAAAAAGTTAACCTGGCACCATTGGGAAAGATATGAGTGAGGTTGTTGACTTGCTCGCTGAACTGGTAAGGTTGTTTGATGTTACCTAGTGTGGTGACGAAATGTCTGCAAACAAACTTACCAGCTCAGCGAGCAAGTCAACAACCTCCCACCCAACCTGAGCTCCAAACCTCCTCAAGAAATAAGAGTGTTGGTTAGACCATCAGAGTTTAATTTGAGAAGGAATTAGGACCAGATGAGATACATCTAAGAACATTGAGGGCTGTGAGAGCAGAAACTCACACTGGCCACAACCTTTGCTTTCCCTAGACTCATGGCAAGAGCAGTTTTATATCATACTTTTGTTTTAAGATGTTGTAAGTAGAAGCCCCTGGATGACAGACAGGTCAGTTTAACATCAGTGGGGTGGAAACAACTCTTCAGGATAGAATTAGCAACCACACGGAGGAAGGTGGTTTGATTACGAAATGCCAGCATGGATTTCTGAAGCGGACTTCCTCGTGTTCAATGAATTTGCTATAGTTTGCTTTTTGGTGAAGTACCAGAAAGGGTCAATGTGGATAATACTCTAGATAGAGTGTACATTGACATTCAAAACACACCCTATACTGTAACACACAATTGGCTTGTGAGAGCAGTTATAACTCACGGTCACTCTTGGGGCTGGACAAAGTTAAAAATCACACAACACCAGGTTATAGTCCAACAGGTTTATTTGGAAGCACTAGCTTTCGGAGTAACGCTCCTTCATCCTCAATCCTGATGAAGGAGCGTCGCTCCGAAAGCTAGTGCTTCCAAATAAACCTGTTGGACTATAATCTGGTGTTGTGCGATTTTTAACTTTGTACAACCCAGTCCAACACCATCTCCTCCACATTTGGGCTGGAGGAAGGTTTATAGTGGAGTTTCCAGAGTCAATATTAGAACTCTTGGTTTAACTGATAGATATTAATGATCTGATCTTGGTGTGTAGGGGACAGTTTCAGAGTTTGCAGACGATGTCAAACTGGCAAATATTGTAAACTGTTAGGAGGGCAGTGTGGAACTCCAAAAGGACATGGATGGGACAGTGGAGTGGGCATATAGGTGGCAGATGATGCTGAATGCAGAGAGGTATGAGACAGTGCATTTTGGTGGAAGAACATGGACAGACAATGCACAATAGGAAGTACAATTCTTCAGGCAATGCAGGAGCAGAGGGACCTGGATGTACGCCTGCAAAGGGTAAGGTAGCAGATCAGGTGGAGAGCACTTCAGAAAGCATACAGTATCCAGGCCATGAGTACAAAAGTAAGGGGGTGATGCTGAACTTGTAGACTCAAGGAAACCTATCCTGGGAAATCGCTCTGACTCACACATCAAACAGAACGATGGTATCACTGAAAGATCCTGATTTATATATGCAGATGGGAATAATTTTATAATCAACATTTCAAACACAAAGTGGGTGAACACAATTAATTTTTAATAGTCACACGAAACAGAAGATTTTCATAAGATTCAGCCACTAGGAGAAGTCTGAACGAACATCACTAAGCCCACATTATTGGATCTGTTGATGTGGGTATAAATGTGATCCATGTTTTCACATTCTCAGATCTGGAATAAGCGATCAAAATGGAGAGTGGGTCAGCTGGAGGGAGCTGGGTGGGTGGGCTCCACTTGTGTTCAGGAGGAGGATCGTCGGAGGAGGCTGAGTAGGACTGCTCTGGATTAGTGGTACTGGAAGAGCACAGTAGTTCAGGCAGCATCCAAAGACTGCTGCCCAATAGATTGGAGTGAACACAGGAGCAGTGTCTGGATTCACAGTCCAGCCTGGCCCACCCATGCCCATCATGGGGAACATGTCACCCAGGCTCACTGCGTCCAATCAGCAGCAGTGTGTCCCAGCCCCGTCAGCTGAACTGTTTGCTTTGTCAGTGCTATACCTTCCACTTCCTCATCTTCATTCCAATTGTCACTTTTTATTCCCCAGTTTCACACCTTTAGTTTCCAATTAATCCTTCACTCATTTTCTGCTGAATATTTTTGCATCCCTCACAATGCTCTTATTTTTCAGGCTCTATGTTTTTTCCTTCTCATAAATCTTATTTCAAGTCCACACTTTCCTCTCTCAGTTTTCTAGTCCCCCACTTCCAGTCTCTCTCTCTCTCTGTCTTTCCAACTTTGCTTTATCCTCCATTTCCTACTCAGCTCTGTCACCTCTTCCAAGCCTCACGTGCTAACAATACTTGGGCAGGGGCAAGAGTCAATGGGCAGACAGGGGGGGGTGGGAGGAGGAGATGCTGAGGGATGGGAAGGAGTGAAGGGGGTGTGGGGAGGTGAGGGATGGGGGGGAGCAAGGGAAAGGGAGGAGGAGGTGACAGGGAGGAGGAAAGGGGAAGGCAGTGAAGAGAGGTGCGTGAAGAAGGAATTGGAGGGTTAGGTATAGGAAACAAGGGGGAGGGGGAAAGATGGTAAGGGAAGGAAAGAAGAGTGGCACAGGGGAGGGGAGAAGGAGGGAGAAGGAAAGGGGAGGGGGGTGGGTGACAGGTAGGAGAAGAGAAGGTGGAGGGGAGAGAAGTAGGGGGGAGGAGGCAGGAAGAAGGTGGGAGGGAGAGAAGACAAGGGGGAGGAAGTGATGCACAGAGGGGGGAGGAGTAGGGAGAGGAGTAAGGGGAAGGGATTAGATACATTTGGGAGAGTAAAATAACAGAATATTATTTTAGAGAGAAAAATTGCAGAAAGCAGGATGACAAAGGGACTTGGGGAAACTTAGAGACAAAATACAGTAAGCTAGCACACAGATGCAGCGGGTAATCAGGAAGGATATAAGGTTAGGGAAATCTTCCTGCAACTGCACAAGGTGCTGGCGAGACTACATCTGGAGTATTGTGAGCTTCCTTGGTCCCCTTATTTGAGGAAAGATATCATGTCCTTCGAGACAATTCAGACAAGATTCAATAGGACGATGACCAGTATGGAGGGATTGTCTTATGAGCAAAAACTAAACAGATTGGGACAAACTCCCTGCAGTTGGGAAGAATGGGAGGTGATCTCATTGAAACATGCAATTCTTAAGGGGCTTGACAGATTAAACACTGAAAGGATGTTTTCCCTCAGGGGAGAGTCCAGCACCAGGAGGCACAGACTCTGAATAAAAGAGCACCAACTTAAGGCTGAGATCGGGAGGAATTTCCTCACTCAGAGAGTTGTGGGTCTATGGAGCTCCTTGTCACAGAGAGCTGTGGGGGCAGAGTCCTTGTGTATATTTAAGGCTGAGACAGATAGATTCTTGATCAGTCGGGGAATCAAGGTTAATGGAGAAAGGACAGGAATATTGACATGCGGAATGTCGAATGGCAGAGCAGGCTTGAGGGGCTGAATGGCCTGTTCCCTCTTCTACTTCTCATGGTCTCATGGAAGGGAAGGAGGGGAGAGGGAATGTGGAGGATGTGGAGGGAAGGTGGATTGGGAGGGAGGGGGGGAGAGGGATGGAGGAAGTGGGGAAGCAAGGCAGTAGGTGAGGGGATGAGTCTGAAAGATGGATGAGGGAGGTGAAGGGGAGGGGTGGATTTGGGGAGGTGTTGGGGAAGGGAGTTGTGAGGGAGGGGCATAAGGAGAGGGGGGAGAGAAGGAAGCAAAAGAAGGCAGGAGCAGGGAAGGGAGAATGATTTGGGGAAGGGGTGGAGGAGGGGGGATGGAAGGGGAGGGGGAGGAGGAGAGGGATGTGGAGAGTATGAGGGGAGGAGATTGGGGTAGAGGAAGGGGCGGAGGAAGACTGGAGGATCACGGATAGAGTTGGAGGAAGACAAGGAAGGGGTGGAGGATGCAGTGGAGGGGAAGGTGGGGGAGAGGGGAGTGAAGGAGATGGAAAGTAGTAGGGAGGGGCTTCACCAGTGAAGGGAAGGGGAGTAGGAAAAGGAGGAGGTACATAGAACATAGAACATTACAGCACAGTACAGGCCCTTTGGCCCTCGATGTTGCGCCGACCTGTCATACCAATCTGAAGCCCATCTAACCTACACTATTCCATGTACGTCTATTTGCTTGTCCAATGACGACTTAAATGTACTTAAAGTTGGCGAATCTACTCTCGTTGCAGGCAAAGCATTCCATACCCTTACTACTCTCTGAGTTAAGAAGAGGTAGAGGGGGAGAAGGAGTAGGCAGGACGAGGGAATGGTAGGAGAAAGGCAGTGGTAGGAGAATTGAGAGAAGCATTGGAAGGGAACGGATGGGGAGGGGTGGGGGGGGGTAGAAGGGTTAAGAAGGAAGATGGTGAGCAGATGAGTCAGGAAGATTCGGGGAGATGAGGCGGAAAGGAGGAGTTGAGTGGGGGATGGGGAAGAAGTTGGAGAGGGCAGAGCTGTGGAGGGGGAAGGGGGAGGTGTTATAAATCAGACCAAACTCCCTCAAAATATATCAAGATCACCCAGACCCTAACCGTTATTTTGTTTCAAGGCAAATGTAAGATATGGTGTTCCAGATGGGATTCATTTGGCCCAGAACCCAGCAAAACATACTTTATTCTTACACGACAGTTAAAATAAAAAACACAATAATAATTGTCAAAGCTTTGACTGAATTGAAATATTAACAAGATAATGTATTATTTAACAATGACTCATCCGCTGTTCCATTATAGTAACATTCCATAAACACACCCAAGGCAAAGGCAAATTCAGCAACACAGATTTCCCTCACTTGCTGTCTCCTCCAGTCCAGGAGAAGGAACACCGACAGAGTGAATCCAGCAGCAGAGACAGAACAGAAGCTATTTGCAGCAACAGAGAGAGAGCCGTAACCAGCAGCTTCAACAGATCCAAACCTCAACTTCAACAACTGAAAGCAAAATCTAAAACCCAAGGTCTGTGCAAGACTGACTCCACCCTTTCATGCTTCATTCGTCTAATTTAAAAAGAAATACCCAGAACTCAAAAGATGTTTATTCACCGAAGCTAACAGTTGGGCACCACTGTGACAACACCAACACCATCACCAACACCAACACCATCACCAACACCAACACCATCACCAACACCAACACCAACACCAACACCATCACCAACACCATCACCAACACCAACACCAACACCATCACCAACACCATCACCATCACCAACACCATCACCAACACCAACACCAACACCAACACCATCACCAACACCATCACCATCACCAACACCGTCACCAACACCAACACCAACACCATCACCAACACCAACACCATCACCAACACCAACACCGTCACCAACACCAACACCAACACCAACACCAACACCAACACCATCACCATCACCAACACCAACACCATCACCAACACCATCACCAACACCAACACCAACACCAACACCAACACCAACACCATCACCAACACCAACACCATCACCAACACCGTCACCAACACCATCACCAACACCATCACCAACACCAACACCAACACCAACACCAACACCAACACCATCACCAACACCAACACCATCACCAACACCATCACCAACACCAACACCAACACCAACACCAACACCAACACCATCACCAACACCAACACCATCACCAACACCGTCACCAACACCAACACCAACACCATCACCAACACCAACACCAACACCATCACCAACACCATCACCATCACCAACACCGTCACCAACACCAACACCAACACCATCACCAACACCAACACCAACACCTCCCTGCAGTGTAAACAGCACAGGACAACTCATCTTAAAGGCACAGTACCATCAGAGAGGCGAGGGAGGGCAGTGGGATGGAAATGAAGGGAGAAGCGAGGGAGATCGGGAGAGCATGATGGGAATTGGATGGGAAGGTCGGAGTGCAGATGTGGTATTGGGGAGGGGTGGGAGTGGTGTGGAAGGGGGGTGAGTTGGGAGGAGAGAGGGAGGAGGGGCAAGGGAGTCAGTGGAAAAGTAGAAAAGGGAGGGGAGAATTGGGAAAGGGAGGGGAAGAACAAAAATGGAGGGGGAGAGAGAGATCTAGGGGAATGGGGAGGAGGTGGATCCAAGCAGACAGCGGCGACGTTGACCTTCAGGCATCAGCTGAGTGGAATAGTTACCCCTCTCAGGCTCACATCCTTCCTAATGGACTCAGCAAAGGATCCTATACAACACAAACAAGGCAAGAGAGAGCAGGCAGCCCTGCCTGACTCCAGATCCAATCAGGAAGCTTTCTGACTTCAATTCGTTGATTGAGTCTGCACAAGGCTTGCTGGCTTTTCACCTCCCAGAGATCCCCCTTGACATCTGCCCCATCATCTGTAGCTGGGCAATTGGACAATTTTACCCATCTCTCTCTCTCTTACTCTCTCTCCCCCTCTGAACACCTTTGAGGGTGAAGGATCTCTTAATGTTTTCTTTGACTGTTTCCCAGCAGTCCGCTGGAGACTCAAAGAGGGGCTTCACAGTTTCTCCAACCTGTGTAATCCCTTTTGTGTCCCTCAATGTATTCTGGGATCAACACATTCACATTCAGTCTCGACATTCCCTTGTCTGCATGCTGCTCATCCTGACAGTTGACCAGCAGGAGGCAGCGGTCAGAGAAGAACACTGACTTGGCATTAATGGATCTGATTTAGAGCATTCCGGATACAAACAGGATACACCTTGTTGAACTTTATTCCTGTAATGCCTCTGTCTCAGACTGCCTGGGGGAGTAAGATTCCTCCTGTGTGGATTGGGGAAAGACCACTGTCTGAGGTCTTCCTGCTGAAGGTAAGTTGGGGTCCATTCAGTTATCAGACCCTCCCAGTGTCCCAAATCTATGTACATTCTGGTATTGTAAGTATAAGAGAGTTGGATAGAGTTAAAGTCCAATGTTATGTTTTGTTTATTTGATATGCACCTGTACATAACGGAACTGCATTTGTGACAATGTACATACACACACAAAGATTTTTAGTGAACAAAGTATACTTACGAAATTTTTAAAAATCTAATAAGACCTTTGAATTTAATCCTTGTTTCCTGCTCCATAGATGCTGAGTTTCTTCAGCATTTTGTTTTTAGTTTAAACGTTTACTGTTACTCGTGAACAATTTATCGTTCTCTAATCTCAATACAATTGTGAGAAACACTGAATTAGTTGGCCTTAGTTACCATAGTGACAGCAGCTTGGACTTCATCCGTCACCAATATAGGTTGGATCCATTCTGTACCTTTGACTCAGGTAACAATTTTGGGGAGTGGAGTTCCTTCTGTGTTTGTTAGCGTCTTTTATTGAATGAGCGTGAATGGAGATCAGAGCTGAAAATGTGTTGCTGGAAAGGCACAGCAGCTCAGGCAGCATCCGAGGAGCAGGAGAATCGACATTTCGGGCATGAGCCTCATTCTCCTGCTCCTTGGATGCTGCCAGACCTGCTGCGCCTTTCCAGCAACACATTTTCAGCTCTGATCTCCAGCATCTGCAGACCTCACTTTCTCCGTGAATGGAAATCATCCCGGCGACTGATTCATTAATCAGTTGGGAGTATTTTGAGCTTCCATTGCATCCTCAAGGTTTGGGAATACACTCCGACTACTGGCACATGTGTAATTGTTGAGTGGAATTTATCAATAACGGGGAAAAGCCCCACATTTTCAAGTTAAGTGAATTTGGAGAACGCACAATATTGCCATCTACTGCTTCAAATGATGAACTGAAATATCTACTTTTAACCTTCGAGACTGCGGAGAGTTCAAACGCCCACTACCACAAACTTTGCAGTCGAGTATTCTACATTTGGGACATCACAGGTGTCAGCAAACCAGAACTGCAATGGGATAGTCTTATCCTGGGAGAACAACTCTTCTTTATTTCAAAAATATACTTTATTCATAAAAAGCCTTGTATTTACATTTGATACAAAAGCCATTTGCATATCAAGCAAACAACCAAACATTGAACTTTGATTGTCCCAACAAACCAAAGAGCTCTCTTATATAAAACCAATATTTACATATATTTGAGGCACTGGGAGGATCTCATAACTGAACGGACCCCCAATTAACTTCAGCAGGATGACCTTAGACAGTGGTCTTTTCCCACTGAGCCTTGGCACCAGATGCCCCCAGCTTTAGTGTGCCCCTCAGCACGTGGTCCTGGGCCTTGGGATGTGACACTCAGTCAGGGTCAACTCCTTGCTCTGGAAGACCAACAAGTTTCGATCAGACCAAAGAGCGTCTTTCACTGAGTTGATGGTCCTCCAGGTGCAGTTGATGTTTGTCTCTGTGTCTGTCCTGGGGAATTCCCCCCCCCCACCCCGTACAGCACAGAGTCCTGTGTCATGGAGCTGCTCGGGATCAACCTCAACATACCGACATACACCTCCACCTCCAATCAAGTCCCACAGAGCCCAATATAACTCCGCTGGTAAGCCGTCCTTTCTGGGAGTTTTATTCTTTTCTAAGGCCTTGTGGGTCTTGGTCAGCTCATCCAGACATAATGGCTGGTCCAGTCTCTCCCGCATGCTGTTGTCTAAGACCTCCATGCTCCTCTGGGCTTGTGTCATACAGTCTTGCGGCACAGTGGCTCAAGTGGTTAGTGCTGCTGCCTCACAGTGCCAGGGACCCAGGTTCAATTCTGTGTGGTGCCTGCACATTCCCTGTGTCTGCATGGGTTTCCTCCCACAATCCAAAGATGTGCAGGTCAGGTGAATTGGCCATGCTAAATTGCCTAAAGTATTCAGGGATGTGTAGGTTAGGTGCATTAGTCAGGGGTAAATGTAAGGGAATGTGTCTGGGTGGGTTACTCTTCAGAGGGTCGGTGTGGACCTGTTGGGCTGAATGGCCTGTTTCCACTCTGTAGGGATTCTATGAGAAGGATTCGCTGATCCTCAGGATGCCAGACTGAGGTAACATTACTGAGCCATCAGTAGGGTCTGCAT
Organism: Hemiscyllium ocellatum; assembly: GCF_020745735.1. Taxonomy (NCBI): domain Eukaryota; kingdom Metazoa; phylum Chordata; class Chondrichthyes; order Orectolobiformes; family Hemiscylliidae; genus Hemiscyllium; species Hemiscyllium ocellatum. The sequence continues at coordinate 10,077,433 of NC_083430.1, read as the reverse complement.
GGTGTTCTGGAGTTTGGACAGTTTTGCCCACATCTTGTTCTCCTTCTGATCATCTTTGAAGAAAAACAACCTCTTGATGTTCCCCCTGACAGTTTCCCACCAGTCCGCTGGAGACTGAAAGAGAGGTTTTAAGGATCTCCAACCCATGTAATCCCTTTTCACTTCCTCAATGTTTTCTGGGGTCAACAGTTTCACATTCAGCTTCTGCATTCCCTTGCCAGTTCCCTGGTCATCCTGTATGTGACCGTTGGCCAGCAGGAGGCGGTGGTCAGAGAAGACCACCAGGTTGATGTTGGTGAATCGATCCTTGAGCAGCTAGACACATCTTGCTGCGACCAGGCGCATCTATGTTGCGCTCCGTCTGCAGAGGGTGCTGAAGATGTGGTGCAGCTTGGTGATTTTAACATTTTCCATCAGGAACCTGGCAAAGGTCAGCCCGTCTGGATCATCCATCTGCATCGATGATGACCAGCCTGTTTGTCACCAGCAGCAGTGGGAGCTGGTGAAGGATGGCCAGCTGTTCAGTCTTTACCACTGGGGCATACACGTTAATTAGTCTCAGGGGAGCATTCCTGTATGTAATGTCTGCCACTGGGGGCACCCATCCCCCATCTCCTTAACCCCGGTGATTATGGAAGTTGACTCCTCGAAGCAGAATACCCAGGCTAGAGGAACGGCAATTGTTTACTCCAGACTAAATCTGGCACTGGCCTTGGCACTGTCTCTTTTCTTCATTCAAAAATATACTTTATTCATGAAAACACTCTGCACATATACGCTGACACTGAGGCAGTTCTGCTCTGCATAGTCGGGTATCATACAAAATATTGGAGTTTGACTATCCACAAAACCAAACACCTATCTTACACACACAGGTAGTTCTCCTATAATGCCACAGTTGCATTCGAGTGAAACCTCACTTAATAGAGAATCACTTAATAGAAATAATGCAGGAACAGAGGGACATCATCATCACTACCTTCAGGTGTAGTTGTGGTTGCAGAAGTAGATGGCTGTGGTTGATTGTCTTCTGACTGTTTCTTTGGGGTGAGTTCAGATTCAGAGATTTGCAGGTACAGGAACAGATTAGAAAGGCAAATGGCATGTATGAGAGTAATGCAGTCCGACAGGAATTATACAGGAATTATACAGGAATTATACAGGGCTTATACAGGAATTATACAGGGCTTATACAGGAATTATACAGGGCTTATACAGCAATTAGGAGAAAGTGAGGACTGCAGATGCTGGCGATCAGAGCTGAAAATGTGTTGCTGGAAAAGCGCAGCAGGTCAGGCAGCATCCAAGGAGCAGGAGAATCGACGTTTCGGGCATGAGCCCTTCTTCAGAAATGAGGAAAGTGTGCCAAGATAAAAGGTAGGGAGGAGGGACTTGGGGGAGGGGCATTGGAAATGCAACTGGTTCCAATATTGAAAACCAGGCGGCCTCTTTCTTCAAAGACAGCAATTTCCCCCCAGATGTGATCGACGATGCTCTCCAACGCATCTCCTCCACTTCCCGCTCCTCCGCCCTTGAGCCCCGCCCCTCCAATCACCACCAGGACAGAACCCCACTGGTCCTCACCTACCACCCCACCAACCTCCACATACAGCCGCCGTCATTTCCGCCACCTCCAAACGGACCCCACCACCAGGGATATATATCCCTCCCCTCCCCTATCAGCGTTCCAAAAAGACCACTCCCTCTGTGACTCCCTCGTCAGATCCACACCCCCCACCAGCCCAACCTCCACTCACGGCACCTTCCCCTGCAACCGCAAGAAATGCAAAACTTGCGCCCACACCTCCCCCTCACTTCCCTCCAAGGTCCCAAGGGATCCTTCCATATCCACCACAAATTCACCTGCACCTCCACACACATCATTTACTGCATCCGCTGCACCCGATGGGGCCTCCTCTATATTGGGGAGACAGGCCGCCTACTTGTGGAACGTGTCAGAGAACACCTCTGGGACACCCGGACCAACCAACCCAACCACCCCGTGGCTCAACACTTCAACTCCCCCTCCCACTCCACCAAGGACATGCAGGTCCTTGGACTCCTCCATCGCCAGACCATAGCAACACGATGGCTTGGAGGAAGAGCGCCTCATCTTCCGCCTAGGAACCCTCCAACCACAAGGGATGAACTCAGATTTCTCCAGTTTCCTCATTTCCCCTCCCCCCACTTTGTCTCAGTCCCAACCCTCGAACTCAGCACCGCCTTCCTAACCTGCAATCTTCTTCCTGACCTCTCCGCCCCCACCCCACTCCGGCCTATCACCCTCACCTTGACCTCCTTCCACCTATCACATTTCCAACGCCCCTCCCCCAAGTCCCTCCTCCCTACCTTTTATCTTAGCCTGCTGGACACACTTTCCTCATTCCTGAAGAAGGGCTCACGCCCGAAACGTCGATTCTCCTGTTCCTTGGATGCTGCCTGACCTGCTGCGCTTTTCCAGCAACACATTTTCAGCTCTTATACAGGAATTATACAAAGATATTCTTGCCTCAGAGGAAGAGCAATCAACATTCATTAGTTTAATGTTTGAGGTGAAGCTGCTCAATATTTGGTACTGTACCTCTCGCATGCTCTGACAGCAGCTGACATCGGCACATGTGCAGAACAGCGCGGAGACTTCAGTGCTGACAGCAATGCATGCACAGAACAAAGTGTGCAAAACTATCATTGCTGGAATCGCACTCTTGCGCACAGAGGTAAGCGTTCTCGAAAATACCGTTCCCTAATTCTTCAGTGATAAATTGCGCTACCGAAACACGCTTTATATGAGAGCTACCTGTACAGCACTGATATTTACATGTATTTGACACAGGAAGGTTACACTCCTGTATGAAGAAGGTGTCTGCCTTGCCAGTAAGTATGAGCTATACACTCACAAACCATCATGTTTTGCAGTGGACGCTGGGTGTGAGTAACCCATAGGAACCACATCTTGTCCTGATCATAATTCCCACAAGCTTTCTTTACATGACTGTCATTTCATAGAGTCGTAGAATCATAGAGATGTACAGCATGGAAACAGACCCTCCAGTCCAACCTGTCCATGCCGACCAGATATCCCAACCCGATCTATTCCCACCTGCCAGCATCCGGCCCGTTTCCCTCCAAACCCTTCCTATTCATATACCCATCCAAATGCCTCTTAAATGTTGTAATTGTACCAGCCTCCACCACTTCCTCTGGCAGCTCATTCCATACCCGTTCCACTCTCTGTGTGAAAAAGTTGCCCCTTAGGTCTCTTTTATATCTTTCCCCTCTCACCCTAAGCCTATGCCCTCTAGTTCTAGTATCTTTCCTTTCCATTTTCCTCTGTGCTAGTTTGTTTCTCTTCTTTCCTATTTTATGCTTCCTTTTGTCTATTTTTCACTTTTTCTCAGCTTTCTTAATAGCTTCTCTCTTCTTAACTGCGTTTCTTTTTTACTCGACTTCATGTCTCAATTTTAGACTCACTTAATTCTCCATCTCCCTTTCTACAGACTTCGCCCAGTTTGTTCTATCTTTCTTTTTTGCTATCATTTTTTTTTGAGTATTTAGAAATGGACATCACTGACCTCTCTATATGAAATGCGCCATGATAACATAACACAGGTCTTTTTAATCACCTGGATTGGGAAACGCGCTCAAATGTTACATTTTGGATGAGAGAAGCCCTACAAAACAAACATATCCATTCAATAGCTTGAAAGCAAATTACCATTTAAATATTGTCATTACTTGAAAAGGTGGACATTGTCCATGAGTCCATTTGTCTGTGATCCAACCTTTCAGATTGATCTACAATTGCTCTGTTTTCTTTGTCCCTGGAGAGGTGTCCTCACAAACTGCCTTCATCATCAATGACATTCTGCTCCATCCACGTGGTCCCTACAGCTAGTGACAGGCTGTCCAAAGGCTTTCCTCTGTGCCAGCAGAGGAATGAGATGAGAGAAAGCTGAATGGAATCAGTCTGTGTTTAGAATTTAGAGTTCAGACAGTCTGTTACTGATACAGATCTGAGGGTCAATTGGACGGAATCAGTATTCATCTTAGCAAATTCCAAAAACTGGATTTTCAATCGATCCAAGTGAAAGTTTCAATGGAAATGTCAAACTCTCCCAGAGTTAACCATCCCCAGTCTGACTCAGCATTGAGAGTAATATTAATTAAGTGGGCCAAAGCTTGGCACTGCACCTCAGAGAGTTATGACTCAGCTTTAGAAAGGGCCCTTTGTAACTCGGTGTTAACAGCAGCCAATACATTGGTCAATTCCATGTTATTGACCTGGAGAGGGAACATAATACATGCAAGAGAAGGTAATTTCCCAGACGATGAGCATTTCTCATTAGAGAGAGAGAGAGAGAGAGAGAATTATTTATATTTAGTTTTGAGAGGCACTATTCTGAGTGTGGGGCAAGGAAGGAGACAGAGTACTTGGTATCATGGTGCAAAGATACCAATCTCTCCCTCAATGTTGGCAAAACAAAAGAGCTGGTCATCGAAAACAGAAGAAAGGAGGTACATCAAGGGAGCTGAGGTGGAGAGGATTGAGAGCATCAAGTTCCTGGAGATGCTGATCACCAATAACCTGGTCTGGTCCCCTCACGTTGATGCGATGGTCAAGAAGGCACAACAATGCGTCTTCCTCTGGAGGCTAAAGAAATTCAGCATATCCATGTAGAGTAGTGTGCCACAAGGAAGCTTTTTGTTGTTTATATAAGTGATTTGGGTGTGAACATAGGAGATATGGTCAGTGATTTTGCAGATAACACCAAAATTGAAGGTGTAGTGGACAGCAAAGAAGGTTACCTCAGAGTACAATGGGACCTTGATCAGATGGGCCAGTGGATCGAGTAGTGGCAGATGGAGTTTAATTTAGATAAATGTGAGGTGCAACAATTTGGAAAGGCAAATCAGGGCAACACTTATCCACTTAATGGTAAGGTCCTAGGGAGTGTTGGTGAACAAAGGGACCTGGAGTGCAGGATCATTGTTCCTTGAAAGTGGAGTCGCAGGTAGATAGGATAGCGAAGAAGGCCTTTGGAATGCTTTCCTTTATAGGTCAGTGCATTGAGCAGTGGAGTATAGGTGTAGGAAGATTTGCCAGGAACCGTACCTACCATGGCTGCACCTCCTCCCACACCATACCCCCCCCAACAAAAATGTGATCCCACGCTCCCAATTCCTCTGCCTCCACCATCTCTGATCCCTGAATGACTGATTCCACTTCAGGACATCCTAGATGTCCTCCTCCTTCAAGGGCAGTAATTTCCCCTCCCCCTTGATCAACAATGCCCTCAACCACATCTCCTCCATTTCCCATTCCTCTGCCATCAAACCCCACTCCCCCCTCCTCACCCCTTTACCACAGAAAGGATAGAGACCCCTGGTCCTCACATTCCACCCCACTAATCTCCAAATCCCCCACCATTTCCGCCGCCTGCAGTCTGACACCAAAATGACATTTCCTTCCCTACGCATATCCACTTTCCACAGGGATGGTTACCTCCGTGATGCCCTGGTCAGATCCACACTCCCCACCACCCTCTCCTGGCACCTTCCCCTGTGGCCACAGCACGTGCAACACCTGCTCCTACATCCTCCCCTCTTCCATCCAAGGCCCCAAAGAGTCATTCTAAGTCCGGGAGAGATTCACCTGCATTTCCTCTAACCTGACTGATTGCATCCCTTGCTCCCAATGTGGTTTCCTCTACACTGGAGAGATCGAGGCAGACGCAGAGACTGGTTCAGGGAACATCAATGCTCCAATCAACCCCATCTTCTGGTTGCCAGCCACTTCAACACCCTCTCCCATTCCCCAGACATGTCTATTCTGGGCCTCCTCCACTGTCAAAATAAGGCCACACACAAGCAGGAGGAAGTAAACCTCGTCTTCTGTCTTGGGAGCAGACAAGTATACGGCCTTAACATAGAATTCACCAGCTTCCAAATCTCCCTAAGGCCCTCCCCCCTCATCCGAGATCCAGCCCTCCCTTTCTGCACTGCCCCCTTAACCTTACCTAACCTGTCCATCTTCCCTCTTTCCTATCTGCTCCACCCTTCCCACTGACCTTTACAGTCACCACCTACCTGCATTCACCTAAGACTCTCCCACCTACCTTTCCACCAGCCCCCCCTCCCTCTATTTATTTTGCAGCCTCCTTCCCCCTCTCCAGCCCTGATGAAAAGTTCCAACCTGAAATGTCGACTCCCCTTCTCCTGTGATGCTGCCTGAGCTGCTGTGCTTATTTCTGCTCCACTCTTTATCCAATCTGACTCTCTAGTGTCTGCAGTCTTCACTATCTCCAAGTATAGGGAGAGGCAAGTCATGTTGCAACAGTGGTTTGACCACTGTTGAAATATTGCATGTAATTCTGCTCTCCCTGTGGTAGGAAACATGTTGTGAAACATGAAAGGGTTTTGAAAAGATTAACAAGGATGTTGCCAGGGTTGGAGGATCTGAGCTATAGAGAGAGGCTGAATAGGCTGGAGCTGTTTTCCCTGGAGTGTCAGAAGCTGAGGGGTGACCTTATAGAAGTTTATAAAATCACACGGGGCATGGATAGCCAAGATCTTTTCCCTGGGGAATGGGAGTCCAAAAGTAGAGGGCATAGGTTTATGGTAAGCGGGGAAAGGTTTAAGAGGGACGTACAGGGCAATGTTTTCATGCAGAGGGTGATGCATGTATAGAATGAACTGCCAGAGGAAGTGGTGAATTCTAGTACAATTACAACATTCAAAAGACAGCTGGATGGGTATATGAATAAGAATGATTAAGAGGGATATGGGCTAAATGCTGGCAAATGGGACTAGATTAATTTAGGATATCTGGTCGGTATGGACGGGTTGGACCAAAGCGATTGTTTTCATGCTCTATATCTCTGTGACAAACAGTGAAATTCCCAGCTGACCTTAGAGAAACCTTTGTAGGAGAGCTTAGAGCACAAGAGCAGATAAGTGCATGGTTTTTAAGTCTTTCTTTCAATAATGAGTATACTGGGTTCTTTTTGGTTATATGTTTTATAGAGATCTGTCTCTTGATTATAATTTTAAAATATAAAACTTAGCAACTAAATTATCCTGGAGCAGAGTTTTTTAGAGCAGTAAGATGGTGCTACTTTCTGGGTCTGTAGATTGTTAAAGTACAAAGTTGGCCTTTAGCAGAATAATGTACTCTTCCTGTCAAATGTGGAAGATTTTGGAGAATTTCCATGTTACTGATGATTATGTCTGCAGGAAGTGTCTTTGGTTGAAAATCCTATCAGATTGCATGGATCAGTTGAAGTGACGGTTTGAGTCAATGAGGAATTTACACGAGCTGGGGTTGTGACGGAAGGCAGTTATAGGAAGGGAAAAAAGCCACAGGTACAGTCAGGTCGATGGGTTACTGCCAGGAAAGGTAGGAGAGAGAGGCAGGTAGTGCAGGAGTCTCCTCTGGTTATTCGCATTTCAAACAAGTATGCAGTTTTGGAAAATGTAGGGGGTGATGCACTCTCAGGGGACTGTAGCACAAACAGCCCCATTTCTGGTATCAGGACTGGTTCTAATGTAACAAGGGGTACGTCAGGTTCTAAATGATCGATTGTGTTAGGGACTCTCTCGTCAGAGGCACAGATAAACGTTTCTGTGGCTAGCAGCGAAAAATCAGAATGGTGTGTTGATTCTCTGATCTGAAAATGTGTTGCTGGTTAAAGCACAGCAGGTTAGGCAGCATCCAAGGAACAGGAAATTCGACGTTTCGGGCCACAGCCCTTCATCATTTTCAGCTCTGATCTCCAGCATCTGCAGACCTCACTTTTTACTTGTTGATTCTCTGATGCCAGGATCAGTCCATCACGTAAGCCAATCTCCCCTCCATTAACTCCATCTATACTTTTTGTTCCCGTGGAAAAACAGCCAATATCAGCAAAGACCCCTCTCACCCCAGTTATAATCTCTTCCAACCTCTTCCATCAGGCAGAAGATATAAAAGCTTGAACGCAAGAACCAACACGTTCAAGAACAGCTTCTTAGCTACTGCTGAATGGACCTCTCAAATTGCAAATCTAATGTTGATTTTGTTTTTGTACACCTTCTGTCTAGTTGTAACTCTGTATGCCTCGGTCTGTCCAATCACCCTATGATCCGTATGTCCTTGTATGTTATGATCTGCTTCTACTCACGAAACAATAATGTTCACCATTCTTAGGTACATGTGACAACAATAAATCAAATCAAAATCAGAAGAGGAAGTAGACCACCACAGCCTCAACGTTGCTTGAACCCATTAACTTCCATTCTGTAGTCCACTCTAGCCAACTGAGCTAACTGACACACCCAAAGGAACTAACTCTGAACTAAACAAATCAGGAACAAATGGTGAGCTTCACAGGATAGCCATCTCATGGGGACAACCCACGTCATAAGCAGTTGTGAAATATTATAGACTGAGAGTAATTGGTTTGCTTATTCAATTCGGTAACATTCGTGCTTCAACATTCCATTTATTACAGATCATTTCATTCCATCTTTCTTCCCTTCCTGTGGGATCAAATGTCACTGTGCGTCTAACAATTTGGATCTTCCTACTGATCAATATTTCATTGCTGCAGAGCTGCCATTATATCCTTCTCTCCATCAGCTTTGGAGCAGCAACAGTTAGAGACAACATGGCGACTGATTGACGACTCCCTGAGTCCTCCCTCTTTGTTGCCTGTCTGTTGTGTCTTCCACAGTCCCAGAAATCTTCTAAGAGAATTGACGAGGTGGGAAATTCGTTCAGTTTGTTGTCATGTACCTGCAACATGCCAAAGACAACCACAAGTAAATAATAAAGTAAATGGGAGCAGATATCAACTAGTGTCTACCAGGCTGCTTGGTTCACCAAGCCTGCTGTACTTAGCTGGTCTTCAGATTCACACCCATTTTCCCACACAATTCCATAGCCCTCAGTTCCCTGAGAGAACAAACTCTCTATCTCAGCCATAAATATATTCAATGATAGAGTACCCACCATCCTCAGGGTCAAAGAATTTCATTAAATTTAATCAGCCCCTTATCCCGAGTCTGCTCCCCAATCTTTCTGATTCCCCAGCCAGGGGATACCATCAATCAATACCTACCCTTCCAAGTCCCTTCAGCATATTTATAGATGATCGCTCATAAGAATGGCAGAAGACAGGCTGGATTTTCTCGTTCTATCAGCATAGTTGATAACTCTCTCATCACATGGACAATCTGTATTGTCTTCAAAGCAAGTGTATCCTTCTTAAGAGATTAAAATTCCACAAAGATAATTTTAGATGTGCTTTCATTAACACCTGCAAGACTTCTTTATTCTTGTACTCCAGTATGCAATAAAGGTCAATGCCATTTGCCTTCTGAACTATTTGCTGTTCCTGCATGTGTTATGGACCAGGCCACGCCCCTTGAAGAAGGTAGCCCACACCCTAACGTTTCTGGTTTTTGAAAGCAGGTGGATAGTGTATGGACCAGGAGTGATACAGCTGGCCCAATCACTCGGTTTTAAACAATGCAGAATTTATCTATACACAAACAAAAGAGAATAGAATATAGAACAACATAATATTTTTGAAAACACAATTGACTCTATTGCAATTTAATGATGCTGTTCCAAATATTTACAACACCCCAAAAATACCCTCTGGGCAAAAAGGTTAAAATTGAACACAGGTTCTTCAAGGAGCGATGTCAGAGACAGAGAGAGAGAGAGGATCAACACGGAGATGTTTCTTCGGGTTCAGCAGCTTCTCAGGGTTCCCCGCTAAAACCTCACAGCAGCTGCAAACAAAACAGTTTTCTTAAACCAAACCAAACCAGACAAAACCTGACCTGGGAGAACTGGCCACTCCCCTTGTACAAGGGTTTTAAAGAAAGACTTAAAAGCATTCTCAGTAGATTAACCCAGACATATCAGAACTCTGACTTTATAACCCCTCGTGAAAGAAAAAGCAAGGACAACATAACCTTGTTAAAGGAACAGCATTGTCACACATACTAGCTCTGTAGTCCTTGTACAAGTATACTAATCCCTCTGGCAATCAATATTTCTAAGTTCCATAGCTAAATTCCAATCTTATGACCAAAGTAAATAACTCCATCTATCATTTTGCTGGCCACTGAATTAATCTGGCTAACTTTTTGTAACTCATGTGTGCCCTCCTCAAAGCATACTTTCTCATCTAGGTGTGTATCATCAGTAAACCAAGATACTTTGCTTTCTGTCTCTTTGCTGGTCATTAATGTGGATCGTACTAACCAAGGCTCCAGCCCTGATCCTTCCAGCACTCCACTAATCACTGACAGCCAGCCTGAAACTGTTTTGTTTATCCCTACTCTGTACTTCCTGTCTATTAACCAATTATCTGCTGCTGATGATGATGTATTCTTCCCGTCTCCATGGGCCTTTATCTTGTGTGTTAACATCTTGTGTGGCACCTTATTGAATGTTTCTTTTGAAATCCAAGCGTAGTACAGCTACCCTATAAACTAGTTATTTACTCAAGAAACTCAAATATGATTGTCAAACACAATCTCCTATATTGAAATTATAAATTATGCATTGTATATTGTGAAAGCTCCCTAAATTAGTTGATCAAGGACATCAGCTCATCCACCTCCATTGACACATGATACTCTCTGGCACTAATCTCCTAAGAACTTGGTTGGACTTTCTCGGAAAAAGAGTGGATCACTTTCCCAGCCACTCTAGATCCCATTTTCACTCTCCCTCCATTCTTGAATGGTGTCATAAAGATCAATAATCTTCCTCCAAAGTTAGTACTTCATTCCAGGGGCTTCTCCTGTGATTGTACTATATCACAGTCTCAAGCCAATCTCTGTCGATGCAACACATTCAGGTTGGTCCTGGGAATGTGAAGGAACAAAGAAAGGTCAGGGGAGATTTGATGGAAATGTTTAAAATCAGTTTAAATAACATCTTTGTTATCCAGATAGATAGTGGAAGGTTTGGTATCAACGTTCAGGTAAATTAGCTAATTTCCTGGAGGGGAAGAATTTACACAGATATCAATTGGACATCTGCATTAAAGGATTGCTACAGAAATCATGGTCTGAATGGCCTCTTCTGTGCTTTATTTTCGATGAATTTATAATCTAAAGTATGATATGCCTGTTGAACATAAGGTGGTTATGCTCTCAGAGCTGATTGCACATTCCACCTTCTTGGGTAAGAGGCAGAGTGAGCCCTGGCTCTGCTTGATTAATGCCATTTAACTGGTTTAAGATGGAATGTCTGCCATTACTATTAGGACACCCTGCCGCCTTGAGCTGCCAGCTAGTCAGATACTTGGCAGCATTCGTATCCCAGCAGTGCCTCCCACCCCCACCTCGGGCGCAGTCACCATTGTTTTGGATGACAGTGAGGCTGGGGGCAAGGCATTGAGCCTTGAGACAAGGAAGGAAGTCGTATGTGGGGTCTCCCTAGGGCCAGTGTGGCAGGGTCTGGCCAGAAGCTGGGTTGCCCATGGATACGGGTTGGGAAGAACAAGCTGTGAGAGAGTGGTTGGTGTTGCATTGTGGGAGTGGCCTCCGATGAGCAAGGAACACACCCTCCAGCCAGCACTAAGTCCCATCTCTGAACAAGTTGGGAGCGCGAAACAAAAAAGTTGAGCATCAGCTTGTAAATCTATCTTACATGTGCTAAAGATAAGAATGGGAGTGATTCTTAGATCGCCATGGAATGGAAAGAACATTGGAGCCTTTATCATCACTATCCGTAGCTTCAGACAGCAACATGCATGTAAACCCTAACCCTAACCCTGATCCCACGTGTGAACTTGCTATGCATTACACCAAATGTTCACACTGTTTGTGGGTAACCAGGGATGCAAACATATCTCCAAGTGACATCATAAAGGAAAATGGTCAATCCTTCATTTGGACACTCTAACAAAATCCTGATGGGTTTATAAGTAAAGTCTCATACCTTTTAACTCCTGGTCGAACCTTTTTTATTCTATCCATCACCATCATATCAGCTGGATGAGTAGGGTGATGGATAAATGGAAACTGCAAATTAGGCATCAGTTAAGTATAAGCACAAATGTGGAAGGTGGAAGGCCAAGCACCAGACCATTCAAACATTCCCAATTTTTGGACATAATGATCATCAGATACTCCCAGGACAAGTACAACTCAATTATATATTGTAAAAACTCTTGAGATTGATTGATTAAGGACAGCAAAATTAGCAAACATGTGTTAAACACAGTTTACAATTGACATTACCAAATGGAGGACACAAACAGGTTCAGAATGGTCTGAATATTGGCTCAAAATCCTTGAAATGTCAAGCACTCATAGGTGAGGCATGAGCAAGATAAATGCGAACAGCTGTATTCAAAAACAAACCTTATTGTAGATGTTGATCAACATCGACTGGCTGTTTGATTCTCACTGTGGCAAAATCTGGATGATAACACTCTTAACAGACCTCTTGAAACATTGTTGAATCTTTGTTTCATCTTGTCTCTGATACCAAGAATCATGGTCCTACCAGGTCTCCCTGTGAACCAAGAGATATTTCTTCAACTCCAGTTGGTGTGAAGATGCTTTGTCTTCTCTCTCAATTTTCAGAACTCAGCCTGGGATACTCCTAAGATAAAATTCACCTGTTATATGTTTTCAATTAATGATACTTGGTTGAATAACTTACTTTGTGTTACTTTGGATTAGGATTCCCCTAATTTATTAATTTACAAATGCTCATACTTACGGGTGTGATCCTATACAGGGATATAATTTTAAACATTCAATATGCGATCTTTTGCTACACTCATGAATGTCTGCTTTACACTGTCCTTGCATTGTGTTCCAACTTTTGTATTAATGCACGAGTGAACGGATACAAGAACGCAATTGGGAACTGCCCTGTATTCTGTATTGGTATGGACTGAACTCATGGACTCTGTCCTCTCCTCCCAGCTCCTCCTATATTTATTTGCCATTGTTGGGGGGGGGGGGGGGTAACCAAGGGAACACATCTGTCTACAAAAGACATCACAAAAGATCCAGGATCCAATCACACAGCATTTAGGAATGATGTCACAGAGCAGCCAAACATTGCACCCACCCCCATCCCACACCCCCACCCCCAGTGGTATTATTGGATCACATGACCAAAGCCTGTTCCTTATGAGCATGAGCCCAGATTACAGTCTTGTTCCCAATATTACTCCCATTCAGACTCCTTGGAATGACAGTAGCCTTGAAATTCTCCCTCCTATCTTCCAAATGTTAGGTTTCACTTTGCAATGGCCCCCATGTGGACTCCTTGCACCAAAATGTCTTTTTGCTTTACTTCAGAGTATTGGTCTTAGTATGGTTTGTGGGAAATGCAGTTTGGAAATGGAAACAGATACATTACCACAACCTCTGTGCCCTGAATCCAGTACAGTTACTTTAACAGGAAGTGGGTGTCAAATGCAACAAGTTGAGGAATCATTAAAGCAACAATTGAAAGTTGCCTAATAATGAGCATGGCACTTTCCACATCAACAGTGTCAGGGCAAGTACAGAACGGTCAGCATTCTGCTAGTGAGTAGCTTGTGATGGGCATAAGGCATATCTAGACACTGAACCAAAAAATGGCAGAATCAAAACAGAAGCTGAATAAAGTATAGGAAAAGATCCATGCCAGAGTACACAGTCACAGGAAGAAATCAATCAACTACGGTAAATAAAGTATCCCAGAATCACAAGAGATGAAGTTGAAACACGTAATCAGAAAATATACTACTAGCGAGTGCATAAAGGAACTGGGCACGGTGTAAGCCATGAAGGAACTCCACTGCTGAGTACCCAAGCCAATCAGTTTGATCGTGAGTTGTGAGTAAAATAGAGGGATGCCAGGGTCAGTCTGCTGCAGTGAAATAGAAAATTGAACACAGGCCAGAGTTTCCTGTGGGAGACCCAACAGGAGGGACATAGAGAGACAGAGTGAACTCTCCTGAGGGGGAGTGACAGCTCAACAGCAAGAATTTCACTCCCTCAATGATATAGACTGACAAGATGAAATTTGGTATTAAAGAGATTAAAGTAAATGGCAGATTAACTATTTTTAAATTAGATATCTGTGATGACATATTGATTCTTTGCAATATTATACCCTGGTTTACTGTCCTCCATATAAATTTGGGGCTAAGAAAATACAAAGTAAGATGCCCAGATGAACGCTAAAATTTGTTATAATAAAAACTAAATTAAACAGGCTTTGTAAATAAATCGTAACAATTATGGCTTTCTATCAGGCAGACCTGCTTGTACAGTTGTAAGCATCCTTCATTCAACAGACACCAAATACATATCAGTCCCAACATTGCAACATTGCACCTCAAAATGAAGCTGGAAACATTCAGAAAGAATGTGTAAAATAAGACAGTACTGAACCACCAAGATGGAAGTTTACACAATGGTTTGCTCTTTCAGAATATAGTTACAGAAAAGTAAACTAGCATATGTGCTATTCATTTACTCGAATCTAAAACTTTGAATGTTCCTGAACTTTTGGATTCATGGGACATCATACCTGAAAATCCAGTTGTCTCTTGAGAAGAATCAAAGCTTGCGAAGGTAACATGAGGTTGTCTACTTATTGCACTGAACCTGCCCAGGAGATATAGTAGTAGCAGCAGCAATGTCAGGTAGAATTAGATGAAGATGTTTTACTCAGAGCAAATAGCCAGATTATTTCTGGCATGCAAAAAAAAATCACCTTGTAGACCATTGGTCAGTGTTGAAAGCAAGATAATCTTCAAAACATGCACAGTCAGTAAAATGAGCAAAAGTGAAGCGAGTTTTAATTATGAAGGGAATTAAAGGTTAGGGAGAGATATTGGGAAGAGGGAGCACAAGTAAAAGGTTGGCGCAGAGGGTTGCATGGCCCATGCCTTATAAAACACAGATAGTGCTGGAGAAACTCAGCAGCTCTAACAATATCTGTGGAGAGAAAAACCGAGTTAACACTTTCAGTCCAGTATGACTCATCTTTCAATTCATAAAATCTTATGTTTTTCACTGAAATGCGTTAAAACCATGAGTTTTATCGTCCGTTAGGATAGTTTCTTCCCATACAATTCTACATTTTCAACAAATTGAAAGCCATCAGAGGCATTAAATTGAGGCCGGATACTACACTGGAAGAATGAACTAATGCATCATCATGTTTCTGCTTCTCTTTTAAAATTATTTAAGCTAGAGGTTGTCTCCACATTATGGCACACACAGACTGTAACTTTTACGATGCACACCTAACTGTCCTTCAAACTTTCTGACCTGTGATGACATTACAGTACAAGTAAAATTCATCCCTCCCTCCAAATACTCTTTGCTCCTTGAATTCCTTCCATTTACAATTTGGGTCTGAAGAAGAACATTATGATTATATGCTGTGGAAAATTTGAACTGACTGCGTATTGAAATATTCTTATGTTTAGAATCTGATAGAATTCCATCCTTCAATCTATTGTAACAAGTTAACAACACTTTATTAGAGTAATTCAAAAGCAATCTCACTCCCACAGCCCCGTTCAATGGCTATGTGTCTGAAGTGAGAATCGGTTTAGTTCAGTTGGATTGTTGGTTTTCAGAGCAGTGTGATGCCAACAGCATGGGCTCAATTCCCATCACCGGTTTGAGGTTACCAGGAAGGACTCTCCTTCTCAACCTCTTCCCTTACCTGAAGTCTGGTGGTCCTCGGGTTAAATCACAACCAGTCACTTCTCTTGAATGTGACAGCAGCTCCTATAGTCTGGTAAGACAATGGCAACACAACAATAATGTGCCTTATTCTGTTTCAGTTACTTATCCAAACTTCCTTCAAAGAAGTGCAATACTGTCTACATTAATCATTCCCTGCTCCAACAATCTGCAATTTCTCCTTTACTTTTTTGCTGCCTTTTTAGCAGTAATTATAAATTTGTCCAGTCAAAAGAAGTGGCCTTTTCTGTTCACCCTTGGAGGGGCCATTATCATGTTTCTGCACCACCCACTGTGATGAATTTTGGACTTTCTCATGGAAATAAAAACCAATAAATAAATATAATCATTTCCTTCACTAATGAAACCTACTTTCAGCTTTCTCTGCTTTCCATCTGGGTTTTTCTCACATGCAGAACTGGTTTTTCACAAACAAATATACCTTTTGCAACAGCGTCCTACAAGTTTTGACATAGTTCCTTTCATTCTTCTTCCTTGAGAAACAGATTCATCAGCAACTTGAATATGTCATTACCTTGTGGTTTTTGGTCTCGAGTCACATGGAGGCCAGAACTGGTACGGATGGCAGATTTCCTTCCCTGAAGGACGTTAATGAACCAGATGGATTTTAATGACAATGAGTGATAGTTTCATGGTCAACAATGCTGAGACCTGCTTTTAATTCCAGATTGCTCTTAACTCAACCTAAATCCCACCAGTTGCTCTGATGGGATTTGAACCCATAACTCCGCAGTATTAATTGGAAGAATGCAGGAGTCTTGGAGAGTGCTGGCAATGAAGGAGATTATAGAGATAGGGATGGGTGAAGCCATGGAGGGTTTTACAAATGAGTAGGAGAATTTAAAGGATAAGCAGCACCAGGTTAGAAGCTAATGTGAGCACTGAGGTGATAGATAAAGGGGATTAGAGGTTCAAGCTGGATAAAGGTAACAGTGTTATGGATTAATTCTAAATGTTGAAAAAGATACTGTTTGATAGAATGGGGTATACCAGATCTGAACGGAAATCAATACCTTTGTGTCCTTTGAATGGGTTATGGCGGAAGTATTTGTATTTTAGATTAAAGTGTGCATTGGGTACTGTGTATTTAATTGAATCTGTTTCAAAATCACAACCATGGGATTTAACTGGAGATTCACTTGTGCTTCAAGAAATAGACACAGTCCTGAAAGTTTTGCTGTTAGCTTAGGAGGCCTTATGCTTGTCCTATGACACATAAATATATGGTTGTAAAAGTGAATGCTCAGAACAAATTCCAAACTCTCTTCAACAATCCAGTTACTATTGCTTTGCTTCTATAATTTTATCTCATATTCATTGGCAACCTTAAAAAATACTAGTTAGAACTCTTCTGCATCTAGTTCTGCCTAGGACTGTTCTGCCTTCTATAATCTTCATCTCATAGAGTAATCTATTCAAGCTCTCAGGGTTCAAGATAATATTTTATTTCCCCAAGGGCTGATTTTCAGATTTTCTCAATGACTACTGGCTGATTTTCATGGAATACTTTTGGTTTTCAAGGGATACATTTACAAATTAAGTAACTCCTCCATTGGGTGATGCAGTCAGACAGTAACATACCTTTTGTTTTCGGGTTGATGCATGGAGCATTGGGTCTAACACCTACGCAGAATTTGATGAAGTCAACAATGTCTTCAAAAATCATCTTCGCTTGCTTATAAATGCTCAAAACATATGAAAGTATTAATTTCAAAACAACCATTATGTTTAAATTGTTATCAGGCCCATGTTTAAAACAACAGCGTTTAAAGTAATTGACAAACTCACACCAAAAAGCCATTATAATAACTCAGACTAAAAAGGTCACAGTTATAAAGACTGTGTGTGTTCTTTGGAATGTGAACTTGGAAAAAATAAAGGTTTGGACACCATTGAGCGGCAGAGAATATACTTTTTAAAAATTTTTTGCAACTCAGTGATCAAAAGTAGCTCTATGATTTTCACTTATTGTTACATAAGGTCAGGTAACTTTTAGAGAAAGTAGACTTGAGATTTTATGGGATAAGCTGGCGTCAGATGCCTTTGGGTTGAAAAACTGTCAAGCAACAGGATTGGTATTTTTAAGTTACAGTCTGTCATAGGCCTGATGTAGCAATTTTGGGCAACACAGAAGCGGGGAGCAAGCAGTGGATCCTGGGAAAAGCAGCTAAAATGGACAAAGCAGCCACCTTTTTCTGAAAGCTTGACATGATTTCCCAGCAGGCTCAGATGGCTGCTATCTCTGTGCCTGTACAAAAGAGAGCCCAGCCCCCAAGGTGTTCTGGCAGGAATCGGCCAGACACCTAAGTGTATTGGAGGAGGGAAGTGGCCACTATGCAGGCCTGATAAGCCAACAAAGCCTGGAGTCACGATGTCTGAGCTAGGCTCAGGAGAACAGAAGAGAGCCATTAGCACCTCCGTGTTAGCAAACGGAGAGATTATGAAACAATGGACACAGCCACGGAGGTCATTTTCACCTGCACGGTAGGGAGGTGGAAAACACATCTGACATTGCCAGTGCCCTGGGGGCATTTCCAGACTATAACTGCAGAGGTACCTGGGCTCTCTAAAAAGGGGGCTCTCCTGACTACTGGAACAGATCTCTCTCTCCCTCTCTCTTCGCTAGCTGCTGGGACAAGTCTGCTGTTCACCCTCGCACTCAATTTCAAGCCTGGCTGTAAGTTTCTCACCCAGAAGCGTGGCGTTTTCCGAGAACCATATCAGTGGTTGAGGCTTTGTGGGAAAGGGGGTTCTCCACTGTCATAGCTATAAGCATTGCTAACTTGTGTAAAGTAAGGCCTTACGTTGTGTGCGTTAGCATCTTGTTCCCATAGTCATAGTAGACTGTATAGTGTCTAATGTTTGTCTTTCTTACGGGTTCTGGTGGGTGTTGATAATAAAATGGTGTTGGACTGTCGCTCTGCGTCTTGTTTGCCCCATTGCACCCTCACCACGGACCTCTGGTAAAGTCACGGTGTTTCAAAAGGCCTTGCCATAATTCCGGAGTCGAGAATCTAGGGTTTTTCCTGGGACACCTCAAAGCCGTCCACTCAGGACTGGGTCTGGTCAGGCATAAACAGCCCAGTCCTTTTCTCTCTTCCGGGGAAACTGCCCGAGTGGGTGGACAACGGGGTGGCCATTAAACCACTGACGGAAGGGAGGAATCGCCTGAGTATTGGTGGCAGTGGGTTACCTGGGTGATATAAGGGTCAGACTTGCTGTGCAGCCTGCAGCAGTTTTGACTCAGCGCTCGCCCCAGAGGGAATCCCATAGTGTGGGATTTCCCCGGTTCCTAGAACCAGCTGGTGCGAGACATGCGCAGGTGGCCACCCTGTCAGATACCGACTCAGCGTGGAGTAAAGCAGGAACGGGACCCGCTACACTGAGAAGGGACAATTGAATTCAGGCATCCAGAAAGCCTGCAATTAAAGATTCTCTTTCTTATCCCCTGGGCATGGGAAAACAACAGGGAAATACTCTAAAAGGAAGAATGCTTAACTCAAGCAAAGACCTAATCACAACCCATTGGCTACTAAATTGAAGATCTTCCACTGTGATTGGAATTAGGCTGCGATGAGGAAAGCTCTAGGCATAACCTGAAGTCCAATAAGAAAATATCTAAATTTGGGCAGGCCCTACCAAAATTTGAGGAAAAGGATGTTGAGTCATTCGTTGTGGTGTTTGAAAAGACAGCAAAATAAATGAAGGAAAACTGAAGAGTGCCCAAATCGAGCAGTTACAAGGTACAGCGTGTATGAATTATGCACCACTGTCTGACGTCTCTATGGATTAGGATGATGCAAACATGGCTATACTGGGTGTGTATGAGTTAGTTTGTGTCAATATTTATATCAAGAAGATATGGATTGCTAGACAACTTTGAGAAATAAACAACGATATCTTGAAAAGTGTCCATATTAGTGAGGAGGTGGTGCTGGATATGTTAGAATGCACAAAGGTGGATAAACTCCTGAGACCTGATTAGGTGTATCTCAGAACTTTGTGGGAAGTTAGGGAAGTGATTGCTGGCCCTTTGCTGAGATATTTATATCATTGGATAGTCACGTGTGAGGTGCTGGAAGACTGAAGCGTGGCTAATGTGCCATTATTTAAGAAAGGCGTTAAAGAAAATATTTAAGAAAGGCGTTAAAGAAAATAGACATCAGCGACAGGTTAATTGTTGGAGGGGATAAGGTTTATATGTGTTTGGAAAGGCAATGACTGATGAGAGATAGTCAACATGGCTTTGTGCGTGGGAAATTGTGTCTTACTAATTTGATTAAGTTTTTTTAAGAAGTGGCAAAGAAGATTGATGAAGGCAGAGAAGTGGATGTTGTCTATTTAGAGTTAGGCAAGGCATGATAGACTGGTTGGCAAGGTGAGATCACTTGGAATCCAGGGAGAGCTAGCCATTTGGATACAAAATAGGCTTAAAGGTAGGAGACAGAGGACGATTGCTTTTTGGATTACAGGCCTGTGACCATGGTGTGCCACAAGGATCCATGATGGATCCATGGCTTTTGTCATTCAAACAAATGATTTGGATGTGAACATAGGAGGAAGGGTTAGTAAGTTTGCAGATAACACCAGAATCGGTGGTGTCGTTCTCAGTGAGGAAGCTTACCTCAGAGTAAAATGGGATCTTTACCTAATGGGCCGAGAAGTGGTAAATGGGGTTTAATTTAGGTAAATGCGAGGTGCTGCGTTTTGGTAAGGTCTATCAGGGCAGGGCTCATACACTTAGTGATAGGAGAGTCGCTGAACTAAGGGATACAGGGACATAGCTCCTTGAAAGTGGAGTCACAGGTAAAGTGGGTAGTGAGAAATGCATTTGGCACACTTGCCTGCATTGGTCAGTGTACTGAGTATAGGAGCTGGGATCTCATGTTGTGATCGTACAGAACATTGGTGAGGCCACTTTTGGAATTCTGCGTTCAATTCTAGTCTACCTCTATAGAAAGATGTTGTGCAACTTGAAAGGGTGCAGAATAGATTTACAAGGATGTTGCTGGGGTTGAAGGTTTTAACCTCAAAGGTGAGGTCAAACAGGCTGGGGCTGTTTTCCCTGGAGTGTAGGAGGCTGAGGGGTGATCTTATAGAGGTTTATAAAATCATGAGGGGCATGGATAGGGTGAGTGGCCAAAGTTTTATCCCCCAGAATAGGGAAGTCCAAAACTTGAGGGCCCAGGCTTAAATGAGAGGGGAAAGATTTAAAATGGACCTGAGGCGCAACTTTTTCACACAGAGGGTGGTGTGTGTATGGAATGAGCTGCCAGAGGAAGTGGTGCAGGTTGGTACAATTACAGCATTTAAAAGGCATTGGGATGGGTATATGAATAGGAGGGGTTTGGAGGGATTTGGGCCATATGCTGTCAAATGGGACTAGATTAATTTAGGATAGGTCTGCATGGACTAGTTGAACCAGATAAAAGTGAGGACTGCAGATGCTGGAGATCAGAGTCAAGATTAGAGTGGTGCTGGAAAAGCGCAGCAGGTCAGGCAGCATCCGAGGAGCAGGAAAATCAACGTCTCGGGCAAAAGCTCAATGAATGTTAATTTTCCTGCTCCTTGGATGCTGCCTGACCTGCTGCGCTTTTCCAGCACCACTCTAATCTAGACTCGAATTGGACCAGAGATCAGTTAGAGGCTAATTGGTTCCTACTCGCTACACTTCCCGTTTGAGGCTTTCACAACTTCGGACATAAAAGGTTTGAGTGTACAGAACAGAAATCGCTCCTGTTTCTCAAAGTAAGTCATTTAGTTATTGAAACTAACGCATAGGATTGTTCTCTGTACCGTTATTCGTTTAGATTAACTTCACCCTGCTTTTTTTTAACAACTTACTGCGTAAAAGCACAGTCTGTCGCTGTCAAACTTAGGTACAAAGTCGCTGCTGAATTGATTCTCGCCCCCACCCCCAGCTTTTATCATCCTGTGCTGAGGATATTACTTTAATTCAGATTGCAAAGTGAGTTAGCAGCCTTGCATCCAGAGGAGTGGAAATTATCTGAGAAGGTTTCACAGCCAAATCTTGTCCTGATACTCACTGACTTAAATGTCCAGCTAAAATCATTGCATTGTCTGAAGCAGGGATGATGGTTGGTTGTGCAGCGACAAATCGGGAGCAATCCCAATGATCCAGGGCACACTATCAGCGCACATGGAGCAAACTCAGAATAGCAGCTTTGCTGCATTTACTCCTTTGCCGGTTCACACTGCCCTGCTCAGAGAATACAGGGCGGCGCAGTCAACATCTGCACTGGGTCACAACCATTCCTAACGGGTGCAGGATTCTGTTCCAAGTGTGACCGGCTCAGCCTTACAGTCAGCACGTTGGGATTCCTTTGTTTCAAGAAATGGGAGAAGCAAGTCAGTGTTTCAATGGTGAGCTGGACAATTCCGAAAGGCTTTGATTCAGCAAACATAGAGTTGACCTTTCCACTTCTGAGAATTCAAAAGTAGCTTTTATAATAAAGACAAGTTAAATCATCAGCAAATCCACGTTGGAGCTCAGGAGAAAGTTCTCCTCAGGGTGATTAGAATGCTAGAAAGCATTGTGTGGTGGAGTCAAATATCACAGATGCATTTAAGCCAACGTTAAACAGGTACTTACAGCACTGAAACAGACCCCTTGGTCCGACCAATGTTATCTATAATTCCAACTAAAATAGTCCCACTTTCCTAAGTTTGTCCCATAGCCCTCCAAACATTTCTTATTTGTGTACTTATCCAAATGTCTCTTAAATGTGGTAACTGCATCCACCACTTCCTCAGGAATTTCTTTTCACATACTAACCACTCGCTGTTAAAAAGAAATTGCGCCTCGTGTCTTGTTTTAAATCTTTCTCCTCTCACCTTAAAAAATGCCCCCAGTCTTGAAGTCCTCCACCCTCAGGAAAAGGCACCAGCCATTCACCGTATCTATACCCCTCATGATGCGACAAATATGGATAAGGTCACCTCTCAACCTCCTCTGCTCCAAAGAAGAAAGTGCCAGCGGCTCCACCCTCTCCTTATAACTCAAACTCTCCTATCCTAGTGAGGGAGAGAGGGTAGGAGTACAAAGCTTTAGGGTTCATGAAGTAGATCACGTAATTTGACATATTTGGACTGACTGGTAAAGTGCTGCAAAAATCTTTGTACTGTTGACTTCCTTATTTGAAACCTAAGTAATTTGTGTTTTATATCTAACTAAGATATTGTCAGTTGATTAAGTAATGGAATGGAATGATTTTGCGATAGTTTGTCACTTTTTAAAATGATCAAACATCCATCGCAATAAATATAAATAAAGAATTGAAAATGGGCTCGAAGTTGGGGACAATTATTGTTCATTTACGTGATTGTGTGCATGTGCAAACTGGCTGTAAGATTGTGGTTCAGTTTTATGTGGCTTAGAGATTAGATTAGATTACTTACAGTGTGGAAACAGGCCCTTCGGCCCAAAAAGTCCACACCGACCCGCCGAAGCGCAACCCACCCATACCCCTACATTTACCCCTTACCTAACACTACGGGCAATTTAGCATGGCCAATTCACCTGACCCGCACATCTTTGGACTGTGGGAGGAAACCGGAGCAAACCCACGCAGACACGGGGAGAATGTGCAAACTCCACACAGTCTGTCGCCTGAGTCGGGAATTGAACCCGGGTCTCAGGCGCTGTGAGGCAGCAGTGCTAACCACTGTGCCACCGTGCCGCTCACAAAGAGGTGTTTATCTTGCTGAGAAGAACATGAGCATTTTCAGTTGAAAGATTCAACTCTCGGGTTAAATTAAAGGTGGGGTAGGGGAAGGTTTATTGAGAGTCTATGTGGAACATGTTTTAAACAGAGTGTAGTTGTAATGTGCTGCCAGGGAAGGAGGTAGAAGCAGTTACAATAGCAAAGTTTAAGAGGCATTTAGATGGACAAATGAATAGACAGAGAATGGAGGAACATGAAGCATGTATATTATTCTTAGAAGTTTGCACCACAAATAGACATGGTGGTTAAGAAGGCATTTTTGCCTTCATTGCTCAGACCTTTGAGTACAGGAGTTAGGGTTGAGAGTGTGTTGCTGGAAAAGCACAGCAGGGCAGGCAGCATCTGAGGAGCAGGAGAATCGACGTTCCAGGCATAAGTCCTTCATCAGGAATCTGGATTCAGGATTCCTGATGAAGGGCTCTTGTCTGAAATGTCGATTCTCCTGCTCCTCGGATGCTGCCTGACCTGCTGCGCTTTTCCAGCAACACACTCTCAACTCTGATCTCTGACATCTGCAGTCCTCACTTTCCCCTATAGGAGTTAGGGTGTCTTGTTGAGGCTGTACAGAACATTAGTGAGGCCTCATCTGGAGTACTGTGTACAGTTCTAGTTGCCCTGTGATAGGAAGGACATCATTAAGTTGGAGAGGGTTCAGAAGTGCTTTATCAGGACGTTGCTGGGAATGGAGGGTTTAGGCTTTAAGGACAGGATGGATAGGCTGGGACTTTTTCACTGGAGTGCAGGAGATTATGGATGACCTTAAAGGGGTTTACAAAATCATGATGGGTATAGATGAGGTGAATGGTAGGTGTCTTTTCCCCAGGGTGAGGGATTTCAAAATTAGGGGGTTCACTTTTTAAGGTGAGAGGAGAAAGATTTTAAAAAGACATGAGGGGCAACTATTTTACACAGAGAGTGGTTTGTGTGTGGAATGCACTTCCTGAGGAAGTGGTGAATGCAGTACCATTACGGTGTTGAAAAGCTATTTGCATAAGTACATGAACATGAAATGTTTGGAGGGATGTTTGGGCCAAGCGTAGGCAGGTGGGATTAGTTGAGTTTGGGATTATGGTTGGCATGGACTGATGGATCTGTTTCCATGTTGTGTGACTCTATGACTGTAAGTGCGGGCAGATGGGATTAGTTCAGATTAGCATTATGGTTGATACAGACACAGTGGACTGAAGGTCCTGTCCTGAACTGTACTGTTTTATGTTTCCTTCTGTACTCCTGAGCATCCAAGTCACTGTTCCAACTGGGAGTAAGAAAGCAAAATGCCTGAACCCATTTGGCGCTATAGCTTTACTATAAGATGCAACATTTCTAAACAAGTTTGCAGAAAATATTCTAACACTTCACCAGAAAATGAACCTCTCTCAGGTATTGAACACTGTTATTTGTGTTTGTCATATAGTTGAACTGAGAAAAAAAAAGTACTCTACCTCTACCATCAGAGATATGCATTTCTTTGATGATTTAAAAATCTTGTTTCCACGACTCGTGTGTTAATCTATTTGAGATCAGAGTTATATCCTGCGCCATTATAATCGTTACAGTTTGGTGGCCTTGAAACATGCCCCGCCAATGAATACTGCCCCTTGTTCTTTCTTAGAAAATGGCCATAACTCCTGAACTAATTTCATCAGTCCTGGCCAGGGAAATATTTATCCCCCGTATTTTCTTTGAAATGATATCACACAACCTTGACATGCATCTCAGAAAGCAGATAGGGCCCCATTTTAATATCTCATCTGGAGTGCAGTGCTTCCTGAGTAAACAATTTGAGTGTTAATTGTATGAGGCATTAAACTGAGTTTGATCTTCACCAAGGGGCAAGTTTGGTGTGTATGTGTTGGGATTCACAGGGCCTACTTAATTTATTGTTGAAATGAAAATATTTAATGGTCAAACTGAAAGAAGATCTTGTATGAACAAATGGTCGTTTCTCAGATGTTACCAACTAGCAATAGATTACATGATAAGATAGACTTCCATGACTAAGGAGGACCTGAATGTTAGAACCGACTCCTTTGTAGATCCATATGACATCATATTGGCGGCATGGTGGCACAGTGGTTAGCACTGCTGCCTACAGCGCCAGAGACCCGGGTTCAATTCCCGCCTCAGGCGACTGACTGTGCAGAGTTTGCACGTTCTCCCCGTGTCTGCGTGGGTTTCCTCCCACAGTCCAAAGATGTGCGGGTCAGGTGAATTGGCCATGCTACATTGTCCGTAGTGTTAAGTAAGGGGTAAATGTAGGGGTATGGGGGTGGGTTGCGCTTCGGCAGGTTGGTGTGAACTTGTTGGGCCGAAGGGCCTGTTTCCACACTGTAAGTAATCTAATCATAATGGATGGTGCTTATGTCACTCCTCAGTATTAACTCTTTCAGTCTCACACACAAATTAACCTAGATTGCGTGGCCACCTGGCTTGGATTTGGAGTCAAAACCACTGCATACTTACTCAAAGACAGTGTGTTACCAACTGATAATTCCCTCACAGAATTGCTTCATATGCTTACATCTAAATAGTAAACATTGAAAGCAAACACTGGACTATCATGGCCCAGCTTGATCTGAGTGAAACAGTAATTAGAAGTGGGAGATCAGGATGGGTTATTTCCAGACCAAAACATGGGAAATTACATAGTATTTACAACACAGAAATGAGGCCATTTGGAACAACAGGAGCAAGCTACTGCAGATGCAGGACATCCACAGACTGAATCAGAAAATTTTCTCATCCACACTTAACAAATTCCTCTCCATCTACACCCTTAACACTATGGCAGCCTCAGAGTGTGGTGCTGGAAAAGCACAGCCGATCAGGCAACACCCAAGGGGCAGATGAATTGACGTTTCGAAAATGAGCTCTTCATCCAGTTGAATCTGCAGTCCTCACTTTCTCGCATTATGACAGTCCCAGTCTACATTTGGAAAGTTAAAATCCCCTATCATAAACACCCTATTATTCTTAAACATAAACAAATTTTGGAAGGATATTTCAGTTATCAATTTCCTGTTGATTGTTAAGGGGTCTATCATACAACTGCCATACGGTGATCATCCCTTTTTTCAGCTCCACCCAAATAATTGCCCTGGATGTATTCACAGGAATATCCTCCCTAACTACAGCAGTAATACTATCTCTTATCAAAAATGTCACTCACCCGCCTCTCTTGCCTCCCTTCTCCCTTTCTATCCTTTCTACAGCATTTGTATCCTGGAACATTGGTGCAAAACTTGACCTACTGTTGGGAAATAAGGCAGGGCAGGTGACTGAGGTGTCAGTGGGGGAGCACTTTGGGGCCAGCGACCATAATTCTATTAGTTTTAAAATAGTGATGGAAAAGGATTGACTGGATCTAAAAGTTGATGTTCTAAATTGAAGGAAGGCTAATTTTGACAGTATTAGGCAAGAACTTTCAAAAGTTGATTGGGGGCAGATGTTCGCAGGTAAAGGGACGGCTGGAAAATGGGAAGCCTTCAGAAATGAGATAATGAAAGTCCAGAGACAGTATGTTCCTGTTAGGGTGAAAAGCAAGGCTGGTAGGTATAGGGAATGCTGAATGACTAAAGAAATTGAGGTTTTGGTTAAGAAAAGGAAGGAAACATATGTCAGGTATAGAAAGCAGAGATTAAGTAAATCCTTAGAAGAGTATAAAGGAGTATACTTAAAAGGGAAATCAGGAGGGCAAAAAGGGGATATGAGGTAGCTTTGGCAAATATAGTTAAGGAGAATCCAAAGGGATTTTATAAATACATTAAGAACAAATGGTTAATTAGGGACAGAATAGGGCCTCTCAAAGATCAGCAAGGCAGCTTATATATGGAGCTGCAGGAGAGGGGGGAGATAGTAAATGACTATTTTGCATCAGTGTTTACTGTGGAGAAGGACATGGAAGATATAGAATGTGGGGAAATAGATGGTGAAATCTTGAAAAATGTCCACATTACAGAGGAGGAAGTGCTGGATGTCATGAAATGGATAAAAGTGGATAAATCCTCAGGACCTGATCAGGTGTAACCTAGAACTCTGTGGGAAGCTAGAGAAGTGATTTCTGGGCCCCTTGCTGGTATATTTGGATCATCGATAGTCACAGGTGAGATGCTGGAAGACTGGAGATTTGCTAACGTGGTGCCACTATTTAAGAAAGATGGTAAGGAAAAGCCAGGGAACTATAGACTGGTGAGCCTGACACCAGTGGTGGAGAGAATTCTGAGGGACAGGATTTACATGTATTTGGAAAGGCAAGGACTGATTAGGGATTGCCAGCATGGCTGTGTGCATGGGAAATCATGTCTTACAAACTTGATTGAGTTTTTGAAGAAGTAATAAAGAGGGCTGATGAGGGCAGAGCAGTAGACATTATCTATATGGACTTCAGTATGGCATTCAACAAGGTTCCTTCTTGGGAGACTGGTTAGCAGGTTAGATCTCATGGAATACAGGGAGAACTAGCCATTTGGATTCAGAACTGGCTTAAAGGTAGAAAACAGAGGGTGATGGTGGAGGGTTGTTTTTCAGACTGGAGGCCTGTGGCCA